>NC_044284.2:37127028-37427784 GCF_004027225.2 Strigops habroptila | reverse complement strand
GTAGAAATTATTTCGAGTGTAATCTCTGACACTGGAGATAAATCTATTAAAAATGTGTTGGATACTGCTGATGTGATTTATGCTAAAGTGATAAATGGCTTTGTAAGTGAATTTCTGTGATCAGTGCAGCAGATGTGTTTTGATTAACTCCTGGGTGGTGCAGAGGTGTGTCACCTTTCCCCTTTGAAGGGAGTGAGAGATGACATTAGGCAAGCTGACTGGGATTTTTCCCAAGAAAGCCAAGACTCTTAAGAAAGCGTGTCACTTCCTATTGCTCTGAATATTGCCTTTTTATTGTATTGTTTTTAACTGGTTTCATAATCTATTTACAGAACAACAAGGTTGTGTGTGTCGAGGTAGATCCAGGTCTGTTTTGCAGCAGAACTAGAGCCGGACAGGCTGTTGTTGGTGTGGGTTACAAGAATTTTCCTGCACAAGAAGTGCTGTGGGGCAAAGTGTTGTGAAGCTGCTGTGAGGATAGGTGTGTGGCTGCACTACCCTCCTGGCCAGTATTGGATTTGAAGTGCTGTCTGTGTTTCAGGTAAAGCCAAAGGGCCTACTGTTGTAGCACAGGCTCCCATGAGTTCACCATAGCCAGTGCTGACTGATGAGTTTGCAGTGCTCTGTAGGTTTAAATCTTGCAGCTGCAGTTGTCCAAGCTTTGAAGGGCTTTGCAGAGCTCCTGCAGAATGCAGTCTGTGCTGAGCGGTGAGCTCCAGACTTGGGGATATATTCTGGTGATGCTTTGCTAAAACTATACATGTGTCACTGCTAGATAACCTTTTGTGTCAGGGGACAATTTTGCCTGGGTTATTGCATGTTCCTGGGAGTCTGTTCCTTTGATTGACCAGCCCTATTTGTTCCCAGATCTTTAACAGGACTGTATATTAATACATGCTGTTCAAAGAAACTTGAATTGCCAAGCAGTAACACTCAGGCTCTTCTTTCACTTCTATTTTACTTTTTTGTAACAACTTGATTTATATCATTATTTTATTTCTCCTTTGGTATAAAGAAAATACGAATTCAGTAGCTCAGATACATAGTGTTAGTGTGTCTATATCTTTAGATGAGTCAATATAAAACTAGATCTTGGATAAAGGAATAAAGTACATTGAGTCTGTCTGCTCAGAACCCAGACAAATGCAACCCTAACCTATGGGAGGCATCACCCCATCCTCCAGTTCTTCAGAAGCACAAGAGGCTCATAAGACATTGGCATATCTTTAATAAGCTAAATATTTTAAGGGGGGATGGACAAAAAACCCCCAACAAACTATTGTTTACTTGGCTGGGAAAATATTTTTTCCTGTTGTGGTTGAATTTTTGTAACACAAACTGAGCGTTTAGCAGAAAAATTAACTAAATCAGCAGGTATTTGTATGAAAGGTGTTTTGGAAGTGTTAAGTGATAAAGAGGCCTTGCTGTCTGCTGTGGGAACATTCATATGTATGGTGCTATTCATATTAAAACATGTGCCTAAATGCTTTGTCAAGGAAGAACCTAAATCTGAATGCTTCTTTTGATAAACAAATATGTCCTTCCAATTGGGATTCAAATGATCAAGGAACAAAAGATGTCCAAGGGCAATTCCCAGGTCATTTCCTGCAAAAAGCTGCATGCCCTTGTTTGCAGTGCATTTTAGAAGAGGCTGAGATTCCTCTGATCCCAATGCATGACAGTCTCTGGAAGCTTAAAGCTAAAAAAGGAATGTCTTGTTTGGCTTTATCTTGTGTAACAGGGAACAGTATTTTGACACATGATTACTGAGCTCAGTAATTTGAATTTCTATTTGTATCGTGAGTTTTCTTTGTGGTAACTCAAATACTAATGTCTTCTAGGCAGTCTGCAGGCCACTCGGGCTTTGATGGTGGCTGCAATACTCCTGGGCCTTGTTGCTGTGTTTGTTTCTGTGACTGGCATGAAATGCATGAAGTGCATGGAAGATGACCAGGTGAAGAAGATGCGGATGGCTGTCTTTGGTGGGGTGATCTTCATCATTGCAGGTTGGTAATGTACAGATGTTTTTAGCATTATATGTGACACTTGTAAACAGTGTTTATCCTGCATAGGATGTGAGAAGATGGGGGAGGGCTTACTGTCACTGCTTCAAGAGCATTTTGGGCTGGGAATCCCTTAGTTGACTTTGGCACGGCAGCTGCCAAAGTCTCTTGGCACTAGCACTATACTTTCTATATGGACTGCATGCCTTCCAACTCTTACTTAGCAGAGCTGAGTTTGACCTGTACACGCTGTGTCAGTGAAAGGCTGTCAGCAGTCCTGCTTTTGGTGCAGTGTAACTGTACGTGACATCAAATCCTTTCTTAATAACAGCTCAGAACTTACCAGGGTAGCAGCAACTCAGCATCACTCCAGATGCTAGTTCTGCAAAACACTTATTTGTGCAGTGATTTTGTTGATTGTTTTTTTCTTGAGTCATGACATTGTGTTCCTTTCACATGTAGGTTTGGCAGCACTGGTGGCCACATCATGGTATGGCAACAGAGTGGCTCGAGCCTTTTATGATCCTTTCACCCCTGTCAACACCAGGTACTGATTCATTTGATATAACACTATAATACAGCATGTCAAATGCTCATGAGGTTTAGTTTTGATTAGTAGTAGCTCAAAACGAGACTTTCCTGAGCTAGCTGGGTTGGCTTCAAACTGTGCAGAAAAGAGCATTCGGATTGGGTCTCATCATCCATGTGGCTCTTGAGTCTTGGCTTTGTTTTAAGGTAGCATCACTGCCAGAGACCAAACTGATGTGACTTCTGTGATTTTCCTCCACTAAATTCTTAAGGCCTGGTTTGCACAGAGCTTGGCCTTTCTGCAGCTGTCCAGGGTGACCTAAAAGACTGGGCTTAACCCGGTGTGGAAAGCTCTGGGCTTTGAGGGTCAGCAGAGTCTCAGGATGCTCCAAAGAGCTGCCTGGCAGGAAGCCACTTCCATCCCAATTTCAGCTTCCTTCTGCTTTGTGTAAACAGGCTAACACTGTAATTCAGAGGTATTACTTGTATTCACTTTCTTCTTTCTCCCTCAGATTTGAGTTTGGATCAGCTCTCTTCATTGGCTGGGCAGCTGCTTCTCTGGCCATGCTGGGGGGGGCCTTCCTCTGCTGTTCCTGTCCACGGAGAGAAACTTCATATCCACCCTCCCGAGGCTATCCAAAAAATGCCCCCTCCACAGGGAAGGATTACGTATAATGAAACAAAGGAGTCACCAGCACTGCTAGTGAAAGCATTTTGGAGAGGACACTACAATGCCACTGTCCTGAGCAGAGTTCAGACTCTAGGTTCTGCCTTCCTCTTTTCCCAAAAATGTGTATATTTTTATAATCCTCTTTGCTACTGGACATAACTTCTCCTTTCTCTCCCAGCCCATGGAGGAAGGCTAGCCTAGCTTAATAGGTATCGCCACTGGAAAGATGAAACCTCCAAGCTTGGGTTAAGTTTAGTATTTGGGAGCAAAAGGGAAAATGATACTGTTTTTTTAGATGGATGTTGGTGCTTTTTTTAGTTGTGTTTTGTTTTTGTTTTTGTTTTTTTTAATTAGATGGTAACAATTCAGTCCCATATCCCATCAAGTTAGAGCCCAGTGTGGTGTGTAGAAAGTAAAGGAACATTATATAACATACCAAGTGATGAAAGCAATAGCTTAAGGGGAAATGTAATTTTGGGGAAAAGACTTTACATGTAGGAATGTTTGAAGAGATCAAAAGTGCTCTTGTACTCTTATTAGCATCATCTTCAGCACCCTACTTTCTGTGCAGATTGGAATGACAAAGGGTCAGACAATTATTGTGACTTACATTGGAATCTGTAACTGTCCATGCACATGCTGTTGTCCAGCAGAGGATGCAGTGTAAGGTGGCAACTACACAGGTTAGCAGACTCCCAAAGCAGCTGCAGGTTTCCCTGGTGCTGGGAACAGCTCGAGAAAAATGATTGCCTTCTGTTTTCACTGGGTGTCTCTGATGAGGCTGTTGCTGCTGTTCGTTAGACACTGGGTGTTGCAGGTGATTGTTTTTCCATGTTACCATCCCAGTACCTAACTGAGCTTGAAGCTTTATCCCCTTTGTGTTACAGACCACCTTTAACAAACACTCTCCTCTTTCCTTGAGTCTTTCTCATTTGGGCTTAGTTTACTGATCTCTGTTTGCCTTATGCAGCTAAATGTGTTAAACCAAACAGAATGCACTGCTGCTCCCTGATGTTTCCCCAAGGATACCTCACATGCTGCCATTTGATCCTGTCTTTTTTCTTGTAAACATGTTCAGTGATTATATGAAGGCAAATTCCAAGGAAACTGACCCAAAGGTTATGGCATTTTATAGTAATCCAAGCTCACCAAAGAGGAAGAAACTAGCATTTTAAAGATAAAGCCATCCTTGCGTATTAAGTTGTATATTAAAAAAAAAAAAAAAAAAAAAAAAAAGAAAAAAAAAAAAGCTCATCAAAAGTTCCCACCCCTTCCCCAGTTAGTCACTTAGTGTTTGACTAACACTGGCTAAGGCTGTCTGGAGTTAAGTCTTAAATGCCTAGAAGGATGGTACTAGTTCTCCAAAGCTCTACCTTGCTTTTCCTATAGAAGGAAACTGGTTGTTTCTGACTAGGGTTTATAACTGTATATGTGTTCAGAGACATCAGATCTCTTTATTTCTTTCTGTAGCCAGGGAGAGCCTCTGGGGCTGAGCTATGTATAACCATAGCATTGGTGGTTTGTATAGGCCTTGTACCTCTGTTTGACCTGACTCTCTGCAACATAAAGTTACTAAAAGAAATCAACCAGAGCATTTGCTTCAGGCTTGAGTTGATGTTGGCCTGTACTTGGAGCTGGGTCATGTGGCTTCCACTTCTTCATGGGGAATTGCCGGTGCACAGCAGCTGCCTCATAAGACCTCATCTTAAAAGGTGGCAGTTCAGGTCACATTAAAGAGCTGCTGAAGTCTGTGCTTTTGTATTTGCATTAACCCTGAGCCAGGGAGCAGACGCTTGTGTTGGGAACTTGTATAAAGTGTTTAAACAATTTCAATAAATGAACTTTTTTTTTTTTTTAAGGAAAATCAGACTGTATTACTTAATTTCTTGGTTTTGAGCAGAATTTGGACAGTGTGCATGGAAGAGAAGAGTGGGGCTTGGGCTTTTGGGAGCCTGCCTGCCAGGATGGAGCTTGTTTAGCTGTGTGTATCTACAGCAGACTTAGGTGGGGACAGATCTGCAGTGAGTCAGGAGGTTGTGGCCTCTGGCAGAAACTTACCCAGTAATCTGCTATGATTGCAGCCCAGGAACCTGAAGGTCTGCTCCTCGTCGCAAGCAGGCTGCACCCTGGGTGGAGCAGGAAGGGGTAGGGGGATGGCAGACGACTCCTTCGCAGGGGAGTGGGAGCTGCAGGAATGGGGAAGGGATGGGGTGTGGAGCCAAGGAACTCCTGGGAGAAGTGCTCTGTGTTTCAGCAGTGCTTTGCTGTCTGTAGCTTTGTCGAGTGTAGGGTTATGTACAGGATTGGCTACCCACATGAGGTGCTCTGCCTCCAGACCAGAAAGAGATATATCTGTGTCTCAAAGCCTTATGTGCAAGGCCTCAAGCTGTGCCAGGGGAGATTTAGACAGGATATTAAGGAAAATTTCTTCACTGAAAGCATAGTCAGGCATTGGAACAGGCTGCCCAGGGCAGTGGTGTAATCACTGTCCCCGGAAGAGTCCAAAAACTGTGTAGATAAGGCCCTTAGTGACATGGTTTAGTGGTGGACTTGGCAGTCCTGGGATTATGGTTGGACTTGATGATCTTAAAGGTCTTTTCCATCCTAGTTGTTTCTGATTCTATAATTTCTGGATTTCTGTTTCATGATTCTATGATTTCTGGATTAGCCAGATCATGAAGAGATGGGCTGTGGGAAGATCCATCTTGTTCTAAAGCCCCTTTAGGAGGATATTGTGTTTCTCCCAGGTGTGACAATGGGTGCAACCATTTGGTGTACCATTTTTGTAGGCTAGGTAGAAAATGGTTCCAACTGGGAGTGGTTTCTTCTAACCTGCACTGATAACTCCCTAGGGTACCAAGGCTCTACGCCCCTTGCTTCTAACTTGCCTGGAAACCTTTTTCCATTCACCAGGGCTCTTTTGTTCATCTCTTTCATATTTTCAAGTACATGTGATGAGAGGCAAACTTTATTTAAAACATTCTCTTAAGCTCAGTCAAGGAGCTGCCTCCTCTATTCCCTTGCTCTCCAAGGGCTGTTTGCTTTTGTAATTACAAACAAAAGGAATAGAACTAATTAGGCCTTGTAAAGCTGGCAGAGCAAAACATCCAGGCATGCAGCTGGCTGAGTAAGCTTGTAGTGCCTGGAGCAGACTGGTTGCCTGGCATAGATTCGGGTCTATGGTCATTTTTATTCCAACCTGTCAATTAGTCAAGGATTTCCACTGAGATTAATTTTTTCCCATGTTTTCATGCTCACTCCTTCTCCAAGGACTTTTGCAAGTTCCACTCTGAAGTTTCCTGGGCAGAAGAAGAAGAAAAGAATGCAATCTCACCTATAAAATGGTCAGTAGAACTTCTCAGCTGCTGGCAAAAATAGGCCGTTGCAGGAGATACACATCTCTGTTTGTGATGGGCACAGAGGAAGAAGCCAGAGGCTAGCTTGTTTGTTTGCTATATGTTTAATTTGACAAAATTCATAGCCAAACTTTCACTTGGATAGGGCTTGTGGATTGCTGGCAGGCTGACTAGAAAGCCAGTGGTGAAGTTTAGGGGTAAATATAATGTTATGGCTCATGATCTGATTTCCTGTCCAGTACCTGCAACAAGTACTGCACCTTGCCACTGCACCTGCACCACTGACAAGGTGCAGTATCTCTTGGAGGTCTCCTGTCTCATGAGTTGACCCCGACCCTGCTTGGGAGAGTTTTCCAACCCTTTTCCCCCCTTGTCTTTCTACAATACACTTGGCCATATTTTCTACAGCCCTTTGGTTCTCTCTGTTATAGGTTGCATAGAAAAGGCGTAACATGGGTTGAAAGTTGGGGGTTTCCCACTGGATTTCAGTCCCTGCATATGACTGACATTCCTGCTGCTAAAGCCATCTTGCAATGAAATAATGGTGTTTGTACAGACAACGGGAACTTTGTTTCTTGGCGTCTTCTTCCACACCATATTTATTATTTACATGGAGTCAGCATAGTATAATATGCAGAAAACTTCAGTCAGTGGGAATTACATGCTCATTTGTATTACTTAAATATTTCAAAGGAGTTAGCTCAAGATGGTTTTGGAATAGTATCAGCTTCTTGGATTTCTTGGTTTCTCCACCTCAGTAATTTTAAGAAACTGTCTATGCTAATCCTTTATCAGATACAGTGTCTGATTTACACAAGCTTCTTAGAATAAATTTGCCTTTGTTTTCTGTACTGCTTTGAGCACTTAAAAGTGTATTAAAGCACTGAAAATTCTGATAATGGAGATCTCAGAAATAACCAATAGAGCTGTTGACAAGAAATATTTGTGAAACATTCATACAAACTCAGAATCTTTTTAACATAAAGCAGAAGCAGAAATTATGGCATTGCTGACGGAAAGAGGTTAATGCAGCACTTAGAAATGCCAGTAACTTCCTAAAGTTGCTCAAACGTAGCAGATTTACAAATCTAGATGAGTAACCAGACTGAAAGAGCTTGAGCCTTCGTCCTGAGCATGGAGACATATGGGATAGCTGGAGCAGGCAGTGAATTGACAATGTAAAAGTGTCTCAGTGTTTTAACAAAGGACATCTAAAAGATGCCAACAGTAGAAGCATCTTCCAGGGTCTTATATCTGTGTCTACCTGAAAAGGCATCCTGCAGAGTCAGTTCTTTGTGTTATGGCAGAGCTGCAGTCAAATCACAGAACCATAGAATATCAGGTTGGAAGGGACCTCAAGGATCATCTGGTCCAACTTTTCTAGGCAAAGCATGACCTGGACTCTGCAGAGGTCCCAGAGGAATACGATTGCACTGGTCCGGGGGCACTCATTTTTCAGAGGGTGATGCAGTTTACCTCACCAGCCACAGACTCACAATAACCACGTTTCAGCCAGGGCTCTGAATCCAACCGGGCAACTGACCTGAACTTTCCAAACTGGCCTTTTGATTGCAATACAAACAGCATTGCAAGGATTTCCTCGTTATCTCTGTCATCAGACCCTTCATTTATCCAATCCCACTGGTTCTTCAATTTGCCTGGTTGCTGTTTCCCTGCTTCTAGAAGTCCAGCTTGTGACAAGAAGCTTGCTCTTCTCCAGCACATTGCTGTAGTTCCTGCAGAAGTCCTGCATGCTATGGCATCTGCATCGCTGAGCAGAAAGAGAAAAACACTCCTTTGTTGAGCCTCATGTGCTCAATTGGAAAACATCCCAACTCCTACAGCTTTTCCAGAAAAGCCCTGCCTGGATTCCTAGCATACTGCATCAGGGACTTGGTGTTTCTAGGGTCTACATTTCTTAGAGAGACCTGCTGCAGACAGCAGGAGCCCCCAGCCATGGGAACCAGTAGGTGCTTCTGCTTTGCTGCTACAGGGGCTGCAGCAGCCACCAGCTGGTTGGTCCTGTTCAGGCTGGGGGCTGAGCGCTGGGCAACCCATGCAGCCAACCCATTCACCTGGTTTGCTTCAAGGAACAGAAACTGCCCTGTGTTCCTGTCTGGTTCATCAGCCAGGCCCAGGAGTAGGTTTCATGTCAGAAACCTGAAATTTGATGTTGAGTTTCCCATATTAAGGTTTTTCTGTGTGTTTGGGTTTTGCCTTACTCTGAAAGTGGGTTCTGATCCCCTCCTGCCCTTCTCTACAGTTGTCCAGGTCCTCCCTCCTCCTTGAGGAATGATGTTTCCAAAGTCCTTGCATCACCAGGTCCATCCGACCACACTAAGCTGTTCCTGACCAGTACAGCTGGGCTGGGTTAGATGAGCTGGTAGCACATTCTGGAACATTGCACAAGCCCCCATTCTTACCATTATATTTTTGTACTTCACTTACCACATCATAAAATATCGTACCTGCAAAAGTACATCACTGGCTCTTGTCCAGGAAGGTGAAGGATGTGACTGATGTAAGAGCTGCATTTTCACATCAGGGCTGAGAACAAACCATCTCATCACATTTAAGGACCTCCATCTGCATTGCCAACAGACTAAGGGATACAAGGACAGCCTTTGCCAATGCCCTATAGTTTGCAGGTGGCTTTTACTGAAAAAAGAAACCAAACAAGCATACAAACAGAAAAAAGGTGGCAAGGGCTCTATCCTGCAGAAGGCAGGGAGGGGAGAACAATATGGACTAGCTAATGCCAAGCTTTCCTACTTCCCTGGCTTGCAGGAAAGACCGAGCTATGTGAGAACTGCTCAGTGCTAGTACCAGTGTTCTCCCCTGCCATGGATACACCTCCCACTGCAGCCAAAGGCTTTGATTTTTAATTTGGGAACCACACAGCAACATTCAGCAGGTGGGAGGGTGGGATGCTGGTACTCCCAACCCCACACTCCTGGCTGCCTTCAGAGCCAGCTCCCCCAGCAGGAGAGCAGCAAGGGAGCTGTGAAAACAAGCTCAACCAAGGGAAAAAAGGCAAGAAATAGAATTCGTTTACAAGGTAAACACTATTAACTCCATCTTGGGGGAGTAGAAACATCACAGCAGTGATAGGCTTTTCTGTCCACAAGCTGTGGAAGGGCAGTGGAACGCGCTCCACCCTCCCCTTGTGTAACACTCCCCGCGCAGCAGCTGTAAATAATCATTTACCTGTCTGTGCTCCTCTTTTGCTGCCTTTTTAAGGGCCTTTCTTCTTAAATGCAGCTCCTGGAGGGGTGGCTGCACTGAGGTGAGCGTGGCATAGTCTTGGCACTAGAGCTGGCAGAGCTCTGCCACATGCAGTCGGAGCTAGAGCTGGTGGCCCTGGGTTACTCCTGCAAGCAAAGCTGCCAGCTGTGGTAAGGGGGATGGGAGAGTGTGGGTTGCATTTGTTGTTTTTCCAGTGAAAACAGCTCAACAATTCATTTTCATCATTGTTTTTCCCAGACCTCCAATAGCATTTCTCCACACTTTGCAGTTCTCTAGAAAAGGTCTGGTAAAAACACATTGACCAAAACACATCTGTTAGTGAGCCATGTTTGATTGTTTACCTGACTCCAGGATTTCAATGCAGGTGCTTTGGGGAGTTGTTGGAATCTTTTCTGACTTCAGGTGCTCAGAAAGGGGAAGACATTTTTTTAATGGGTAAAAATACCCTACCACAGACCCAGACTTGGTTTTCTCTTTTGTGGGGGGTTACTAGCCACTAGCATAGTGTGACATTACAAAAGCATCCTCTGGGGAGTATGCATAGGATGAATGCTTGGGGAGCATAAGCAGAAATGTGCCCATGCCCAAGCACACAGCCCTGTGCAAGGAGCAGGGGAAACCGAGGAGTAATGAAATGCTCCGCTGCTGCCTTCCTTAAGGGAGGGATGTGGCCTTGGCCCAGCAAGCAGAGTCTGCACAAGAGGGAGTCTAATTTACAGTGCCCTGTAATTTGCTGATGCTGTAATATGTTTAGCTTGGGCAAAAGGCTCTGTTGATGTTAACATGTTCACTCACATTGGAACGGCGGTGTGTTCCATCGACATGAAAAACACCACCACACTGGGCTGTGGCTGGACCATCTTTGTGAAAATAACGGTGCAGCAGCTCAGCTGGGACTGAGCTGTCAGGGCTTCCACAAAGTGGAACTGAACACTCCAGAGCCACGTAGGATCTGCTGCAGTAACGCTCACTCTTCATAAAGAACTAATGTCCAGGTCACTTAGGCTCAAAGTGTAAGCACTGGATCAAGCAATGTTTCCCTAAAGCTTTTGAACTGACCCCAGATCATTGATGACAGTGTCAAAACCAAAGCTCCACTCCCTGTCTGCAACCCTTCCCCAGACTGCTGCTTTTTGAGTTCAGACAGTGATGGTGAGGATGTTGTTAGTACCAATAATGCTAACAGAAATAACATGAATGATCTCAAGGTACAGACTGGGGTTGCAGGGTGATGCACCCTGCAGAGACACTGGACAGACAGACTTGCACTGAAAGCGAATAATCTACCGCTCTATGATCTGGTTCTGCTTTGGGATACAACATTGCTACAGCTCAAACATGCCTTCCAGTTTGCCTAGTAGATTTGTTATTAATAATTGTTTACACCTATGCAGCACTTGAGCTCATGGGACTGCTCCAGGCTGTCTGCTTTGTGTTTAAGGGTAAGTCTGCAGGTCTAAGCCTTGCAGATAAAGAAAATACTTGTTACAAATTCAAGCTAACTCCAGGGCAAGTATTTATCTCCATGGGACTTACATGGCTCTTTACAGTTTTATCTGCACACCTAAATTCTTCATTATCCTCAGAGCAGCCTAGTGGTTTAGAACAGTGTGTTCATTCTGCTTACAGATGGGAAGCAAGCAAAGTATAGCCCTAAAGCTTAAATCCGTGAAATCAGGGGAAGTGCCTACAGATCCATGAGGCTTTGAACTTGAGTCTCCTTCCAACTGTGCTGGTGCTTTAACTTTCCTTCTCCTCCTTCACAAGTCCACCATGCACTTGGGGAGCTCTGTATGTGTTGGTTTGGGACTGGCCAGCTGCGATGAGTTATTTGGCTCTGGGTCCAGGCACAGGGACCTGTGGTCCAAAGGTGGACCACTTTGTCCTCAAGCTGGCCTGGAAAAGCATCTTTATTCCATCCTTGCTGGCCATGAATTCTTGCCTCTTTTTTGCCATCTCGAGCACGCTGAGCTGAGCCAGGTTTGTCACACACGTGGTCAGACCAGCAGAAACCAGGGAGCAGGGCTGAGACCCTTCAGCTCAGGGGCAGGGGAGAAATGCAAAGCAGTGGGGTAGGGCCATGCTTTTGTCTCTGGCGAGCCTCAGGCACGGCAGGCCAGCAAAGCTCCCAGGCTTTCTGCAGAAATTCTCAGAAACTGGAGCAAGTAAGTCTTTCTGGTGTTTGATGCTGCAGAAAAATGACCAAGCTTTCTTGCACACACCTAATTTGGCTGAAGGCATGAACTAGTCCTGATACAGTGCAGCTCTTATCACCACAAGACCATACTTTAGTAGGAATTTCCTTATAATTTTTCCCCAGAACAGGCTCAGGCCAGCTTTGAAAGGTGATGACATCATGACCCAGGTTAGGAGCAGATGAAAACTTCTTTTACAGAATTGCACTTTTCATGAACCTTCTTCCAAAGAAGACAGATCAGATGTTTCAGACTGAGTTAAAACCATTAGTCACAGCCATAGCAGCACTTAAAAATGTGGCAGGCCTTTTATAACTTGTTTGTTACCATAGACCACAATGTCAATATTGCAAAAGTGTAGATTGTTACCACCATAATCAAGTTGTCTAGCACTGAATAATGGACCAGTGGAGGCTGCCTCTTTTTATCTTGGCATACACAGAGCTCAGCAGTGTGTGTCAATACTGAGAACACTTGAAGGATTGCATTGCTTTGTCTGCTTGGACCCAAAACCACAAGGGTTTTGGAGAGGATTCAAGCTGATTCGTAAAGTAACTGCTCTAAACCAGCTTACCCCCTCATAATATTGGCAAACTTGCTTATCTATGTCTTGGCTTTTAGAAGTTAGCCCTCCCTTTCCTCCTATTATTCACCTGGATAATGTAATCCATGCTGTGTGAAAGCGGCAGTGATACACTGCATGTGAACTGGCAGAGGTTTCCATCAGTGTGCTGCTAACCCCAATTCTTCCAGTATTATATAGATGGCATTGGTCCCAGCCCCTCTGAGGAATGCCTTCAGTTTAGCTGTGCCAGGTGCTGTACAAACATCTCAAAGCTCGAAAAAATATATAACGTATTAAGGGTGGGACAGAACCAAACATATACACTTAAATCACTTTGTTCATGCATGACCAAAGCACAATAAAAGTTCTGGTGAAGCAGGCAGTATTGCATTCAGTGTCCCTGAGCCTGCACTGGGAATGGCAGCATTGGACTTCCCTTTGGGATGCAACTCAGCTGTTCCTACTGATTTTAAAGAACGATACCTATAGAAATGATAAGACAAACAAAGCACAGAGGGTCCTGAGGCTGACCACAATCCCATCCCTGTTTTTGTCAGTTACGTATTTCTTACAGAATAGCTACAGATGACACATGAAGTGCAGGGCATGCTCTGCTCCCTTCCTGTCAGAGGGGAGACGTGCAAGTAAAGCACAAGTGTAAGTGTTTCCACAAAAAGATTTAGAGAAAGGCTTGTTTGGGGCTTCCCTGTGACAGGGGTAATTTTGATTCACACCTCCTGGACAAATTGGAGCTAAAAGCAGTGATTACAACCACCGCCATTTTCCATGGGAGATACTTTCAGTTTTTACTTTTATTCAGAACTGAAAGAAGTTCAGAATGCCGATAAAAGTTAAATAAACACTCTTCTTTCTGCCCCTAGAATTCATCTGCAAAACAACACACAATGCAGCTAATCAAGACCCAAAATGTTCCTCTCAGAGTCGTGCCTTTTCCTCTTGAGAGCAATTGAGGCAATTTCCTACAAAAGGCTGTTTCTGTTCAGTGTATATAGCAGTGGTTTTTTTCTCTGGATAGGTGGCCACACATACTTGCTAAGATCACTGGTGCACTTGCTGCTGGATGTGCTGTAATGCCCAGTGTGGGATGGGAGAAGGTGTCCCTCCCCACAAGCATGACACATGGGTCTCCTAACACCACAAATTCAGCACCAGCTCTCTTCCTCCCTGTGCTCCTCCTAGTCCCCTGGGCAGTGCAGTCTCTTCCATGTCAGAGATTTCTTTTTTCCTGGTGGATGTTTCTCATGTGGATTTCATTCTGTTTGTGGAGGCTGCTGTGTGCACAAACCAGAGGACTGGGGTGGGAGCAGTGTCAGCTTCCCACATGTTATCTCTGGTTGTCCACGGCAGGTGGGGAAGGGAGGCTCTGGGCTCCATCCAGCCCAAAACCTGTGGGAAGTCTAAGGATGGTTACTAAAATGATGGTATCTCCTTCCAGAGAAGACCAGAAGAATGTGGTGGGTGCAATCTGGGACACATTCCCACACCCGCCTCTGTATACTTACACTCATTCAGCTTGAACATCCAATTAAGCTTGATGGTAGCAATTAAAAACCCCAGCAGTATCTGTTCTTACTCATCTGCGAAAACCAGTTAGCGAGATTCTGTTACAGATGATCAGTCAAATTTTAAGCTGACTGGTGATGTTAGTCTCTCAGGATAATTCTGTCGTTTGGAAATGCTGTGCATGTGTGGCAGTGTAACATAGCACAGCCCAACACAGGGAGCCTTCCAGCAGCACGAAGTTTAATTACTCAGTAGAGCGGAGAATGGGTATCTGTTCTGATTAGGACCTGCAGAAGTAAAAGTGTGTTTGTGTGAGTGTGTGCACACACATGGGTGACATACACACACTGGATTGCCTTTGCAAGGGCAAATTCTGGCATGTTAGACAATCACAGTATCTGCTTGAAAAAGGCTTCCAGACGCATCATAATAGTAATGAAAGCTTGGGACTGCTGCCATTTGTGGGGCAAATTCTCTTATTTTTATATGGAGTTCCCACTGGGAAAAAGCTAAGTCCATTTGTTTGTTGTAACAACACAGGAAGGGAAGAGGTTTTCCTTTTATCCTGCTATTACAGCTACTTTTGTCATCATATCCCTTTTCTCATCTGGTTGTGGTCTGTATTCAACCTAGCAAAGATCTTGTCCATAGCTACCATTCAGTAAACAGTAGTAAGCTAGAGACAGCTTTTATCTAGATTGAATTAAGCAAGCAGCAGATCAAAGATGTAACATATTTACCTTTCCTTATACTAGAGCAGAAAGGGGTATATTGCACCCCATTAGGAAAGGGTCTCCCTTGGTTCTGAGAATAGAAACTCCCAACTGCAGCTCATCAAATAAAGCTCTTGAGGTCTGGAGCTAAAATGTCCTAAATGTGGTTGACAAGCTTCTGACAAAACTAGTTGTGAGCCCCTGCTTCATCTGGGTGCTCACGTCAGTTCAAATCAGAAATGATCCCAATCTCTCCAGACTCTTACTGTTTGGAAATGCCATCAAATTTTCAGATCTGGAAGTGGCCTGAGGCAATCCTTGGCTACCAACTCTGGACTTTCATCAGCCACCAAAACTTCAACTAAGCCCTTTCTCCTTTTGGATAAACAAACCACCCTTTGCCTCCCTGATCCCCATCCAACATGACAGTCACACCAGAAAATGAAAGCAATTTACTCATCTAAACGGCTCATTTCCCAACATAATATTCAATGCTGTGAGTCATCCAAAATGACCCTCCTGGTTTCCGTTAAGGTCAGAAGCAGTTTCAGTGGGGAGGGAGGAGGCAGGGTGTGCTGCCTGGTCACAGCACCTGCCACAGAGTGCAGGTGGAGGAAGGCTTCCCGCATGTGCCTCTCTACAGCTCCTTGATGGCACCACTCTTCGAAGTGTATTCTTTGCATCAATAGATGTGGTTATCAGTTCATTTGCACTGTGGCGAGGTAGTTATAACTCCACCAGAATCAGATGCCAGAACAATGTAAATAAAATCTAAAGTCCTACCATAATCTGAAAGCAGGTCGGGTGAACAAGATCGGTAGCATTGCCTGAACCTTCTTTTTTAACAACTCTTTTTGGATGCAAATAACTCAGTTTAATAAATGTAGATGCTGCCTCAGGACTCAACATAATTTGGGTGACAAATGAGGGATGGCTGGGAGGTAGGGAGCGTTAACTAACTTTAGAAACAGTTTAATCTCTTTCTTAGAGCTACAACGAGGAGGACTTTCCTTTGTGTTTCTGTCCTCAGACAAACTTCCTTTGTTCTGGTGCAGTTTCTCCGCCCCTGGAATTTGTTGTCCCAACTGCCTCGCTCAGTCATGCTCAGGCTTGCTCCAATGCCAGCGTCTTAGAAGTCTGATGAAACCTTAATGATCCCCACTCCCCTTGTACATCTGTACCCAGCCACCCAAAGAGAAACCACGGAGCCTTTTCCTGGGATGTTGGCCCAGCAGCACTGCATGGGGAGTGGGAATGGAGGGATCACACCTGCTGAAGCCAAGCCTTTGAGTACAAGTACTGTGTGACTCAGATGTCCAGAGTGGTGGTTAACTCGCCAGAAGCACAGGAGTCTTCTCTGAGTCCCATCTTTCTTGGTGAGTGTTTTCATACCCAGGCACACCTTGAGTGGTGTGGAGGACAGAGAGCCACCCAGCAGTCCAAGGTTAGGGCACTCCCTTGGGAGGATGCTTACAGCATCCAGACTGACCAGAGGAGGAACATGAACTAAACCTTCCACCTCTCATGTGGACATCCCAACCGCCAGCACCTGCACAGGCTGACCTTGCTCAAGCTGGCCCTATTTTCAGCTTTGAGCAAGCCTGGGGCAGAGGCTGGGGAAATGCCTGTGAGTTCTTCTTTAGGGTGTTCAGCTTGAGCTGCTCCTTTGCAGGAGCTCAGCTCTTGGGCACCTTGGCACAGTTTGGTGAAAGCCTGGAATCCTACTGGGTACATGGATACCCCTGAGTGAGGAACTATGGCCTAGGAGCATGGCCCATTCCCATCTGAGACCAGTCAATCAGTAGTCTCGTTGCCTGACTCAGCCCAACTCTCCCATTTGACTTTACTGAGGAGCACCTCTTAAATAATGGTGTGATTTCAGACTCGAGTGAATAAGACTTGATAAAGGTGTCACTCTAGCATTTATGGATTTAAGTGCAAGCTTAACTGCTGCTTTAGTCATTGTCTAAAGGGCAACAGCAAAATGCAAAGTCTAAGGTAGCAAGAGACCTCCTGCAAAAATCCTCCTCCATTTCATTGCTGCTTGTGGAGCTGCGCAGCCATTTCTCTGTCCTGAATCAGAGCAGTCTGAAATCTCCTGCATCATTATTAACTCTTAGCATGTTCCTCTACACGTAGAAAGTCCTTTTGCAACAGGTAGGATGAAGCCTAGAGAAAAAAGCCGCCCTGTGTTCAGCAAGGGAATTCTCACTGCTAATGTCAGAGCCCTGTTGCTCAAAGGGCCAGTGTAAGACCAATTTTTTCCACATGAGGTAGGAGCTGCCATCATTGGAGAGAACAGAGGTTCACCCGACCTGGAGAAGTTGTTTCCATCAATGCTGCCTTCACCTGCCTGTGCAATACCCACTTTGAAGTTACCAGGAGGGAGAGCAGGAAGGAACCAAGCTCCATTGCTGGTAGAGTGTGTACCTACACCCTCGCCTTGGCTGCTTGCTTTATTCTGCTTTGCATTTGTTCCTGTGCTTTGCAGGAGCAAAACTCAAGTTTCAGGAAGCATCTCATTACATTTTCCATATTTTGAAATGTAGTGACTCACTCTGAGGCAGCCACTGTTTTGTCCTTGCCCTGTGTGCTGAAGCAAGCACATGGCTCACCCCTGCCCCATGAATGGCCCCCAGAGCCAGGGAGCTGGGGGTCCAGTCAGCAGCCAACGCTCATCACCTTCCCCCTCAAAAAATGTCCCTTTGTGCCTTTTAGACACAAACATGAATGTACATGAAAGGGCAGTGGGTGGGGGCTTGTGCTGAATAATAAGCAGCAGCCAAACAAGTCGAGCAGGTCTGTGGAAGCAATTCAAGGCAGGCAAGCCAAAAAGATCAGTAAGGTGAGATGTAATTATAATCCCTCTAAGCTGGGACACGAAGAGCCAACGGATGCATGACACAAACATCAGCCGTGCAGCCCTGTTACACCAAGGGGAATTAGGCCCCAAGTAACAACATGTTTACAACTTCACATTTATCCCAGCTGAGCCAGCCCTGTGATAACGTAACTGTCATACCATGGCCAGGCTAAAATCTTTTTGTGTGTAAGAGGAGGTGGGGAAGAGTGACACAGGAAACTTTTATCTGTTTTTCCTTTCTTGTGTCCTGTCCTGAAAATATTTTACTGGAGAGCGATTTATTCAGGATTTTTCCCCTGTTTTCCGTTGTGCGTCATGTGCTTTGCTGGGGTATTGATGATGAAGGGAGTGCACAGCAACAGCTCACATCCAGCAAAAGTAAAATGAAGGTTCAGAGCCCAAGTGAAGAGTCCCCAAACCTCTCCTACCTTGGATAACGGAGAGGCTGAAAGGTACTTTGGTTTTCACCAGAAAATAGCCTATGGAAGCATCCTGCTCATTACGCTACCTCTCATTTGTTTTCTTTCTTTAGCTGTATGAAGTTTGCAGTCTCAGATGCCCAGTGGCACAACATGAAAGGATGAAAGGTGGCAATCGCGTGCTAAGTGCCCAGCCAAAAGCTAACAGAAAACCCTATGCTATAGCCTAAGACAAAGCTTAAACTAAATGCGCATCATCATCAGAGTGAAATAGCGAAGAAAGTGGGAGAGTTTCAAATTGTCCAGTCACTTCAGATAAGATCTGTCTTTCTACAGCTAAAAAACGAAATCAAATCAAAGGGAGGAAAAAATAAGAAAAAAAGAAAGAAACTGGGTAAATGCTGAAAGCTTTCAGGCTTTGTTCTTTCATCACAAGGAATTAAAAACAGCAACACATTTGCTCCTTTATAAGTTGTATTTAAGAGCTATACCCTTCTTCATTTTGAGCCAAAGGAATTTTTGCTTTTGAGCTTGAAAAAAGCAGAATCAGGGTCACGATTTTAAAAAAGCTTAAATCCCAGGCATGTTTTAGAAACAGATTCAAAAGCACATGCTCGCTGCAATTATCTACGCCTGCGGTGTTTTCGGACATGTGGACTTCAGGAAAACAATAGTCAGCCCTGTTATCAGCACAAAGGAGGATCAGTTTGGAATTACCGTACCTGTAATGTCACAGCCCTCAGCTCTGAGGGTTTCCATTCCCACTGTCGTTCCACAGTGAATTTACTTACAACATTGCTGAAATTATAAAAAAAAAAAAAAAAAAGGAAAAAAGGACATTCCTGACTGAAGTGTGGAGCTGGCACCATCTAAATAGTAATTCTTAGCACAGAATTTAGGTCTTGCCTAAAACCAGGGGGATATTCTGCCGGTGGAAACTGATGGCTTTTGGAGCAAGAAAGAAAAAAATTCAATTGGGGATGATATCTGAGGGTGCTCCGGCTTGAATGTAGGCACTGCCCAAGGATGACAGAGTATAAATCGCTGGTTGCAATATTCCCACAATACAGGACCATGATGAACCATTGCAGCCCCAGAAGATGGTTTAATAGAAAGGTTTGGAGATAATGGCAAATATCCTGATGCTACCTGGCGTGATCACTCAGAGGCACTCACATCTTGGGTAGCTGGGCTGGGGAGGAAGTATCTCTTGGAAGCCCAGAGCTTGTTATTTAGGTTAACTATGTGTGACTCTCTTATGTATTAGAGTTTAACACTCCCAAGGATAATATTGTTGAATCTCAGAAAGTTGGGTGGGACACTGCTAGGCATGGGCAGGCAAGTCTTAAGGACTGGGGGAGGGAGAGAAAGGTGCTGGTGGATGTTTGGTGAGGTTTAACAGGTTTTGGCTCCCCAGAGCAGGAGCTCCAGAGGAAGGAGTCCTTCTATGCTGTTTGCACTGCAAACTACTCTGTGCAGGTAGTGATCTTGCTTAATCGAAGTGCCAGAAACCTCTTAAAAACATCTTTGAGATGCTGGGTCTCTGTCCGAAGGGCTGCACATCCTGAGTGGCCCGTGCCTCTATGGTGTGTCACTGTAGGGTGATGGGTCATCCTGTGCATGACTGCCACTAAGGAGCCGAGTACAGGGCAGCTGGTGGTGGGGGGGGTGTGTGTGGAACAGACACCGGTATCTGCGGCAGCCATCTCGGCTCCTTTCATAATCGATGGGGAGAAACTGGAAGGAAGGAATGATTCACCCGACCTGCTTGACATTGCCTGAGCACCACAAGGGTCGTGTCCCTTCTGCCTGGAAACTGTCCTTGCCAGGCTTTGCCACCACTGCCCTGCCTGTCCCACCGCACCACCACTCCTGGCCTCGCCTGATGACCCCTGAGACCGAGACCCAGGCAGAACGCTGCTACCTCCCTGCTGGCAGCTTGTGCTGTGAGTGCTGGGTTGGGACAGAAGCAGCAATGCAAGACAGCACCCCCAAACCAGCACCCTGCTTCCCTCACAGGTGATCCCTTGGCACCTGGTCGCCTTTATCCACACGATCTCAGTGTGCATTTAATTTCTCCTTTCTGCCAGAGGAGGAGCTGAAATCTGCACCAGGTGTGATTCATGTGTCATCACTATGGGTAAGCCCCGTGATGGTGACAATTAACAGCCACTTATGTAAAACATCAGGTTTCTAGGGTATTGAGCACGCATGAACTACGATAAATCACAGGCGGAGTGCTCAGGAGCTCCTGGACCCCTCTGATCTCTGGCAGCGGCACCCATAGGCTTTCTCTTGCCCCAGGCTAACCAAAACTGTGACGTTGTGTGGCAGGGAGCTAAAGTAACAGTCCCGCCAGAGGGCTTTCCACTACGTGTGGAGAAGATACACCTCCCCGACAGGCTTATTTTGAGAGACAACTAAATCAGCAACACAGGACTTGGGATGGGGAGGAGTTGCAGGGACAGGGGTGTGTATGTGTGATCCTGGAAGGGAGGAGGCAGGACATACTGTACAGAAGGGGAGATTTGGAAGGGGGAGTGCTTGGAGGCTTGGCTGAGGAGGAGAGGCTGGTGTAGGGGGAATATGGAGACTGAGATTAGCCTCACTGGGCTTATGGGCTGGAGCTGGGGGAAGAGCCAGCAGAGGAAAGAAAATGTGGCAGACAGTTAGCCAGCTTTCTGTCACAAATGAGCAGAGGTGGGAGAGGCTCTGAAGAGAGAGACAGAGATTCAACTAATCTCTATCAAGTTAACCCTTCTCTAAAGACTTGCAGGAGCCAGCCCTGATGCCTCATCCTTCTGTGCCTGGTGGAAACACACTGCTCACTGCTAACTCGGCATGTGCAGACACCAAGCGAATCCAGCCTGATGCCAGTGGGATGAGAATGCCCGGTGCCAGGCTTACCGCCCTGGGGCTCCTGGCAGGGACCACACTGAGCCTTGACGAACCTGGATAACAGGGTCCAGGTGAACCAGTCCTGCAGGGAGCCCAGCAAAGCCAAAAAGCTAACTTGTGCCCGGCAACTATGCACTGGTTAAAGTCAGCTCAGTTCTCAGCCAGAAAAACCATCTGATAAGTAAGTCAGCCAGCTGCATACTTACCTTCCAAGGCCATCCAGCACTGACATGCTTTGCAGAGCCAGGCCCAGCTCCAGTGAGAGAGGGAACACCCGGGAATGCTGTGGTGGGGAAGCTGGAGGATTTATAGCTGTTTGCAGTGGGGGTCAGGTGGGTCACTTGCGTTAAGGGGGCCTTTTCTCCTTTGCCAAGAAACGTGTTCCTTGTTTGGCCTCCCAGATAGTTGGATCCTGCAGCCCACTCCCAGGGAGTGGGGTCATTTCAGAGCAGCTGAACCTGGGAAATGGACCCATGGGTTGGGCTCGCATCTCACTGGGGGGGGCAGGATCCTCCTGCTGCTAGCAGGGAGATGGGCTCGGGGGCTGCAGGGAAATGAGCCAGGCTCTGAATGTGCTCTGATCACAGAGCATTTCTCTCTTGCCAGCTGACCATCTCTTTGCATACTCCCACCCTTCCTGGCTGCTCTCACACCAAACAACAGCAAGAAAATGAGACTTTTTTCAGGTGAAATGGGGCGGATGCCCAACCAGGGAGGGGGGCAGAGGGATGGGCTATTTTCTGGGTGCAATGGCTTAGAGAGACCAAATGTTTTACCACCCAGCAGAGAGCCTTCTGCAGGGACTGTATCACCCTGATGTTACCCTCCCCTCCCCAGATTGATAGATAGCTAACATCCCCCACTTCTGCTCACACCGCCGTCAGGTCTGCTCGCTTACTGGTGTGGGGTTTTATGTTGTTTTGGCTTTTTTCTTTACCAAGAACGCAGGAACCTGCTGCTCCTTGACGGCTCCGAGATGAGTTTCTGCTTCAAGCACTTTCACTTCTCTTGCTTCCAAATCAGAGCTGAGAGTGCAGCCAGCCGAGCCGCCGGAGAACTGCACTGCTCCAGACAGGCTGCTGGAGCACCCCAGGGCGTGACGACTGCCTTTGCACCGGGAAAGGACGTGGAGCTGGAAGGGGAAATATGCAGGTACTCCTGCGTCCTTCCTGTGGTACGGCTGCAGGGGGCCGGGTGGCGCTGTCCGAGCCACTGCTCCCGGGGAGGCTTTGTGGGAAGAAGGCGCCTGGTAGCTCTTTTCCACAAAACTGGAAAACTTTGCAGAGCATTTCATGGCAGTATGTGGCATTTAGGTTTTTCCTTTGATAACTTTTTTATGCTTTGGGAAGGAGTTTTTGCAGAAAGAGACAGAAGTATGAGGAGGTTCTAGCAGGAACACCTGTGGCCAGACCCTGGGGACAGGATCAGTCTTTTTGGGTCAGTGAGTATTGAATATATATGCCTGGCAAGGTGAAGCCTACCTCTACAGTTCCGTGTGGTGGTAGTACTGCTCCCTGTCTTAAACTGCATAGAATGCAAATTTCAGCCTGTTTCCTAAGCAAATGGCCTGATTTGGATTAGTGGCTGTTGATATGGGTACTTCTGCTGTTGGCAGGGCTTTTTTTTTCACGCCACTTCTGGGACTTCTTGCCCTCTGCAACCTAGAAACTGGTTGCAGAGAGTCACCAGATTCCTCCAAACATAAAGGCTGTTTCCCAGCCTGCTGAGCCCCGGCCTTTCCGTGCCAAAGTGTGTGGCCAGGTGAGGGTCAATGTGCTCCCCTCCACCGCTGCCTTGCCGCCTGCCTCACCTCACCCAATGGCCCAGCCGTTCTTTGCAGGTAGGAGATGCTGGCTGCTGCTCCGCTGTTCTCGCAGCTCCATCTGCAGGTGCTCACCCAGGCTGTGCCTGCACAGAGCTCGGCTCCCCGGAGCCTGGGTTTCCAACCAGGTTACATTGGTCTTGCCGGCTTTGCACAGCCCGTTGCCGCCCGGCCCTTTCTGTCAGGTTCCTGCCCTCGGTTGCGACACCGGGGTGCCGCTCCTCCCGGCTGTCCCGCTGTCAGCCCCACCACGCCGTGCATTCTCACGCTTTGCCCTCCAAACTCTTTGAACCAGTCTGCAAGATCCTTCTTATCCTCCTTCAGATCTTCCCTCAAGACAGGATTTCATAGGACACTGAGGAGAAATTCATCGTCTAGCTACGAGGAGAGGGTGGGTGGGTGGTGATATCCTCAGCTCCCGTCCCTGATGGGACACGGGCTCCCAGTGTGATGTGAACCATTTGCTGACATCCATATTTTTAAACTCTCCAGCAGTTTTTCTGCTTGCTGCTGGGTTTCTCTGGAGAACAGAACCCCAAAGCCTTGGGCAGCAAGTCCAGGGAAAGGTGGTCTAAGGAGTGTGCAGTGTCTGTCCCCATCTGCCCATGTTACCCCCTGCCACATGCAGCTGACTCTGGTGGAGGCAGGAAGGTGTATTATTTGGCCTTGGTGCAAAGTCCAGCAGCAGTTAAGCCCAAGCCTGTAACAACATTTCATCATCCTGGTGTCCTTCCTCACTATGTGCTCTTCAGGACATGCAGGGGCCTGTGGCATCCTGCTCCCAGCTTCACACAGGGCTGTGGCTGGTCCCTCTGCACCCTGGCAGTCTCTCTTTTCCAGAGGGCCCACATCATCCACGGACTATCCCGTTGCTCCTGTGGTGGCTGCAACAGTTATGATGGTGGTTCTTGTATATCTTTGAAACCACAGCCATAGGGTTACTGCATTGGCTCAGATGGTGGATGTTCGGATTAGCACTCTGCAAGGAGAGGATATGGGATGCTCAGATTAGCACTTTACAAGGAGAGGATATAAGGTTTCAGAAGGCCTTAAACACTCTCATCTCCAACTAAAATTGGTGTCTCAGGAGCTACCATGACTGAGGAGGTGCCTTCTGGTCTTGCATTATTAATAACAGCAATGGAAGCTTGTTAACAGCAATCCTACAAAACTTAATGTGGGGCTTACATATGCAATTCATGCCCTGTTTGCTGTGCTTTGTGAAAGGCACCTGCTCTGAGATGTCTGAGGGCAGAGCTCAGCAAATTCTCCGCAGGTGAGAATGCTAAGATACTGAAGCAGACTCTGGAAAACTGCCTAGGAAGAAAGAGGCTCCTCAGCTCAGGGCTGACTCACTGTCAAGTAAGACTTTGTGGCGTCTGCTGCTGTTGTACAAGCTTACAAGATAAACAGGAGCACTAGCCTTCAAGGTTTTTAACTTGACAGTTTTCCTTGGTACATGAAAAGAAAGCTGACAGAATGAGCCAGAAATGGTCAGTCCATCAGGCTTCTAGCCCTGTTTGAAGCAAAGTATTCAGGCTGGGTTGCTCATGGAATGTGTATTGATCCCATTATCCTAAGAGAACATGAGCATGGTCCCTCCTGTCAGCCAGATGAGCACTTTGCACCCTGTTTTTTGTGTCTACATGCACAGCCCTTGCTCATCCATCCATGGAGTCTGCATGCACCAGCCCGGAGTCTGGGAACTGCTGGCTCTGAATTATAGGCTTGGAGAAATCTCACCACCTGCCATATATAAAATGGGGGATAATGATGCCTCAGCAAAAGTTGCTTAAAGCTGTTATGGGGATTAACTAGTTAATCCCTGCAAAGTGCTGTAGATATCTGAAACGCAATGTTAATGTTACTGCCTTCCACGCAGGCAAACAATGTTCACTTCATTTGAGAACTTAAAGTAGATGACTCTCATTAGGACTCCCAGGAGAGGTTTTGCAACCTTTTGTGTATATGACCTTGTCAGGGCTGATGTGACCAGTCTGTGTGAAATAAGCTGCCGTGATTCTGTTCATTTATTTTTATTTTTTTTTTTCTTAGCAGTCAAGCATGGTTCTTTCATCAGCTCATTTGTCTGACGCAGAGACGAACACAGGAGATTTCAGGCCCCTGGACCAAGCCTGGTCCCTGTCTTGGCACATCTGGGCTGCTCTCGGCCTGGCTTGACCTGCAGGTTTGCAAGCTTTCCATATGAAGTAAGCTGGGAAGAAGCACATAGGTAGCATCAATCCACTTTCACTTTCACAAATGGTAAGTCCAAACAGTGCAGCCTGTAGCAGAACGTGCCTTGATTGCTTCAAAACTAGAAGAGGGCGATTAGGAAGATACTATGCGACGGGAAAACTGCTGTTGCACACAGCTGGGAAAGCTAGCAGGATAAAGAGGGTCTCTGTCTCTGAGAAACCCCAGTGATGTGGATCTGCTTACCGGCCTTGGGTCAGCTCTGTAGAGCCGGTAGCGCTGCTATCTTGGCACTGCCGCGGAGCCCGGAGGGTGCCTCGGGCAGCCTCGGAGACTGAGCCGGGCTGCCGCGGCTGTGCGGCGAGGACAGGCCAGCAGATGGTGGTGTGACCCTGGCATCGCTTCCCTACAGCGCTGCCGCAGCAAGGATGGATCACGGCGAGGGGAGCCCAAGCTATAGCTCGGGTTACCGGGCTCTCTCAGCCCCAAATCCTGCCATGCAGATTCCTGTGCCCTCAGCTACAAGACGCCCAGAGTCCCAAAAGTCAACCGTATCCCAAACAACCCTGCGTGTGTTGCTTACAGCCGGTCTTTGTTCCGCTGGGTGCCGGTGTTTGTTACCCAGCCTCTAGCTGAGTGACCATGCGGAGGAAGGAGAGAGGAATTCGTCTATGAGCCAGCTGGTTCTGACCTTCCTAGCACTGCCCCTTTCTCCCCTGCGTGAATGCAGGGGTGGCTGCTTACCCGCCTTGCAGGGAATGAAAGGCCAGGGAGTGAACCAGAAGGGAGGCATTGTACCCTGCTAATCCCTGTGAGCAGACACTTGTCAAGAAAAGGGATGACTTTGTTCTCAAAGTTTTCTGCCTCCTCCATACAGCCAGGCGGCTTTGTCCCCAAAATGCTGACTGGCCTTTTCAAGAGGCTGCCAGCTATAACTTCAGACATCAAAATAGGACAACTTGGACCCTCTCTGCCTCTCCTGTGCTACCGCTCCCCTTTTCCCTGGATTTTGTTTGCCTTATACAACAACTTCTATCTCTGTTACACAAGAATTATGTGAACTTAATCCTTATCCTTCTATCAATTTAATTTTCCTTTTTATATTTCCCTATTAAAGTGAAATGCTTCCCAGGTGTCATCTTACTCATCCAAGAGGAAATGAATTCAATGTTGGGGCATTGCTGCATTTCTGTAGGACTGGATGAGATACCAGAGAGTGGGGGGTGCAGGAAGCAGCAGAATGTCTCCTGGACATGTTAGCACTCTGGCAGGATGGGGCAGTGCTGTGTGGGACGAGTGCATAGGAAAAGAAAGGGTGGGACTTCTTACCATGGGCTGGTATTTTTTTTATCTTGTATTTTAAAGCCTTAAATTCTCCCAGGAGAATTTAAGCACTCCCACACCTAGGAGTGGGGAGGTCTCCCTCATGCTCTTCTCCTGCCTGTTTTTCTTTGTCTCCCTGAGTTTGTCTGCACCCAGCATGAACCTCACACCTTCCTGTTGACCATCTTAGTCCCTCCTCTGCTCTGGCATCGGTTTTCAGCAATACTCCATAGCACTCCAGCCCCAGAGAAAGAACCAGGGGGAGGACAGCAGGGTCCTGAGACAAGGACCTGAGGCAGGAGTTAGGAAAGAGAAAAACCAGGGGGACCATATCTTCTCTCCGGTGGTTCATTCTCCTGCCGTTCCCTCCACTATCACTGCATCTCACTGCATCCCAAATTTCTTCTGCAATACAGACCTCTTGCTTGCTTGCTACCCTCCATGTCCTCCAGCAAGTCCCCAGATACTCCCTATATATTCCTATACTCCTTCTATAACACTCGTATACTTTCCTTCTTGTCCTACTTCCCGTTCCAAGGAAAGAAGGCAAGCCACCCTCACTGCTTCAGTTTACAGGGTGCTGTATCTTCTCCCCCCTGCACCCATCATAGCCAAGAAGTTGAGGACAAGGTGGGTGGGAAGCATTCAAGCTCTCTGGGCAGCTGTAGAAATCATAATATTGAATAATACCCTCCCATGCACCCCAAGCCAAGGGCTGCTTCTTGCGCATGCAGCATGCTGAAGAACCTGGCCTTAGTTTTCAGCACACTTGAGGCCAAATCCTGATTTATTTATGGCAGTTTTCCAATCAACTGGAGTAGACCAGGACTTAGACCAAGACACACAATCTCGCTAATGTTTCACATAGATGTACTTATTCGTGCAGCATGATGGTCTTGTTAGTAGTTGGAAAGCTTTAGAAATGTGCAGAACAGATGCAGGTAATTTGGGGTTTCCAGTCTTGGGAATATTTTGTGACCACTGAAGTCAGTGGGAAAGCTACCACCGCATTCCAGTGGGTGCTGGAATGCCTCTGAGCTATTTGACAGAATAAATTCGACTCTCTTAATGAGTAAAGGAGGAGTTTCCATTGCATAAAATAATCAGCAGTCATGAGCTCCAGAAATGGTTGTATTATCACTGTCACTATCACTGGGTGTCTTTCATGGGGGAAAAAAAAAGTCCCTAATACAGGAAAATGAGGAGAAAAAAAAAGGGAAGTTTGTTTTTTGTTTTTTTTTTTCTTAAAAGCTTTGGGCAGTCAGGGCACTGTGAGTCACCTTAGGGCACTGACCAGTTTGGAAATCAGGGTGTTTCTGAACCCCAGTTTGTTACAGGAACATGCAGCCCAGGTCAGACATGCTGCTGTTTCTGAGCAAAGAGCTTACCTGGCAAATGAGCCAAGCTCCCCAAAAGGCCCGTGTTTATCCCACTGCAGTGACACAAGGTCCAAGTCCCACTCCTTGGGCTCATGCAACTGTGTATGCAGCAGAGCTCATTTCAAGAGGACCTTTGAGATTCAGATTTTCAGGAGCTCCACACTGCCCGTGGGGTGCTTCTTTCCCACATCATGGATGTTTCCATGCCCCAGCTCATACATTGGACTTACAGAGGCTGTGTCTCCCCCTCAGTTACGCAGGGAATGCTGCAACCTCAGAGTCAAAGGCTGAGATTCAAACTTTTGCTGCACCTTTTCTTCTTCTGGTCTGTTATGCCATGCTTTCTCTTCCTCCAAGAAGGAGGTTACTTTTTTCCCCTCTGAAAATGGGTTGAGAAGAGGGAAGAAGAGCCCTCCATGCAAGAGCCAAGCCTCTTGTGTGGCATGAGGTCAATTTGCTTCCTCCTGTTACAATGAAAGGTAACAAGGGTGTCACTTGTGTGATGGGGGAGAGGGGGATATTCCCAGGAGAGCTTAGGAATCTTGGGCTAGATACAGAAGTGTCTCAGTATGGAAACGTTGTTCATTTATGAGACATGAGAGGCTCTTTGAAGAAGTCATGAAAGAAACAGCCCTTTGAGCTTGTTGCTTAGGGAACTGCATGTTTTCCTAACTTGGGAACAGGTGATGGAGAAGCCCCCTTCCTTTATCAAATCCTTATAACTGGCTCTAGCCAGGGGGGTGTTTTTCCTGAAATGTATTTTCCCTTTATATTGTGTTATTTCATCACTTTAATATCCCTTGCTAGTGTTTCCTCAGTTCATAGTCACAGAAAGTAACTTCAGCTGTAGCTATCTTGCAGCCAAACTGATGTGCTCCATGTAGGAGGCAGTATCCTGTGAGTGACCTTACAATGACTTCACTTGGTGCCTCACAATAACCTATAGATACCGATGCTGTAAAAATGGTTTTGTGAGCGGTATAAATACAAACACCATGAGATCACATATTCCGAGCTATAACTGAATGCAGACTGTTGGAAGAAAATTGACCCAAAGGCCTCCTGGAAAAAGCTGTCAAGCACAGCACACTTCATAATTTTTTCCACAACCCCAAATGTACCATGCATCAAACAGGCTTCTTTCAGAAAGTGGTGCCGTGAACCCCATTATTCCTGGACATTAGTTAGATTACTTTTAGTCCATCCAGGATGGGGAAGGAGAAGAGCTATCTCCAGTCCTCTCTGCTCATGATGTCCTGAGATGGTTGTCCTCGGGGACCTCCATGGGAACATTGTGCAAGACCATCAGGAAGGAGTCAAGTGTTTGCTCTGCAAAATGAGCCTGATTGCTTCAATCTTGCGCCATCCAGCAGCTCCTCTTGCTTAGGGAATAATAACCAACCTGGCTGCTTGAGGGCAGCCCCAGCAGTAAAGCCATGACTGAGTGAATCATGAGATGGGCCCACCCAACCCAGTGTTGACCCTGGGTAACGAAGACACATACTGTGCAGGAAACTGTGCTCTTTCTGGACTCAAGTGCCATCAATGGATCTGAGACTCATACACATACCTTCCCACCAGTTTAATTTTTGCTGTCTATTCTCCATACTTCTAGGCAAGCCAGAGCAAGGACAGCCCAAGTAGGACTCCTAACAGCTTATTACCCTTGCTCTGGAGCCATCATCCTTCAGATTTCATTAGAGAAGATTAAACATGATGGCAAATGCACCTACTTGCAGTCAGAATGGCCAACATCTGCTGCGCAAATGATTTAGTGGCAGTTTACCTGGCTGTAAAAGGTACCATAGCAGTGATAATTATAGGATAGCCACAGGGATCTCAGAGCTCTTTACATCCCATCTCACACTTGTCTATTAGTGTCTGGTGATGTTGCACAAAAGCCTGGAGTAGGCAATCAAAAAGAATTATGAGTTTAATTAAAAACCACCATGACTGTTTAACTAGGCATAATGATGCTATGTGACCTATTTCCCAGCACTCAAACACTTGCTATTTCAAATAAGCAAAAGTAGTCAGAAGCTGTTTTACAGTTCAGGGGGAAATGGCATGTCCAGTCCTACATCCCCCCTAAATCCACACCAAGGCCTCAGTCCAGCACAATCTTTTGTGCATTTCCCATCATACAGTAGCTGGGCACTGGGCCACCCTAGCACAGCCCCTGCCAGGAGCAGTGGCCCCAGCTCAGCATGTTACACACCAGTCTCCGCTATGCTGCATTTTTTCTCCTTTTTTCCAGCAGTTGCTCTTTCATTATTCACTGGAGCAGGGGCTGGATGCTGTGACAACAAAGTTTGTGCCTCAATCCTGCAGAGTCCCTCCCAGACCAGTAGATAGTTGTTGATATTGAAAATAATCTGAGCTTCTGTTCAGTATCAGAGGAGAAGAATACATAGGCTGTACAGGGCCTCCACTGCCACTTCCTACACATGCTGCTTTTAGTGAGGTTTAGTCACACTCATAAGGGCTCCGTCTCAGCAAGGGGCAGCAGTGTGGGGACATCTGGTTTGGGAGGGGTGCCAGAGCTTGGCCATGATGCAGGACTCCATCCTTCAGCAGTATTGCTGCTATAGGCATAATAGGCACAGAGCATGGGCTGGGTGCCCACCTGTCCTTCTGGGCAGCACTTCCCAGCAGAAGACCTTCCTCTGCAACTCTGTCAAAAACTCTGAACTGAAAAGGTTTCCATGTGGCTCATCCACCTCAGGCATTTCCATGGTTTTGGAAAGTTTCAGCTATAATTGTCCTATTCTCTGTGGCTAAGATTTGGGACACATATGTAGTTTTGATCATTCTTGTCTCTGGTTTGTTGAGAAAACAAAGTGCTGCCCAACCTTGAAGGCTTGGCAGAACATGCCTACCTTCAGTGGAAGGTTTTCTGCTTTCCCCAAATTGGCCGAGTTACAGGTGCCTGAAAACCTTCTCGTAGAACTTGCTCAGAATGATGGTGCTTGTGGATGCTCACTGATGCGGCTGATGTCAATAGAAATTGTGTCCTAGGTACATTAAATGTGTTATACGCTGAAAAATCAGCATATTGGTGTCTCAGAAGACACACCAAAGTTTCATGTTTCACCTTTGATTTGTGTGGATTAATTTTATACAGCTAACATGGAGCTAATAGTATTTCTTTCTTGTGCAAAGAAATTGATGAATGGCAGAACAGCATTTAGGGACAGCAGAAGTCAATCTGAGAACAGCTTAACGTGGAGTTGTGTCCTCAGAGCAGTTTTTATACACTTGCACTGAATAAGACCTGAAGCTGTATGTTGAAGAATGAGGAGAATACAAAACACAGAATTATTTCATAGGACATGAACATCTACTCTATGGTCTGAGCAAACCATGATGCTGAGGGGAAAGGAGGGAAGGAGAGTAATGAACAATATGCCCTGGTGGCCTCCTGTAGTGCATTCATCTCAACGGTAAAGCAGGAAGCAAAATAAAGCAGCCTTAGCTCTGATACCCCCTAATATTAGAGTGCTTGGCGGTACAACTCTCACATTCTCGTAAGATTTTCCTTTTTTTCTTAATTCGGTGCATATACACAGTCAATACTTTCTGCTTATGCCTCCCAAGAATATTTATTTGCTTGTTTGGAGATGTATAAACCCCATTATTCTTCTATTACTATATTCAGCTAAAAAATCCACTCTAGGTGAGTGCCTGCAAAGTGGGGTCTCCATTCTGTTTCTCCTTTCCTCGTGAGAATCCTGACCAGGTCTTACCCACAAAGAAGCTACCTTTACACAACATTAAGCTTATTTTCATAATAAATTACTCCCAGGCTTTTGGATTAATGTGTGATGGAGAAGAATTGTCCTTTATTTTGCTTAGCCAATTTAGGAACCGAGAACTTCCTTGCATGACTTGACAAAGCCATTTATTTGTGATTTGCCTTGAGTATCCCTTGCTCATTGACTTCTGTTGGGCTTTCATTAATCCTGTGGATCTCTTAAGGTCCTATGGCTCTTTCAGAAACCTAGTCAGGCTCATCTCTTCAGCTTTCTGGTACACTAGACAAATGTCAGAACCACTTAAACTCTATAACTCACTGTGGGTTCATTTCTCTCCCCCCACTCCAAGGTGCCAGGTTGGAACCAAGGGGATGGAGGGCAGCTGGAGGCTGGCACCTTTTTCATAAGTTGTGGCTGAGTGGTGTGATAGGAAGGAGGAAGTTTCCCGTGGCTGGTTTTTTATTATGAACCCATGACTCTGAATGGCAAACCCTTCAGCCACCTTCTCCACAGGCAGTTCACGTCAAACTCCCGAAGACCCTAGTCTTATTTATAGGTTAGTGTGGAAGTCATGCAAACCCCTATGCTTTTTTGGCACAAACGCAGGCAATATCACACCTATTAGCTTCAATTAGAAACAGCATTTAGCGCATATGTAGCACCTCTAGCCTTCAAAGTGCAGCTCAAACATTACCGGAGTCCTGGGAACATGGCTCCAGAGAGGTAAGAGGCTCATGCAGAGACCTGGCCCTGAGTCTGTGCTCTCCGTCTGCCAGATCTGTCCCAGATGCATGTAGCAGACTTTTCCATAGAACCATGATCTTCCTCTTCCCAGCTCTTGCCATACTGCCAAATCACAGCAGGTGTAGCACAGCTGCTGTGAGCAGCAGCTTTCAGGTAGCAGCCACTAATTAATCAGGCTATTGCAGCAGCTTTATTTGTCCTTAGAGAGTCTGGAAGACCTTTGTTTCCTTTTGTGGCAAAACCCTGTGGAAAATCGCTTATTTAAGACTTGACATCTGATGGCTGTACTAAGTTAGGTCTCATCCTACAAGTATTACAAAAAAGTTGTGTCCCTAGTCTATGATTTTAAATAGCACCCTGAGGCCAGTTCCCTACACAATGCTCTCAACCAGAGTACCCGCTTTCACCAGCTGGCAGTTGTCCTGTGAAACTAGACTTGACTGCAGATACAAGGAGATGCGTGCCGATCAATGTGGTGAGTAGATAAAATGAATGATGGTGGGGTTTTTTTAGGTGTCACAAGGCATTCTTTTTTTATCTACTTTTCTCTGTATCTAGCTGCTTTCTGTTTTTATGTTGCAAGATCCTGAGACAAGGGACCGGTTGTTTTTTATTCTGCATCTGTACAGCACTTTGTACAAGTTCTGAGTGCTGCCATAATACATACACATTCTAGAAATTCCTATATATATAATAGGTTATGTTGCTTCCTAATATTATGATGAGACCATGTATCTAACATTTAGACCAGCTTGTATACCAACATAGCTGGCTGGTTCTTGTCGTGTGGTAGCAGGATTACTATATTTAACCTGACAGTCACTGAAATATCACATATGTCCAGGGATTTCTGTCTGAATTTTCTCACATGCACCTGTCACTGTGTGAGATCATTTGGTACTGGGCAGCACTGGTCATCTCTTACCAACTCTCAGCCCTTCAGGGAGAATTGGCCGCTCCAGGGACCTGACTTTGGCTCTGTGCTTCGCAGACTGCGCTGGAAATCAGCAGAAATCTCTTTGAAATAAACTGGTAGCACTGATACAAGGTAAAAATAGGGCTCAAAATATGTTTAGGGGAGAGACACTCTGATCTTTTATCTCCTAGCTGTTTGGATAGAGGAGAAGAAAAAATCAAGTAGGACACATATAAGGCAAATAGGATGGCTGGAGGCAGGGGGGTAGATGAGGGCAGTCTGTATTCTTGGATGCCTGCCCAGGGACTTCCCCTTTGACGTGAGGAGAAGCAGTATCTCAGCTCCCAAATGCAAGGATTTATTGTCTGACTGTCAGATTGCTGAATGTCACTGAAACATCTCAGTCTTTAGTTTTGCTGTGCTAAGTGCAGCAGAAGTCTCCATAGCCAAACTGCTATAGAGAGACGAAGCACTTCTGACACCAGTAGCAGATTTCCCTTGTATTTGGGGCTAATGCAGCCCATTTCTGCATTTAACGCTACTCTGTTCAGAGCAGAACAACTCAGCCTTGACATAGCTTTAAGGCTGGACACATGCAATCCTCAAGTAATGCTTTCTTGAGCACAGAAGCTCACTCTATTCACACAGAAATGGCGTGCGTGCAAACCTGAGGGTGTAGTGTAGGGAAGAATGAATTGCTGTGATGTTTTGTGATTAAAAAGTGGACACATAGTTAAGGAAAAAAGGTCCCATTTTCTCCTGGCCAAGCCTCATTGGGGAAACTCCAACAAAATCAGTGATGTTTGGCCCAGAAAGTAAGCATGTTGGCATAAGCATATAATGAAGCATCCAAACACTCACAGATGATTTATGAGAATTCCTAATGCCTTTACTGCCATTTCCTCCAGCTGCCCGAACTCCTTCCACACCATCCTCCCATCTGGGAGCATAAATTAGCTTCCTTTCTCCTAAATGCTAAATTTGGGGAAGACATCTGACTGAGCAGGGCCTCTCTGCAGATGCCCATGGGGTTGGATCCAAATATTGAAGGGTTTCTCTTAAAATAAACATGCTAGATGAAGCCCCTCTGGAAAACCAAACACCTCCCTTGGGTTCCTTTAGCAAACAGTGTTTCTTCTTGTGGAAGCAGAAAGTCTGTGTGTAATGGATACAGTACCAATTAGGGAAAATCTATCACCAGCTGATGTGCTGTGTGATTTGATAACCCCCCAACGTAACATGGGCAGTGTTATTTTGCCTTGGGTGCTCTAGTTGCTTGTTCATCTCTTCCTGTCAATCTAATGCTCAGTTTGTCCTGGAGTTGAAGTATGCTTTAAAAGCATACCTATGTAACATAGCTCCTTCAGTCTCATCTACATCTTCAATTCTTAGAGCAGGGGGGCTCTGGGGCCTCTGCAAACCATGGTTAATGCCCTGCAGGGACCTGCCACAATTTATGAGGGAGGAAGAGGGTCACAGACCTTTGTCTGTGTCAACCTGTCCAGCGTGAGCTTGAAAAATCAGCGCAGCTAGGGCACCGGGCTCATGGTAGATTCTATTGACCCTTCATTTCTGGGGAGTGACACTCAGAACAGGCTTCTTTGCTCCCATGTAACCTCTGGCTGGAGATATGCTGTGTTGAGGACAGGAGCCAAAGGTGGTCACAGTTTTTAAGCAGCTGGGGAGTTGACTGTGACTCACTGAGACCACAGGCCTGCTGGCACTGACCCTGCTGTCAACGACAACCCTCAGCACTGTCAGCACAGCTAGATTTTGCCATGTTCTCTTCTTAGGCTCTGTTTCTAGTTGCTGTACTGTAGGTGAGCCATCTCACCTGGCCTAGGGACTGACGCTTGCATCTCTACCAGGATGCCGCTCTTTAGGGAGAGAGGGGTTGAAGAAAAATCTGTGAGCTCTGCCCCACCCCGCACCACTGATACGCAGGATCCTAATCCACAAGATGCTTTCAGGGCAGCCTGAAGCCCCACCTGGCAGCCAAACTCTGGCCAATGCAGTGTGAGCTGTTTTGCTCATATGGTTAGTACAGAGGGAGAAGTTTCCCAGGGATGACTCACAAATTCCTGGTGATGAATGTGCTGAGGTTTGTCTGAGATGAGGTCAGCTTTCACAAAACACAAATGCTGCAGAAGGGGGTTAGCTGTTGACTTGGTCTCAGTTCTGTGTGCGTACAAAGAGGCACCAGCAACAGCCTCAGCACAGAGTCCAGCACTGGCACACAATGCTCTCCAAGGGCTGATCAAACACAAGAAACTCTGCCAGCCTTTCCTTTGCCATCTCTCCTTGCTGTTTAATATCTGTAAAGTTACCTTGAAGTAGAATATCAACAGTTCCTTGGGATTTGGTCAGCACCAGTCAGGTATTAGCAACGTAGCATGCTTCTGAGCAGAGATGGAAGCAGAAAGAAAACCAAGGAAACGTTGCTAACAGCAGACTTACTTTTATTTAGCTTTCAAGGTGGTTTTCCAGATTTAATTGTGTTCAGTAGTTAAAAAGCACATTCATTTCTTCGTTACCCACAGCATATTGGATGTCCCTGTTCTTAAGTTGTTTTGATTTCTAGATATTTGAAAGCTTAATAAGGTTATGTGTTTGTTTAAGGAATTATTGCCCACCCAATTGAAAGATAATGGGGCACTGTAACCTTGCCAAGTGTTTTTATGCTTCAATAAAACAACAAGCAATTTACACAAGGCAATAAAACGGTACCCTGCGTCCCCAATGAAGAGACACAAAGCAATGTTTGAAATGATGTCTAGTTCAAAAACCAAATCCACCCTACTCAATGCACTCCATAAAATTAACTAGGTATAAAATCCCCCATACGCTCTGCTTTTCCCAAAAGTCTGGAAAATTAGCACAAGATGTGTTCGAAAATCCTGTAACGTATCAGCATAATTTTTCCCAAGTTATGTTGCTGTCTGCAAAACAGCAAACTGACTACTCATTCACACTTCCAGAGGGACATAGGTTTGATCACATACTCCATCATCCCTGATTTCTTTTCTATTTGGGCTCTATCACTTTTAGAGCCTTGCCTGGTTGTGTGAAGTACTGAAGGATCCCATCCGATGTAATGATTTGCCTCTTTACCCACTCTGCTGTGGGGCTCAAGCATTTGGTGGCATTTCCTACACTGGCATTCAGAAAATTTTGGAGTCTCTGCTGCCTTCTTCCCTCTTAATGGCTCATCTGCCACCTCTGTCCAAGGGCTGAGGATATTCCTGAGCGTTCAGAGTGGCCTCTTTTTGCTTTGCCTGCTTCTACCATAGCGGCAAAGGAAGATTTTGGTGTCTACCGATGTCACAGTAAGCACTTATGTCCCATGGAGACTGGTGCTAGCATGGAAGTAGGAGCCCTGTTTCCCTCAGAAGTGTGCTGTCATGTGTTTTGCCTCAATTTGAGTCTTGATCTTCAAAAGCCTGCCTGGAGCAAGTGGGGAAACACTCTCCAGGGCTGTTTGTGTAGCATCCAGCTGCAGCCAAGGACCTTCTGAGATGCTTTCTAAGACTGCATCTCCACGTAACCAGCTGCTAATCCCTTGGAAATGCCCTACACCCTGCTTGGAAATGCTCTGCTGACCTTTGCTTTGGAGCGCCTGCCAGCCTCTTCAGCAGCGGCTGCTCAGAGTGACCCTCCTGACTTGGAACAATGGAGGCTGTTCTAAAGAAATAAATATACAGTCTGGCCAGTTGCAGAGCCAGGTTCACAGCAACCCTTCCTGACAGATAAGGTCAGAATCTCCTTAAACAGAAACACACCCTGGCACAAAGATTAAAGCTTTCACATATCTCTTTTGCCATTAAAATCCTGCTTCTCATGAGAATCCTCCCTCCTCCTTTCATAAAGGATCCAGTCTATTTGAGCCATCCGCTTGTCAGAGTATGATGGATTAATGCAGCAAAAGGTTGCTGAAGCTTTTAGCTCTCTTTCTCTGAGCATATACTTCAAACAGCACCCTTGGCCTGGCATACTGAGCAAATTTCACTCCTAGTCCTGAAGGCTTGGCCAGGGGGATGCTTGTGAGACCAGATCACTGTTCTCCGCAGAAATTACAGGGGTCAAAGAAGTAACCGCACTCTAATTTCTAACAGCTGAAACCTTCAATGCAAGGAGCAGATACAAAAGCAGCACTGTCTGTGGCTTACTTATTTTTCACTAAAAGCTATATTACAGAAACTAGAAAATTAAGGAAAACAGAGTCCTTGCTACCGTATTCAGAGATCTCCTCTTGGCTACTCTCTTAAATATTTTTTTGGACAAGTCCCAGAGGTAATGCAATCTAGGAGAGAGGGAGCAATGCACACTAGGGTCTATTTTTAGTGATTACAGTAAGGCTGAGACCCACTCCCCCTCATTCCAAGTCCATCTGCAGCCAAAAAAGGCCCTGGAGAAACTGCTAAAGCTGTAGTGAACAGCCTTCACCAGCCACTGCTAGTGACACCGTCTCAGCTGGGGTGCTCGCCTTCGGTGCCTGACCTACCAAAGGGTGTCCCCATGTCAGGTGTCAGAGAGGAGAGTCAGAAGAGCTGGTTCTTTGGTCCTGAGTGATTTCAGGCTGCTTGCTTCCCTGCCTGGGTGTTGGGAATCTGCTCCCTGTGAAGCCTTCTCTTTCTCCCCTTGGAGAAACAAATGCTAATCACACCAACATCAGCTTTCACAGAGCACTACACCACAGGGAACAGAGGCAATTTCCCTTCCCATTCTTCAGCAGTGTTTCTCTTCTGCAATTTCTCTCATTATAGGGAAGACTTCAATGAGACAGGATATTTGCTCCTCTCCACTTTATTATCACCATCTGGATTTGCTGCTCTTGCCATGTGCTCCCCAGCTGATGTTACGGTCACCCTCTGCAGTGCCACCACCGGGTGCACCTGGCATCCCATTGAACAGAAGGAGAGGGTGACACAGGGGAGCTCACAGCGGATACTGATCTCACAGGTTTCAGTGTTGATCTTGAGCAAGTCCCTCTTGTCTTGGAGTCCCTCTGTATTCTTACACTACTGCTCCACCATATCCCATGGTTTTGACACCCATTTTTTCTGCAGTTTAGACCACTGTGAAACCAGAGCAAATATGCTGCTACAGGGGAATTTGTCCAGCTTTACTTCAGCTTTATAAAAGCCTAAAAATAAGCCATGGAGGAAGAGAATGAAAAAAAAAAGAGAACGAGGGAACATGTCATTGCTTGGGTTGGCAGAATTGTTCCCAAACTGAATGTTTTCCACTGGCCTGCAGCAGCTCTGCAAATAATGGTGTTATTCAGCCATCTATTCCAGTCTTCTTCCTCCACTCACCCCTTCCAGCCCTCCCAGAACTTCCTCCAGCAGGAGGAGCTCTGCGTAGCACCTGTGCAGCATCCAGCTTTCCCCAGTTACTGATACAGGTACAAAGCATGGGACGAAAGGAGGAATGATGGTGCCATCTCTTGCATGCCTTGGCTGGCCACAGGCCCTCAGCCTCCAGATTCCTTTCAGTCAGGCTTCTCGGTTGGGGCTGATCAAGTGTCGGGAAGTTTCTCATGGTTTGGGAGCCAGGAGGTGCCTCCACTGCCGCTTATTACCAAGCTGGTACCAAGCAATGCAGAGTAGCTGCTATGGACCCATTCCCAGGTGAATCTGTGCTTGATCCGTTGCATGCTCCAGCGCAACTCTGAGGTCTTCGTGCTTCATCTCATTTGCTCCAGGGCCACATAGTTGCCTTCAGTGCTCCACCTCCAGAACTACATCTGTGAGGAGAGACCAGGACACCCAGAGGTCTGTGTATTACACAAAATGTTAAGAATTCAAGTTCTGCTTCCTTTCCCTTAAGTAAGGATTTAATTAAGGAGTAACTTCCCTTAAGATAGGATTTTGCTGAGATGTCCTGGGTTGGTTATTCCCTTCCCACATCTGAGTGGGAAGAAGTGTGCTGGCAACCTGTCTGCCTAGCAGTTGTAGTGAAGTGAGTTTTATGTGTATAGCGTTAGCAGAGCATTTTAGGATTCTCCAGCATGAAAACTACTGCCATATAAACGTAGAACCTTGCGGTAAAAATTATTTAGCCAAATGCACTTTGGAATGTAGTTTTAAACACCTCTGGCCCTCTGTCTCTGCATGCACAGTGCCCCAACATTGCTTCACTCTCATGAGGATTTTTGACTTTTAACCAGGGCAGGTCTTTGAGGAGATCAGGGAGCTACACTGATTCATACTTAACTGCACACCATTTCTTCCAGATTCCCTTGTGTTGCAGCTGATTGGACTGTAGGTGTTGATTTATATCTCTTGACCAGATTAGTCAGAACCACATTAATGTACAAGAAAGATGGACTGTGAAAGGGGAGCCACAAGGAACCCGATACTTGTGAAAGAAGTGAGCTCAATGTCTTTTATAGCCTCTCAGCCTCCTGCTTTTTCACTGAATCATAAAAATTAAAATTGGGACAGACTGGCAATATGTGAGCCCAATGCTGCCTCTGCTGTGCCACCAGAGGCAAGAGCTGCTGGTGTTTGCCGTGGTCCTGCCGGGGAAAGAAAGCGCTCCTGGTTATCACCATGCTTCTTCCAGAGAGCTCCTCTCTGCGGTGCGTGTCCTACCATTGCCAAATTTGTTTTTAATTTCCTCAGTGGACTTTTTCTGGCTCTTGGGTTTCCCCTGCAGCTCTCTCCCCTCCTCTGATTTCACGGGCAGGACGTTGGGTTTCCCCTTGCGACAACTCTCCATTCTCTCCCATTGGGTTGCCCTTCTAGTGGGCCTCTTCCCCCTGCCTGACATTTCCTTTTTTCTTCCCACAATAAGTCAGGATCTGGCTTATGTGGAGGGCTCTGTAGGGAAAGGAAATATTTACTCTTGGAAATCCAGTCTCTCACTGCTGGGCAGCATGGGGAGAAAGGTCTGTCGAGGAAACCTTGCTGTTTGCAATTTACATTTTGTGGTGGGTTGTAGCATCTCCCTGAGCTGGCTCAGCAGCCCCGTGGCTTTCACATAATCTTATTTTTAAATGTTTTCTAAGTGCTGAATGGTATTTTGAGACCAGACGAGAACTGATGAAGGGAATGACAAAAATAATAAATGCCCAAATTATGAGTTAATGCATACGAAAAACAAGCTTGAGGTCATGCAGAGGAAAATATGGCCATACTGGATTTGGGGCTAATTGTATTGATTTTAATGGGCATTTATTTGACACTTCCGCTAGAAGATATAAACTACTTCAGATAGATAGCTTTTGAGGGGCCCTTGAGTATTTCCCCTATTGTTCCACTTCGATCCCCACATCTCGCTTTCTCCCATGTTGCTCTACAGAAGCTCAGCCCTCACACTTTCAGCATGAACAGCCCTGTTGCAGGCAGCAGAGCTGCCAGCACAAGGAAACCTGGGATCAAATCCACCAGATGTTTACTCCAGAGGTTTTCACTGTCATGGTTTTCATAAGGAGATCTTCCCTGGAGAGGTGGTGAGTCCTCAAACATCCATGCCAGCTACACAGAAGCCATCCACACACTCTTATCTCCACCAACCACCTCACTTTGGACAGAAGAGGAAGTTTGCTATGTGTGGCATGTCTCCACCATCCCCTCTCTTTCTTTTCCCTTCACACACCATCACAGGGTACCATAGTTATGTTGGAGAGAAGTGTCACCTGTGGCTCTACCCCTCCAAGATAAATTTCATGTCCTTCAAACCTTACTCAAGCAGACCACTTCACCTAGCCTGTCTACCCCCATCCATTCACTATGTGAATAGTGAACCTAGACCTCCTAGAGCTATAGCCAGACGCTGGCTGTGCGTGCACATACTCTACACTTGACCCATCATTTTAGCAATGTCACCAACTTTGGTCCAATTACAGCAGTCATGAATTGGACCCTGTTCACCCTCTGAAACTGAAACTGCCACAGCTTACATCTGAAGTTCAGACTGTTACACAATGAAACCATTCACACATCTCCTTGACTCTGGACTATGCGTTGAAAATAACTGTTATTTGAGTCTGTGATTAAATTTTCTCAGTTTATATCATTTTTAGGTACCTTCCTCTTCATAACAGCAAGTCTCTCTAGATATGTAAAACTTTTTGTGCTGTCAGTGTAGGAAAAGTGCTATGCAGAGCACAATATAATAATTCCCAAGTGTTATTAATTGTTGTCATCCTAAATAATATAGCTCATGGAGGTATTTTAAATCAAAGCTGAAAGACACAGGCATGTGGCCAACCCCTCCAAAACACCAGTGTGCCTGTGGTTGTGTGTTTTGTACTTTTTGAACTTTATTTTTATTGGTTTTTAATTTATAGCGGCAGTAGAGTCCAAGTTTCTGAGTAAGCAAAGTGTACAGGCACTTGGAATTTAATAAGGTTATACTGTTGCCTACGCATGGGAAGACACAAGGATCTTCTGCTTATGTGATTTATGTGATTGTATTTCTCTGCTGAGTGCCAACAGCAAGCCTTGTGTTGTACTTGTCTGTGCTCTTATATTAAGGTTTTTATAACAGATCCAGCACAGGGGTTTCTGTGTATCACTGAGCACTTGAAAACTAGAGCACATGTCCAAAGCCTTGAGAGGCACAATGGAGGGATCACTGCAGAGATGGATTTGGGGAGTTAGTTTTGGTTTGCGCTGTGGTACAGAAGTGATGGCAAATTCTAGAGCACGAAGTCTTGTCCAAAAAGGCAGAGATAGGATAAGTCCCATGAATTGAAGCAGAGAGTCAGGCCAGACCAGGACAAAGAAAAGAATGAGCTGTCAAAGGTGGTATTAATATGGAGTGTAGCAGAGAGAGGTGTGCACAAGCTTGGGCCAAGGCAACTTTACTGGATGCTGCAAAGAAGGATATGAGATAACCTTGACAGCGTGTTGAGGAAGGATACACAAGAGCAGCATTGTAAGCAAAGATTTGCTGGCAGTCATTTTGTCCATCTGCAGAGGTAATGTCTCTGCAGATGTCAGAGGAAGTCATAAAAAAAAAGAGGCTGTCATCAGCAAGATATGAGATGGACATGATTTGGGGAAATGTCAGTGTAGAGGTCTGCTAGGACAGAGGACATCTTGGGTTCTTGTGACTGTAGTTCATGAAGATAACATACAGCATTTGATCACAGGTCAGATGGCTGTTTGGAAGAAAATTATAAGAGTCAGCTGCTCCCAGGTCCTGAGCCTAGAGAAATATTGATAGAAGGAAGTAAAAGTGAAAAGGTTTAGGAAGAAAAATTACAGACCTTCAGCTTACCTGTGCTGACCTCAAGTTATCAGCGACGCAGTGGAGCAATGCATCAGAGACAGGCTCAAAAGTACAGTGGAACAGCTGTGGGGACGCAGATTTGTAATTCGGCAGCAAAGAAACAACATGTAGAACCTGTAGCTGATGCAGTGGCATCCCCAGCATGTACTTTGTATTCTCTCCATCCATATCCTGCTCTGTTGCAATGTGCTACATCTTGCTATAACAAGAACAATAATTTACAGAGAAAATTCTCCTTGGTCACTCATCCTTCCCCTCCCTCTCCCTCCAAACCTAGACTAGTTCTATGTGACTCTGACGATGGATTTTTCCTGTAAGGAGAATCCCGAAAATGTGGTGCATGATTATTATTGCTTGGTATTAATTTCCTAACATCTACTGACATTCACAATCTCTCCCATACCTTCTTGAATAGAAAAGGTGTTGGGTAGATGGAGGCATTCTACAGAATTCAGGTCTGGATTGGGTCTAAATCATTGGGGGTTGGACTAGATGACCTTTGAAGGTCCCTTCCAACCCAAACTATTCTATGATTAAATACTTTGGTAATGGTTTTGATGCATTCAATATACTTGCTCGTTGGTACATGAGGCAAAGACCAAAGCCCTTCAGTTAGGGTGTGTTGTACTTTTCCATCTGATTCAAAACTCTCTCAATAAGTACATGGCTCAAGAGGTCACCTGTGTTTGATTTGGGAATTACAAAGTTTGTCCATGAATTAAGTACACAGGCAAGTCTACAAATGAAACAGAGAGGGTTTGAAACTGAAGTCTGCTTGTGAAGTGCATGCTGAAAAGCCATTTTGAAAGGCATTCTAAAATTTGCTCTTATCTTGTTGCCAAATCATCAGTGGTTTGACCCATATATCAGAGTTTTCCTCAAGGAAAAAAAAGCTTCAGATGAATCTATTTACATAGGAAAAGGTCTTTCAAAACAACTGCATGGAGGCCAGGATCAACATCTGAACACGGGCTGAGTTGTTACATTTTTAGAATTATTCCTTTCATTACAGGCATGAGGGATATCTCAGGCATCTTGGGGCCTGATTCAGAGTTGTAACATCCTAAACTAGCAATTGCTCTGTTGGGTGAAATCCTGCCTTTATATGTGCAAGGCTTCTAAACCGAGCTCCTTTCCAGCTCCAAGAAGGCAAGCCCACTGTGCGTATGATGCTGCTGGCTCTAGCAACTGTATTGCTGGGTTGTAATGGTTCAGATCTTCTGCAAGAATAAGACCCCCAGACAGGGGACCAGCAAACTTCTTTCCATCTAGTTGCTGCCTTTTCATTTAGGCAGTGAGCAGCAGTATAAAAATAAGGGTGGTTGTTCAACCAAGTGCACTGAATGTCCCAGAGATAGCCTGGATTGAGTGCCTTGTAAATGCCAACCAGTTTTGAGCTCTTTGCTGCAATTAGGTAGCAATGAAGCATCAAAGGGAGAGAAAGCACAAACTCTGTGAACAAAGCAAGCATGACCCTAGGCAGGAGGACTAGAAAGTGGGGGTAGTTGAACTCTGGTCCTAGTGGGTGCCTGTAGAGAAGATTCTAGAGGAGGTGTAGCAGAATTGGGCTGCAGAGTGTCAGAACTAAGAACGTTTCCTGTACTGTTTCAAAAAGGACTTCAGAAACATCTGGATCAGACAATGCAGCAAGCTAAAATAAAATGTTTTGTTTGACTTCATTCTCTCTCCAGAAGTACTTTCTGCATTCCTTCCTGTTCAGGGCCTTTCCAGCTTTCTTGGAGCTGGAAAGCAACATCACTGCACGCACAGAGATGTTGCTGACTTGGAAGCAATATAAAATTACATACAGCACTTCTGCAAATAGATCATTTGAGGTGCATCCTTCAGAAAGTGCTCCCAAGGAGCCAGATGCTTTATCTCTGTGATTTGGGGCAGAGCTGACTCCCACTTTAAACTTGTGCAGTCACCAGTGGCATGTCTGTGACCCTTGAGAAGACTGAAGTAGGCCCCTTATAATGTCGCCTCTGTTTCCCCAGAGTGCTGATAACCCTTCCCTTGCAAAATGCTTTATCTGGATCTGAGAACTCATATTGCATGGGCAAGTGATTACAGCGCATACCTCTCCTGCTGGAGACCTCCTTGCAGGGTGTTGTGTTCCCCAGCACACCAGTCTGGCAGGGCAGAAGGATGGAGGGATACCCAAACCTTTAAAATATTTTGTGCCAATTTACAAGAAAGCAATGGGGAATATTGTTATGAAATATTTGCCAGATGGGAAAGCTCTTCACCAAGAACTCTAGTAAATCTCTAGCCATGTGGAAAAAACCCTTCCCTTATGTTAAACCATTGTAAACCAGACTCCATAATCTGGTCACTTGCTCAAAGAAAGGGCATTGGGCCCTGTTTTGATCCTGGGCACAGCAGTACAAACAAGGCACAATTTGATCAAAGCCACTAGAGATGCAGAGAGGAAAGCCTGGCATGACCATGAGGAACATCTAGCTTAACACAATAATAAAACCTGGACCAAATGGATTTCAAGCATCTCCCATTTGCAGCTATTTTAGTCTATGGAAAGATAGCCAGCATCTGTAGAGATATTCATGAAATGTCTGAAATAAGGCCACAATCCCTTGTGAGAGACTTTACTGAGCGCAGTGCTGTATGCACAGGATTTGAAGTCTTTGAGCCCAGAACAGCTTACAGTAAAACATCTAATGGGATTCAGGATCTGCCCATTCCTTCTCACACAGGAACAGCTGATTTCAGCCAAATTAACCATATCAATATGAAAGAAAACCTTCTTGCAGACAGGTGTTCAACACTGAGGTTATTTGAAATGCCAACTAAGATGTTTTTTTCATGTGTCACTAGGCTGCATTGCCAAATGTCACAAGAAGGCCTTAAAATTCATGCAAAAAAAGAAAAAAAAAAAAAAAGTAACATTTTTGCAGGACAACGCTTTGCAGCACTGGAGGAAGAAAACTTGGAGCAAGTGAGACAAGCACACTGCTGGAAGCTGAAAAAGCTTCACCAGCCACTCACCGTGCCCATCCCAGATGATTTATTTGCAGGATTCCCAGCGGCGGGATGCTGCCGGGACAAGCGAGGTAAGGGTGGAGAACCCAATGAAAAATGGCTCCGAGCAACAGCAACTGGCTGTCCCCAGAGGGGGACAAATAAAGCATCTTGCTAATAACGACGCCAGCCAGGGGGACGTGGGGAAGCAGGAGGAGGTGTGGGGCACGGAAGGGAAAAGAGGGAGGAAAGGCTTTTGCTGCCATTTAAATCACGGCGGGGCTATGTAAATTTCACGACGTCATTTAAAAAGCCCTGCTCCGCGGGCGAGCCGGGCAGCGGGGATGCTCCGAGCGGCGCCCGCCCTGCGCCACCGCTCGCCGCGGGGAGGGCCGGGGCCGGGGCGGTGGCGCGGGCGGGGCGGGGCGGGCCGGGCCGGGCTGATGGCGCGGGGCCCTTTAAGAGGTGCCGGCAGCGCGGGAGGGCGGCACAGGGCCGGGCGTGCATGGAGCCGGGCCGCGGCCCCGCCACCGCATAGGCAGAGCCGCAGCGGAGCCCCGCGCTCGGACCCCGGACCCCGCTGCACCGAGGACAGTTGCACGGTGCCCCGTTCCCACTGTGCGGACGCCCGGACACTTTCGCACCGTGATTCATTGTACGGTGTCCGGCTCCCGTTGCACGGACCCCACCGCGGCGGACTCCACTGTGCGGACCCCCGGACCCTACTGCCCCGCCCCCGGTTGCAGCCCGCCTCCGGACCCTACCGCACCAAGCCCCGCTACACGGTGCCCGCACCCGTCGTAGCACCGGATCCCCGGTCCCCATCGCACGGCCCGCCGGTGCGGCGGGCATGGCATCCGGGAGCCGGCCCTGGGGGGCCCTGCTGCTGCTGCCGCTGCTGTTGCCGGCGGAGTGCCGGGCCGGCGGCGGGTGCATGGGGGAAGGCGGCCCGCTGGAGCCCTTCGACGCGCTGTACGCCACCGGCGTGGAGGCGTACTACAGTGGAGACTTCTCGGGCGCGGCGCGGTGCCTGGAGCGGGCGCTGCGCAGCCGGCGGTTGCTGCGGGATGTGCGGTTGCGATGCCGGCGGCTCTGCCGCGGGCAGGTGCGGTTGGTGGCGCCGGGACCGGGTGCGGGCGGAGACCTGTCCTTCTTCGGCTCGGTGCTGCGGCGCGCCGGCTGCGTACGGCGCTGCGAGGAACCGCGCCTGGGAGCCGCCTCCCGCCACCGCGCCGCCGAGGAGGTGCGCGCCGACTTCCAGCGCAGGGTGCCCTACAGCTACCTGCAGCGCGCCTACATCCAGGTAGGCACCGCCCGCCCCCCCGGCAGGGCTGTTCCCCGCACCGTACCTCCTGACCTCCTTCCAGAAGTTATCCGCTCCTCCATCCTTCCAAAGCATCCCGGGTGTGGTGCTCCCCTTCCATCTCTCTCAAGCTGCCCAGGTCTGGTCCTCTCTTCCATTCAGTGGTCATGGTCTGTTCCCAGAACAGAGCATCCCAGATGACAACTCGGATTCTGCCCTGCCATGGCTTACCTGTGCTTTTCATAGAATCACAGAATGGTTTGGGTTGGAAGGGACCTTAAAACTGATCCAGCTCCAACCTCCCTGCCACAGGCAGAGACACATTCCACTAGACCAAGTTGCTTAAAGCCCCATTCAACCTGGCCCTGAAGACTGCCAGGGATAGGGCAGCCACAGATTCTCTGAGCAACCTATGCCAGTGTCTTACCACCCTGACAGTGAAGAATTTTCCTAGTTTATTTTTTTGTTTTGGGGAGGGATGGCTTTGTTTGTCTTTTAGCTTAACAGTATAATTCGGAGAATGATCTGCCTTCAGTTTTCTGAAGGCCTCCAGAAGCCCCTCAGTAACACCCCAATGCCTTCTGCCAGAGGTTCCCTTTCAGACAAACTCAACTGATGCTCTGTTCCAGGAGCTGGGAGTGTGCACGAAGCTGAGAGGTCTAGAATCTCTGCTGCTGAGATCTGGTGGTCCTTATCCTGTTGTGTGATATGAAATGCTTTGCATAACACTGTATAGCCAGTAGTCAGCAGCCACTGACAACTTGAGTATCATCCTTTTATCCCAGTGACTTCTGCCTTGTAGCTGTTACCTTCCCTGAGGAAAATGGTGTTATTCATTCAACTTCCTTGCCAAAAAGAATCAGAAACCCCAACAACAACAATCACCTCACACCAGGATGGTTAATGGTATTTTTCTTTTTGTTCAAGATTTTGTGCTCTGTCAAGCCAGCTACCTGTAGTAAGACTTCCTGTTCATGACTAGTAAGGACAGCTACTGTGGGAATTTTACTTCATGCCAAGCTGGATGTTTAAAACCTTTCTGGAACATTTCCCTCTGGATTTCTGCTTTATTTGAGCACATTCATACCCTTTTAGTTGTTATAGGCAGCTTAGTAGGTGAAGACCTGCCCAGTGGAGCATGGGGAGGGTGATTATGCTGAAATCCATTTCTAGTTGGAGAAGGAAACATCTGTCCTAGGCAGTGCCAGTGCCTGTGGTGCAGTGCCTACACAGCAGCAGATCAAGGAGGCAAATCATTAGCTGCTGCATTTTAAAACCTTTTGGAAAGTCGCAGTGATGTTGTTTTTTTCTGTACTTCCTTTTCTGCCATCGCCTTAATGTTATTTTTACAAGTCAGGGACCAGAGCTGTATTGGCTTAAACTCTGGTGCCCATGTGCTGCATAGTTCCTGAAAGACATCCTGGAGTGAACTGGGACTATAATTTGGCTTGTATGTGATCCCAGTGAAGCTGGCAGAGTTTTCCTGCAGTCCTTTCCCTGAAAGATGCTCTATGTAATGCCACATCTGTGTACACACGTGTGCCATCTGTGGGAAGTGACACTAAATGTGTCATGCTAAAAAATGAAGTGATTTCTTCTCCTGAATTCAAAGCCTTCCCCAGAGTCATGAAGGTTTGCTCATGTCAAGATCATAAAAAAACCTTGAAATTATGGTATGGGTTTTTCTTTCGCATTTCAGTAAAATCAATATACCAAAATGCAGATGATTTTGAGGTATGGTCTGTTCTTCCATTTCTGTTTCTATTAGGTCTGAGGGGTTTATTTTCCTCATTTAAAAATGCCTTGTAAAGTTATCAAAGCGCTGTGCTGAAAACAGTCTTTTTTCTTATATGTGACTCATTTTAATTTGGTTTTGCAACATCTGGAGATTTTATATTCCTGCTAACACTTTGATTTTGCTGCTTTCTGATGAAGTAGCGGATGTTCTTGCTATCTGCATTGGTGCCTGGGATTTGGACACTGTAGTCAAGAGAAGATACTCTTTGAGTAGAGCTGTTTGTGGTTTTAATACCTTTTTCTTTAACCCTTTCTGATGCTTTTGGGTTTTGTAAGCAGCACTTTGATTGGCTTTGTTCTGCAGAGCAACCAGTTGTGGTTTGTCCACATCCTCCTCTTGCTGCTGCCAGTACATGAACTGTGTTCCTAGCATTGGTCTTTTGATCTGGCTCAACAAGTCTGTGTGCAGAAGAAAATACCCCACGTTGGATTTGCCTGCACTTGTGCAAAACACGAGGTCTAATGTCTAGCAGTTACATACACTCAGATGTGAACCATTCTGCCAAGGCTGAATGCCAAGGCTTTGGCATGTTCCCATAGGGCTGGGATGCACTGGCACATGCACCCTTCAGGAAGACCTGGGCTGCAGCATCTGCTTGGTGCTTTGTCTGAGAAGTGGAGCCTCAAAGCAGGGCTTGTGTGGAGCCCCCCTACCTTGCTGTGGGTGTGTATGGCTCCGGGGGTGGCCGTTTGACCCCCCTGTTTTGCCCCTTGAAACCAAAAAGGAAACGAGATGAGGTTTAACACCCTGCTGCGTATCCTGTCCGGCCCTCTCCAGGCTCCATGGGGAGGCGGGGATGCTGAGCAGTTGTGCAAGGTGCCGGCAGGGCTGGACAGAGGGCAAGGTTTGGTGGCATTTGTGGTTTGAGAGAGGAGGAGCAGCCTGGAATGTGCTTCCCACCTCCCACTCCTGCTGACCTCGTGCTTGTTTGTTTCTCAGGAGGGGAGAAACACATCCCTCCAGGAGGCAGTGACAGAACAAGGAGCAGATTAAAAAAATCGAAAGGTTTGGCTCTTGTGCAGTGCTTTGAAAAATGGTGCTGAATATACATGAGCTAATCCTTGCAACACTCTGGTGGGGTATGAAAAGCAAAGGCTTTTAGTCATGCTGGATAGATGCACAGGCCAAATATTGGCCAGCACTGTGTGTATCTCTGCTGCTTTGAGGCAGCAGAGCCACTCCATGAGCCCTGGGAGCAGGCTGAGGTCTCCTGCTGCCGCTGGTCTCTCACTGCAAAGCAAGCACCAGCACAGCCTGACTTAGTTGTGAATTAATCTCTGCAGTGAACTGGTAGAAAACTAGTGTTACAATTGGAGGTTTGGGACTTTCTTTGCTGTCTGCTGGACCATAGCAGCATCTGTGTTGCTCCTGCTTCTGAGATGATCGAGACACTCCTGCATGGAGCACAAAGGGGCAGGGAGGTGATGATGTGATTAAGTGAAATACCAATGGCATCCCTCTATAGGAACATGCCTTTAAATCCGTGTAATCCTACCAGTTCCCTGAATTATTTCCTAATTTCTTTCTCTGTACTTTTCTTAAATAGAAACAGTGGTCTTATGAAGACCACTCTTCTGTTTCACTGATGTGATCTGAGTGTTTTTGGTGACTCCAGCATGATGTGAGGGGAGACTGGTGCACTGCAGGACTGGGACAGCTTGTAGATTCAGCTGAAGGTTTCTATGGACTTTGGGCTCTGGATCAGACCTCTGAGGTTGACTGCAGTCTCTACAGAGACTAGGCAAATTGTATTGAACAAGCAGCCCAAGTCCAAATGTGCTTGAAAGTCTTTGCAGCTTCCACGTATGTCCTGTAAGTAGGAAGACAACTCCTTTTCCTAGGATAGCTAATGTTTCCAGGCAATTTAGAAATATATTTGGTACAGCTAGCTGAGGCAGTTAGAATGAGATGGATTTTGAAAAGATATGGAAACAGATAAGGTGATGAGAACATGTGATTTAACTCTTGTAGTGCATGTAGTGGGCTCTCCAGCCCACAAAGAAAAGGTCCTTCAGTGGGTTTCTGATGTCATGTCCCATGGGCAGAAGGCAGTTCGCCTTGTGCTGGAGGTTCTCTCCTGTGTGCTGCCTGGTTGGCCTTTGTCATTGAAACACCTTCTAGGCTCGGCAGGTGGTGGTGGGGAATCTCTTCACTCTCTTAAATATTTTGTTAATCACATCAGCCTCACTTTGCTGCCTTAGTCATCTTCTTTCTGATATAACCTGGCCTGCAGGCCATGATGTTTCTAACCCCCGTTTTTTTTGAGGGTTTTCTAGACTCGGTAGCTGTGCTGGGGCTTGCTGCGGATGGTTTGCCACCAATCTTGTTGGCAGAACATCACTTCCAGTCCCCGTTCAGACCCCTGAAAGTAATCTTGGTCCAAAAATAACAAGTAATCTGGAAAAGTTAATCACTGTATCAATTACAAAACCAGGTCTTGCCTCTTTTGTACCCTACTAACCCTTCCCTCAAGGTCTCTTTCCCTCGCCTCGTCTTGTTCCCAGCCACAGCATCCCCTGCCCCGTTTGATGGATTGATTGCTATAGCCCATTTTCACTTTCTTTGTACATGGGTGTGATGTTACTGAGCACTTGCTCCCATTTTGTAGATGTTGACTTGCAATGGTCTCATTTTCCCACTTGCCTGTGTGTCCCATTGTACATTGGTGAAGCACAGCAGGAATCGTACATATGTGGTCTGTAACCACCAGCTTTGGATCTAGATGAGGAAAAGCATTTTAGTCTATGGTTGGGTTTAAAACAATAAATAAAACAAGTCTCCAGCACGTAAGGCATTGCTCCTCTCTCAGTGATGTCAGATTGTAGGTGGACCAAAAGGTGCAAGAGTGTGACTATATCTGGCTTTTTCTGTTGTTTTCTTGAGTTCTGCCTTGCTGTGTCAGAGATGTGCTTCAGTTCTATTATCAACATGATTTCAGGTATTGCAAGCATAAAACAATAATGTTTAGGTTTTCTGTGTTGTAGGAAAGACTATTGATTTGTCCTTTAAAAAAAAATAATCTTTTGCTGGTCACACAAACTTTATACGAGCAGCTTAATCTTTCTAGTGGTCTTGTCTGGGGAGGACTTTGGCTTTGTACTGCTGTCTTCTCTGCTGGGTCTTCCACGCTAGGTATGATGGGGCAGCGCCGGAGGCACTGCTGGGAGCGTGTCCTTGGGTCTCGCTGTGCTGTCCTGCCCACAGGGCACCAAGATTTCTGAAATGCAACACAGACACAATACTGGTTTGATAAAAGACTATAGGAGGAAAATAAAAAAAAAAAAAAGAAACAAAGTGGGAACCCAAACCCCAGAAACTTTGTGATACAGATTATCGCCCTACTCCAGTTCTGCCTTTGAAAACTCCCTATTTATGAGAATGCAAGCTCAAGGGAGGAGACTTATGCATGTAAAACCTCTAACCACTCCAGACCGATCGTTCTGTCTTCTGCCAGCTCACTTGAACACAGAAGCACACCGTTCTGTGCTTACGTGAGCCTTAGCACCACACTTGCATGTCTGTTTCTGAGTGCCTGTAGCAAGCCTCGGGATGATTGTTAGGACATCTTCTGAATTCTTTCCACCTCGAGTAACTACTCACTGCTGCCCGTCTCTGTGCTTTTGCACTGGCCAGAGTCTTTTGTCTCCTTGACAGACATCTGGATGTGTCCCTAGATACCTAGGGGTCACGGAGTAACTCTGGATTCACACCAATGTAGTTGCTCTGGGAATTTGGTTTATTTCACTGATATTTTCCATGAATGTTTTGTTCTGTTTTCCTTCATGCTGCAGTGCTGCATGGGCTTAAGCAGATAATAGGGTCCTGTCGTGGAGTGAACTGCAGCCTATGAGGGAAAGGTGGTGATTTCACTTACAGTGTTTCATGGGTAGTAACAACAGAGTAACGTGCAAAATCCCGCTACTTAAAAGTCTTTGTGGGAGCAGCCTACTGAGGTTATTTCTCACCACAGCCACCACCTGTCCTGAGGTCTGCCTGGTCAGCTGGTCTTGCTTTTGTAGGATTTATATGACACATCCCAGACAAAGACCTGTAGTAGAACTATCAGATAATCTTTATTATTTAGATTATTACTACTAATGGTATTTGTTTATCTTTAATCTTGAGAATTGGTATTACTCAAATACTGGATAAATAGATAGATCTCAGAGCTAAGGTCTTGGAACATTTCTTTATTTAGATTTTCTGAGAGAGCATTCCTGATCCTCACCAGAGGGTAAATGTTAGTGCTCAAAGTTAAAATCATGTAGACAAAAATAAACTCAGTTTATAGGATGGAAAACTCTGAGTCTTGATGGTTGGGTCAGGGACACTGACCCAACTGCCTCTGCCCCTGTTCTTGCTGCCCACTTCAATGAGATGTTTCGGAGATGTTTGATTTTGGGTTAAAAGTATTATCAGAGGGGGAAACAGGTGACCCAGTGGTTCAATACTGACAGTAGCAAATATGAACTAGGCACATATTTTTGTCCTGAAGATGAGCTGGCAGTTGAAACCAAGAATAACAGTGGACATTTTCTGTCTTCACAAGAGATGTGGTCTTGACTTTTTTGGCCTTGGCTTCAGGAGGTTGCTGTACTAAAACTTACACCTTACACTAGATGGTTGTAGTAACTTCCTGCTGTGTGGGTTTTCTTTTTCTTTTTTTTCCTTTTTTTTTTTTTTTTTTTTTACAATTTTGGTTTTCTTTTAATAGAGCAAATCCAAAAAACTATTGTGTCTGCAGATTTCTACATCGTTTCAATTGATAGTAAATTAGCACAGCTGTGCTCAGCAGCACTGCAGATCAGGACACAAACAGCGCTAACTGGTCTTAGACTCACTAAGCTCATTTCATACAAGCTAGGAATCAGCATTTGATGGCCAGGGCTACTTTTTTCTGTCTTGCCAAGTTCCTCTTTCTCACCTCATAGCTATGCAATCATGCCAGGGCTCCAAAATATACTGGTGGCAAGTCACAGCCTGCAAAATTTGTCAGTCTTTTAGAGAATGAAAGGTAAGCCTAGATTCCTCCTTGTTTCTTGGCATGCCCTGCATGATGGTGAAGGCAGTGGCGTGACTCACATGGTTTCACTGGGTCTTTTGAGGTCTTGATTTAAAGGCATCCCGGCTCCTGAGCTAGGTTAACATCCCACCTTGAGCAAAACTGGGCATCAGTAGTGCAGGAGAGCCCATTGGCTTTGGAGAACAGATTCCTGATTCGTTGCTGTAACCCAGGAACCTGTCCCTTCCCTGTTCTTTTATCTCCTTAGTTTCCCGTGGGTTTTTTTGCACCTTGCTCTTCACTTGTCTCACACTGGCTTCCTCCACTGGCTGCTCCTTGGCAAAGCCTTGCTGCTGAACTGCCCTATGTGCTGCATTACGCTGGGATTTGTTAAACGGCTTTTTGCACTGCCTGTTTAATTTCATCCATACATCCGAGTGAGCTCTGCTCTGGCATCTGCCGAGTCCTTTTGTTGTCCTTGGCTACAGTAATAACTAATGGCAGTTGATAATGAACTGCATGTGAAAGAGCAGTGCAGTTTAGCTCTGCTAAGCAAACTAATGCCCAGTACTCACTAGCCATGCCTGAGGTTTCAACAAGGATTATTCCCATTTCCTTGTACAACTAGTGATTTCATCATGGATGGCATGAGCAGTAATGACAAACCATCATGTTAGTAACTGAGCCGTTTGCTGCCAACCTCCTGAGCCTTGCAGGAGCCTTGCTAGCAGGGCTCTGGGCTCAAGGCAGTGCTTGACATCTGGAGCAAGGGAATCAAGGGTTATTTATCTTTGTTTTTCCTTTGGAGGTGGTATGAATTAGTCATTGTGATTGGGTTTGTTCCCGAGGAGTAGGGACCCCTGTACTCTGCACATGGCATATTTCCATGTGTGTAGTCTGGACCGAGGCCAGGCTGAGTTTGGATAAGTCGATGTGAACCCAGAGTGACCCAGCTGGGGGCCGTGGAGTTTCTTTGCCTTTACGCTGGGGAAACTGAGATCAGGGTTTGGCCTGTGCTTTTTAACAGTAACTGATGGCAGGAAGGAGGGCGCAAAGTTCCCTGGATGCTTTTGTTTCCAGCCAATGTATCGGCAATAAGGTATTGACATTTTTATTTCTTGGCTGTGAGCTGGTGATGACTAACGGAGGCAGGGGGTCTGCCTGTGGGTGGGTTCAGGCAGCAAAGAGCTGTTCCTCATTAGCCTGTACCTCCCAACCAGTCCTTCTTTCCATGACAACTGGTCAGTTAAACAGACCCTCCAGAGCTGACGTCAAGGGTCAGGGATTTGGCCACCAAATAATTACAGCAACAAAAATAGCATCCCCTCACACCCCTTCCTTCCCACATACTCCTGCTGAATCCCGGCTCATAAATGTCCTTTTTTTCTCCTTTCTTGGATGAGAAGCCAAGCCCACATGTATTAGCTGGAACATATGGCAGAGTTTGGCTGCAGCCCATCAGTTGTGAAGGCCAAATACTCACTTGTAGCTTCTTGTTCACCCAAAAAAAAAAAGAGAAACCCCACGTTCTTTCTTGGATGAAAGGCTGAGTCTGTGCTCCTGCTGAGATGGAAAGCTGATAGGGTGTGGGACAGCATGCCGACCATGCTGTTGTGCTGAGGAATGTGTTCCTCCGCAGCACAGAGGTGACAGACTGGCTGTGGAGAAGTGGGCTGGTGGCAGCTGCCACCTCCATCTGCTCCCTGCCCTGGTGCTGGTTCTCGGGTAGAATTTGCAGATGGGCTGGTTGGGAGAATGTCATTGGCACCAGGGTTGCAGGGCAGCCAGGAGGTTTTAAATGTGGAGTAGCCACAGGGAGGAGAAATTTCTGTCTTTGTAGCACTAAGGTTTTATTAAGATTGGGGGGAACATCTGGGAGGTGGCAGAAAACCCTTGAAGGAGAAGAAAATGAAATGATGTTGTCAGAAATGAACTTTGCACCACCAAAATGTACCTGTGTCCCAAGAGTTTCACTCTAAAGCACCAACAGCAGGTTTGTGAATGGTTTCCCTGAACATGCTGAATGACAGGGGCTCCTATGGGAGATGCATTCATTGCTTGAAAACTGAGGTTTAGGTCCAAAGCCAGACAGTTTGTGCCTCTAAAAATTCTTTTTTTCTCTATAGCAAGCTGTGTCCTTGGGTTATGGAGTTATAATTTGGTAGCAGATCAGAAGCATGTTTTGGGGATGCTGTTGGCTCCCCGCAGCAGCACATGGTGCTCTCTTCCATCACTGTGTTTCTTCAGGGCAATACCAGTCTGTGTGCAGTCATCCCCAGGCACATGAATGTCTGAGCTGTCTGTCGTGTTGTATGGATACCTCAGTGTATGGCTGTGTAAGTGGGGTTGGACACAACATGGCCATCGAGAGTAGCTGTAGCTGCAATAAATGGCAATTGACGCTAATGTGGCTGCTCGCTGACCTGCATGTCTTGCCAGGCGGCATCACTCCTTCCTTTGCATGGAGACCCTTTAGCAGGTCCTCTCCATCACGTCAGTGCAAAGCTACCCTGTGTCTTGCACATGCTTCTCTCCCTCCCAGCACACGTGGATTCTGTAGTTGAATTGAAACAAAAAACCTCCCAAAAAACAACCAACCAACAAACAAAAAACCCCCAAAACCAAAAAACCAAAACCTCCCCTCAACCCCCTACACCAAACAAACGCACACAAAAAAAAAAAAGGGGGGGGGGGGGGAAGAAAAATCACAAAATGGCTGTTAAAGCACCAGCATGTTGCTTTTCACCATGTTTTTTCCAAACCTGCTGCAGTGATGGCCTTGATCTCACATTGTGTGCCCGAAGAAGGATGAGCCTGAGACTGTGCTGTGTCTTGTCAAGGTCAGAGGCAGGAGCACTTGAACCTGGAGAGCCTTCTGCCTGCAAAGGGTGCAGAGCCTTCTGCAAAACAAAGGGTGGACAAATCCTGTGTGAGAGTATTGCAGGTAGGGCACTGTCTGAACCCACAGCTCTTTGAGGATGGGGCAGGACTCCCGAGGGTGTGATGGTGAGATTTGCTGAAGTTCATAACCCAGGGCTGTGGGTGCAACTTCTTTTGAAGATGGAGCCAGCCGTATCCCTTCCCAGAAAAGATCAGTGTGGTACAGAGAGAAAGAACTTGGAAAATGTCCTTCAAAATATTTGCTGAAGGTGTTGCTGTGACTGCCCGGGAACTGAAGCAGAGTCTGTTGGTTGCCTTGCTTAGAAAGCTCTGTTTTTAAAGTGGTTTTCGCCAAGGTACTGCCTGTTCTAAGGCTTACATATGTATTCTGGGGCATCCGTAACTCAGTCCTGAGTTACTCTGTCTCTTTGGAAGCAGATGAGAAACTGCAGTTTCACTGAAATAGTCTGAAAGGAAGAGCATTGACTTGTGGTATGTTGCACTGAGCTGCTGCTGGAAAATACTTCCTCATCGAGGGTTGCCAGCCTCATCCAAAGGATCTGTAATTGAGTAAAATATTTGAGTGATGGGGAGGAAAATGCATTGTGCCTTATGCCAGTTTTTCTTACTTACAGAACTGTGTAGTAAGTGGATTTTTTTTTTTTTTAATTTTTTTTTTTTAATGCACTGGTATTCCTGAGATGCTTCATTGAACAAAAAATTTTGTTCTTGAGAGTCTTTTTAGGGATAATCTTGGAGATATGCAGGTAGGTGATAGGGGTTTGCTCTTTTTTAAGGACTGTTAAACCTCATTCTATTTTAAGGAAGCTAGAATGAGTTAAACCCCCTTATTTTGAGAGAGTTCACCTCACCCGTGTTTCTTTCAGACGTGTTGCAAAGCATCCTACCTGCCATGCTGGTGTTTGTGTCACAGGGGCTGAGACCAGACAGGAGTTGTCTGACATGTGGGCAGCACCGGTCCTGGGGAAGTGTTTGCAGGCTGTTAAAGAGTTCTGAGATGCACTGATCTCTGGAGGTGGGTGAGGGAAGAGGGGGCCTCACGTCACTTTTGGGAAAGGCTTTTATTGCTTGGTGGTGTTCTTGAGTCCTGCTGATCATTCCTGCTGAGAGCAGGAGGTTGGGGCAGGATTTGCTGCAGCCTGAGCGAGTGGTGCTGGTACATCCTGTGCTGTGAATTACTGTGGTGCAGAGAGAGCACACTGTGCATAGGCATTTGAGGGTGTTGCAGTGACTGCAAATCCCTGTTGTGGGCTACTGGAGAAGCTGGTCTGCAGCCTCACAGGGACTTCTCCCATTCCTGGGACAGGCGGAAGGTACCCATTTCACACAGCTGTGTGCTGCCATGAAGCTGGTTGGCATGGTGCAGAAGGTGTTAAGCCTCTCTCCTAGGTTGCCTATGAATGGGCTCAGCTGGGGGGTGCGTGGACCAAAATGCAGCCCCCAGCACCAGTATTGCTGGCATCAGTGCAGACTGCAATGTCTAACACCCAACACAGCCTCCTCAAACAGAGAGAGTGGCAAGAGTTGAATTGCTCTTGCGTTTGGTCACTTCTTTTCCCTTTGTTTTAAATACTAATGTCATTTGGCAGCTTGTAGTTCCCTTCATCCCTTGGTTGGCAGCCTTACTCTGTTTCCTTTACCATAAGCGTTGCATCCTGGTGTCCAGATGCTGGTAGCTTTGCTGCTTCTTTGGAGTTGGTGCTCTGGGGTCAGCCACAGACTTGCTTACTGTGACTGCCCGTTCGGGTTTGTCTGTTCCTCCAGCCAGACACCTTGGCTCACTAGGGTAATGCTAATAAAACTTGGTTTCAGCCTGGATCCTTTTATAAGGCAGGCAAATAGCAAATAAAACAGCAGTGTGCTGCTTTAGGAAGCAGTTTGTCCACTCAGCAGCTGTCAGCTGCGTGTCCCTTCTGTACAGCCCAGGCTGTGCTGCAAGCTGCTGGTAGTTATTTGCGTGCATGTTCTGTGTGTTGAAAGGATGCAAAGGACATCCTCAGGTTCCCACCCCCTTTATGTCAGGCAGTCATCTCCAGCAGTACCCATAAAGTTTTGCCTCTGATCTGCCTGATTCTGAGCTGTATGAACATCCTGCAGTCCCCTCTGCTTGGCTGCAGTGGCAGACAATTGTGCCCTGTTTTATCTGTATGTGCATTCACTGGGCAGTTATTCAGCTCGAGGCAGCTAAGCCTGTTCACCATACAGCTCCTTTCCCAGGTAATGTCCATGCCTGGCCTGTAGCCTTCATCTGGGTTACTGCTGAAACCTGGCTGGGGTAGGCTTCATGCAGCACTTTTGCCTGCATGCGGGAGCTGCCCCCCTGGCTCCCACTGGCTGTGGACTTACATCAGTTCTAATGGCTTAGGTCAATGCTAGGTGACTTACTAAAGCACAACTGCATTGTGTGTTGAACTGTATATTTTGAATCCAGTGTGCTTTCATTCTGCACAGCACTTAGGGGCGATCTGTCAGACCTCCTGCTTATACATAGCAACCGCCTGATGGTCCCAACTGTGCTTTATTTGGGAGTGTGTGACCCAGACAAGTGCTGCTGTGGCCACCAGCAACAGTTTGTGAGGCAGGACACAAATGGTTGGCTTTGGTCCAGCCCAGCACTCCGTGCCCCAGTTTGCCCATCTGTGGAATGAGTTTGATGTGCAGTAATTATACACCCAGGCACACGGCATTGTAAGGCATAACTGACATCACATGTTTGGAGAGTGTCAGATGCACTGCATGATGTCTGTGCACTGCGAGTCTGGAATCGCACACATAACAGTAGCAGATTAATTAAAGATGTCCTGTACTGCAAGAGAAAAGCCTAATTATGGCAGTGGTTTGCTCAATAGTGCTGCCTGGCTTATTAGCTATCTGTCCTCTCAGCATAAGCTAACTGTCCTCTCAGCATAAACCAGTCATACAGTGGTATGAACAGTCACAAGTGTCCTACATATGAAAGAGGAGACATACATGACAGCCATGCGGGTCCAGGACAGGTCAGCTTCCGACATGACCCTTCTTTAGAGCTCCTTCACAGGGAGCAGTACAGTGTCTGTGTTCAGCAGCATAGGACTCCATACAGCAAACATTTGTGGTTAGGTATTCCTTATTACCTTTGCAGAGACCTTTTTGACTTCGGGACCTTCAGTATATTTTATTCCAGATGTTTCTTCCCTGAGCTGCTACTGCTGCTGTTTAAAGGGCCCTCAAAACCTGCTGACATCTGTGGGATCTGTGGGAAATTGGGCATCTCAGATGAGTGGGAGCCCTAAATTATTACCAAGCTGCAGAATAATGGTTCTCCTTGTTTTGGCCTTTAAAGCCTGATAGGATCACTGCTGGAAATGTGACCCAAGGGGGGTTTTTTGAGTGGTTCCTGACTTACATATACTTTCTGTTTGGGACCTGGACTGAATCTGGAAATCCAGCTGACTTGTCCAGGGGCAGGAGATTTCATTTCACAGAGCCGGACTCATCTGACTGAAGATGGAAGGTGAAGTGGGGGTCCTCAGTGTCCTGAACCCAATCCCATCCCTCTGTCACATCACCACACCATGCCATAAATCCTGTCCCATCATCACACCACAAATTCCCCTGGAGAAATACACCTCTATATTTCTTTCTGCTGAACCTCATCAGCAAAACCCCTACAATCATCACAAGCTACTGCAAGGAGAGTCAAACCCATCTTCATAGCCCAATCAGCCATGAGGCTGAGCAGGAGTGACAGCTCACCCTGCCTGCAGATGTGCTGCTTGAGGAGAGTTGCTGAGAGTGACTCTCCCTTTGCAGCAAGACTTTGTCTAGTTTTCAGATTGCTCTGCTTTAAAAGAAAAATAAAATCACTGCTGGAAAAAATTATTATTTCAACATCCATTGAGAGGTTTTTGGAAAGTCGATATTCTGCTTAATTTCAAATCCATGGAGTGAACGGTAATTTCAGCTGTGGAGCATGTTTCAGTTTGTCTTTCTCTCATGGGAGAGTCAAAAGAGAAATGTAAGTGAGAAAAGCGGGGCAGGGAACAGAAATGGCAGAGGAATTGGGGGAAACAAGTCACGCTGTCAAATGTGCTTGGCAGACTCCTGTGCCAAACCAGAAGAGAAGGTCATGTGGATGCTGTCCTGTTGTGGGACACTCACCCGTAGAAGTTTTGAGGAAAATGAGTAGTGATGGGTTCAGTTTGTTTTGAAATGAGGAACTTGAAAAAAGGTTGTATTTGAATATCTTTGTGTGGAAAACTGAAACAAGAGTTTGTGCTGAAAGAGGGAGCTGATGGTAATATCTCACACGGTCTCGATGCTGCGCAAAGCAAACAGCTGTCTTCCAACTTGTCAGGTATCTTGTTTGTGTCATAGTTTTGAAGCCTGTGTAACTTCCCTTCTACCCCTGGCACACTGTAAAGCCTGTGTGCCAGCTGTTTGGCAGTCGGTGCTGTCACACAGGGGATTTGGTCCTTCCTCGGTAGAGACGGGTCCTCCAGGCCAGGTAGCTGGAGAGGCTTTACCAGGGCTGCTCTCAGGTAGTGCGCATCAGGTTTTCCCATCACTGAAGCATGTCGAGAATTATTATTATTTTTTTTCCAAGTAGATCCTGCCAGAAGATTTCATATTTATAATATAAACTTTCTTTTGTGGGGCATTGGTCTTCAGTGGCAAGCACAGACACATTTCTTTTCTGAGCTATAGCTACATGTATTGTTACAGAGGAAAATTCACAATGGAGCTGATTGTTCTTTTGGTGGCTCCCAGGTTAGCAATTGGGAGCATCTTAGTCTGTTCATAAATACCCCTGCTACTACAAAGTGAGGATTTCCAGGAGCTTTTAGCCTTTGTTTTAGCAAAAGGCATACGCTTACCTGGCATGTGGTACAGTACCCTAAATCTGCTTTACCCAAGATTGTAAACTGTATCCAATTATACAAGTGTTATTATATTAGACTGCTCTAGAATGTCTTCTGCAGACCTGTGCAGGGCATCTTGTGGATTTGGGAGAGCTCAGAGCTTGCTTATGCACACTGGTGTGCACTCATAGATGCAGAGCTTTAGGAAAGAAGATAGTAGCTGTATTCCTTGAATTCTTCAGAGCTCCCCACTGGAAGAAAACTTGGCAAAAATATGGCATCCTGAATTTGTAAATGTTTGCTTCTTTGTTCACATTTGCTCATATCCCTGGAGGAATGAAGTCATTTATTTTATTTGCCCTGCTGCTTCACACTCCTACTTATGAATGGTAGGGAACAAGACTGGGAGTATGAATAGCTGGCCGCATGTGGTTTTGAAAGACGTGTTCGCTTGCACATTAGTGTCTGAATAGAGTAGCTGCCTCTGAAATCCTATCAGTAAGGCTTTTGAGTAACTTAAAACCTTTCTAGTAGATGCTTAGAATTTCTTCCACTCTGACATTGTGTAAGCCACTGTTGAAGTTTCATTACCTCAGTAACCACAGAAAAGCAGCCAGCCTTTTCACTGAAACCTTCTCCACAAAGGTCTGGATTCATTTTTTTTTTTTTTTTTTCCTTGAATGCAGAGCACAGTTTATTGTAGTTTAAATACAGGGTAGGAGGCCCAAATCACATATGGATCTGGGTGGCAGTTGTGCTAAAGATGGAGCATGAATGTGTCCGGTCCCCCAGCTACCTCTGTGCAACTCTGCACTAAATATGGAAATGAACTGTGTAATTTTCAACATAAGTAGGATATTCAGTGCTTTCTTTAGAGCAGCTTATAAAAGACTGGGCCCAAACAGCTGCTGTTTCATGCGCCATTCTTGGTATTTTCCATGCTTTAAATAACTTCAGAGCTTCGTGTCATGCTCTGGTGGGAGCTTTCCCTGCTTTCTCTCTAGAAGTTGTTCCAGAGGCTCATGTGTTGCTTCAGTGATTCACCGCTAGATTAGCAGGGCACTGTGGCACGGGCAGTCACAAGATTTCTCTATTGCTCCTTCTCCTGGGTACAGGTTTCCTGGCAGGGGGATTTCAGCCCTCCCCAGAATGGCACATATCCTCTTTGGCACAAGAGTCCTCTTCCCGCGTTCACCACTAAGCCCCATCAAGGTTGCTTCCAACCTGACTCCTCCTGCTATTGGTAACGTAGACCAGAAGAGTTACCCAGGAGCAAAGAAAGTATTTTTTTCTCAGTTTATTGTCCCGGCTGGTTTCACATCAGGACACACTGACAGTGTGTGCCGCTGCTATGTAGAGAGCTTAAAATCTCCTCTTTAAAATTCTTTTTTGAGTGGCCCGACCCCAAACAACTGAACATCAAGGGAGCAGGTTTTTTATTTCAACTCCTTGAACTCTCAGTTTAAATCCAGTGAAGTTCTACTTGCCAACACTTGAAGAGAGGAAAAGGAAAACACCTTTTTAGACACTAGGTGATGCATAAGATGTGTCTCCCCAGACACTCATTTTCAGGATTTTTTTTATTTTTTATTCAGACACCTATAAAATTAAGGGATTATTTTCTTTGGCACAAGATCACACCTAATTTTCAGAAGCATCAAGAGCTGTTCTGAACGTTGAAGTTACTGCTGCTGTGGGAAATTGGTGCCAGGCAGCTGCTCTTCATTTTTAGGGAATGTAAGAAAAGTTCATAGTGCTTAGCTGGTGTTTTATGTTTAGTAAAGCCTCTGTTTTCTCCCCTAGAGTTTCATTAATCACGTTATTTGTTGCTTAAGCAGCAAGGTAGCAATCAGACAGAAATGATTGATGTTATTTGCTCACATCCTATACAAAGTTGTTGGAGTATGAATAAAAGATGAGAAGACTTCTCGGTCTGGAGAAAGAAAAGCTGTTTCTTCTGTCTGTGCTATGGGGGGTCCAAGGCAAGAAGCTTATCTTAGGTGGGCAAATAAGCACACAAAGCCCATCTAACAGCTTTTCTCTTTCATGCTAGTAATGGCTTCCCCCCCCCCCCCCCCCCCAGTTTATGATTTTTTCATGTGTAATCTGCACAGAGTCAGTGGTTCTGCTCTGTGCAAGCAGATGGGATGCTCAGAGCCAGTAACAGGCATACAGACTTCTGGAGTTGATGAACTTTCATCTTGAAGAGCCTGCAGTGCTTGCACTGGTGTAGTAGATAAATTACTGAAAGTGTACAACTTCAACAAGGTAAAAGGAGGAATGAGAGTTTGCTGCTCTCAGTTTGTGACTGTGGGCAGAATCTGCTGGGCATCAGACACCCACCACTCCAATAAAATGGAAAGATACGAAGGGGCTTGGAGTTTGATCATGTGCTTTGCCACAGATCACACCATGACTTGTTAGACTTGCTATTCAGTTTAGATTACTAAAAAGTCCCAGTAAATTGCCTCCCATAGAAAATGTGAAAAAAACCCCCAAAAAACCCAACCCAAAACTAACCCAAAAAGCAATGTATGACAGAAGGGTAGCAATGGCAAGTGGGCCAGCACTGTGGCCCTGTTCCGGACAGCATGGTTGTGTCTGATGACCTGAAGTCCATCCCTCTTTCTTAATTTTTAAATTAATTTCAGCCATTTATGTACAGCTGTTCAAACTCATGTGCAGGTGGGAGGTTTTGTTCTACAAGTTTTCACTGCAGATAACTGCAGAAGGAAGAAGGCTTCACTGCACTGTGGTATCAGGCTGAACTGTGTGTGTTGGCAAGCAGACAAGAATGATCTCTCCATTAGCAAGCTGTGAATGTTTGATTTAAACCTGTTGTGGGGCAGAAGGTGTGAATTGCTGCCTGCAATTCATATTGCATTTCTTCTGGATCACCTTCCCATGCCAGATAGATACTGTCTGGTTCATCAGCACAACCACTTGTTTCCACCCTGGGCTTCTGGTTAGACCTTACTAAACCCACAAGTGAGATGTAAGGGGGAAACAATTCTTGGTCTTTCCTTAATATTTCCAAGGAAGAGGTTTGCCATGTCTTATAGTGGATGCAGATGTACCACCGGGTACCTCTGTGGCTGTTTCAAGCATGATCTGCAGTAGACAGGACAGTGAAATCATTAAGCTGTGATGCTAGAGCTGCTTCCCTGAGACAGCTGACATTTCACACTCCCCACTGAGAAAGTCTTGCTGTAATCTGCTAGATAAGGAAAGTATTTTTATTTCACCTCCATTTCAGCTCTGAATACACTGCTTGCTAAGAATCTGGCTGTGCCACAACTGCACATTTTTGCAAGGCGGGGAGGAGGCTCTCGGTTACCACAGATGTCAGTCTTACTCCCTCACAGCTTGCTGAGTCAAGCAGATGCAGCCCAGAGATGATGTAGGCTGTATATCAGACTTCCCAGGTTTTTCCACCCTTGCAGACCTCCCAGTTGCTCATTGTGGTTTCAGCTAAAAATAGAATGAAGGGACTTGATTCATCCTTCAGGGAAAGAGCAGAGGAAAGACCTGGATTTTTACATCTTTTCCATGCAGGAAGCATGGTTGATCCTGCGGCTCCAGAAGCTCATCACCTGAGACTTGAGATGTACAGATTCTGGGAATTGCTCCCAACTCTTAGCCCCTCACTGGGATATGGGGATTGCTGTACTTGTATTGTGTCAACAAAAGCAACACTAAATAGGTCAGAGTAGAAATGCCAACACGGCTTTATCTGGAAAGTCACAGAATGGACCACTGAGTCTCACTGAGAGCCTTTTGATCACAACATTTTGAAAACCGGAGTCTGCAGTTTGGTGTCTCGTACTGTAGGAGAGCAAGTAAGTTAGTTTTCAGAAGCTCTGAGTACTGACAGCTGCCACGAACAGTGAAGTTCCAGAGGCAAACGTTGGCATTGGCCTCTTGGAAAGCTGAGCGCCTTCCTGCTTCAGCCTTGGGGAGTCAGGACACTTTCTGTCTGTGATGTTTTGGACTAGGATGTTGGTTGTTTGGCACCTGGAGTTGGGAAACCTTGCTAGCTAGCCTGGGGAGTTACTGTGGTGCTGATTCTGAAAGGCAGATGGGGAAGATGCTAGAAAATGCCTATATTGTGACTTTTGTCCCAGAGAGATAATTTCCGGGAAGAGAGTTGCTATTCTTCTTTCACAACTTCATTTATAAGCAACTAGCCTGGAATGGAGCCTGGAAAATGTAGAGAGTCATGGCCTTTTTCATTTTTGGTTGTACACAGCCTCTTCATTTTGGCCCTTGAGAAAGAGCAGGACTCTGGTTTATTTTCCAGCTCACAGCCAAGGCAGACTAGTCTCATGGAAACTGGATCCTTACATAAAAAAAATAAACTTTTGGGTGTTGGTTTATTTTCTTTGCCATTTATCTTGCTGGAGAAGAGGAGGTGAAGGTTTGGAAATGAGACAGGTATATCATCCCCTGTTTAATGTGAGTTGCCTAGTGTGTTTTGGGATGAATCCCAGTTTCCTTAGGTTATTTTTATCCTAAAAGGTGTGAAGTGCTCATCTGAATTTCATCAAGTGACTTGTTGATGCTTCTCATGCAATAGATGCTTCAGCTGCAATGTCCCAGCATGAGGAAACAATCAGAGGCTCTATGGGCGTGCTGGGAGAGAGCAGTAAATTAGGCTGAAGCTTGAGGTACCAGCAGAGGAGAAGGCTAATGAGGCAGGGGTGCACAAGCGGCTGCTGTGCCTGATGCTCTGATCTTGCATGTCAGATTGATTTTATGCTCCGAGTTTTCAAAAGTCAAGCATCTTTATTTTCATCTTCCTTTTTAATCAGGTCTGTACCATTGGGTTCAGTAGGGTGCCAAAGAGCAGCACGAAGTCAGAGGTGACACATTGCCTGGCCAAACAGGGTTCCTTTGAATTCTGGTTTCAGAAGGCAGGTTTGGAAGAGAAGCAGTTTCCCACCTGGAATTTCCTGTTTGGGTGCTGGGAAGGTTGTTAGGGATTCCAATCTTAATTGGGAATTTTCTGTTTCAATTAAGATCCCTTGGAGATAAACTCAACCCCTATACCAGATGTGTCATAAACCCTTCCCTGCAGTTCTTCTCCTTTGAAGCTCTTTGCAATAACAGACTATGGACATGCTTTGCAGAAACCACATTTGGATTTTCTAGTGAGAAAATCTATTTGTCCCAGGCTTTTTTTATTGCTGCTGTTATTCTCAGTAACATTGTGTGCACTAGAAAACAGATGATTAATGGTATGGTGGGAGGGGGAGGTTTGTTTTTGGTTTTAAGCAACTGACAGAAGAGCAGCTGTATCCAGTTAGAATAAAGGGCCCTGAGAGTGGCCAGCACTGGGCACTCAAGGAAAGAGAAGAAAAGGGAAAATGTTGTGACGCTTGCCTCAAACGCTTGCTCAGCCTCCAGACCTGGTGGCTGTGGGGCAGCCTAGATCCGAGGTTGGTGACTGTACTTGTGAGAGCCTCCACTGAATTTTCTCTCTATGAATTTGTCTGGTTGGTTTTGAACTTTCATAAAGGTTTTACACCCACTGTCCCTTCAAAGTGTAATGATGCTCTGCCTTTGGTCTGAAATAGTCACCTTCTGCCTCTTGCAGCCCCTCGTTGTAGGGGCCAGTATTTACTTACTGGTGACTCAGACAACTCCTTCAGAAGTCTAAAAATTAAAAAAAAAAAAAAAAAAAAAAAACCAAAAAAAAAAAAAAAAAACAAACCAAAAAACCCAACCCAGTAAAAAAAGGAGGCAGTGTCACTGTCTAAGTGATGCTATTTAAATTGTTCTTTCATGCAGATGACTGACATACAGACTTGTGTGCCATATTAATAATGTGCATATGTATTTGTGTGTGGGAAGAAGGAGGCAGGATGGGGAGGTTGGTGGGTTGGAGGGGTCACAGGGCAGTGTGGGAAAATCAAAATGCCAGGAGAAGGCTCTGTGATCCACACGATAAACCCGCAACAGGGTCTGCTGGGAGCTGGAACTGGGTGAGTTCAGAGCATTAGTAGGATGCTTATTTTCAATATTAAGGGCAATTCATAATTGTGGTGATTCATTAAGAACTTGGGCGAATCCTGTGTCCTGGGAAATTTTCTAAACTAGAAATGTTCAAGGTCTTTCAGAAATTGAAAGTAATTCTGATTTGTGTGAATGTTGGAAGGCACTTAGATACCTGCAATATACCTATCTCTTAGCAAGTGCTTGGACTAGGTAAGTTTTTTATCAGATGTGTTTTTTAAATTCTCCTGAGAAAGAGAATCCTGAATTCCCAAAGCAAAATGTCCTTGATGTTGGGAATTTTTTTTCTGATACCTAGATAAGCATTTTTGCACACTACAAATTAAACCAGTGGGTATACTTTGGGTCCCCATTACCTTTCTACTTATATATCAGCCTTTTATACATTTGAAGTCTGTTTTCAGCACCCCTCTCCTTTTTTTTCAATTTTAGCTTGAGAAAATCCAGTACTTTCAGCCCTCCCTCCTGGATCTGAAATTCTAGAGCCATTTTGTTTCTCTCTTCCCTCCTGCCCCCATCCCAACTCTGCTGGCCTCTTGTTTAGCTTGTGTTCACTTTTCCCAAAGCACAGGCTTTGCATTTCTTGCCACTCGTGTCCTGCAGTGGGGCTGCTAAGACTGATGTTATTGTGAGATATGCTGTTTGCAAAAGTAGCCCACATTCTTCAAGTTATTCTAGCACTTAAATTTCTGCAGATTATTTGCCGTGCAGGTGTATCCTCTGTTTGTAAGTCCAAGGCTGGGTCGAAACTATGCAGGGCTAAAGAGGTATTTTTTTTCCTGAAAGAGAGTGCTTGTGGAAAGGGCTTTCCTACTGAGGGACCTGTCACAGATACAGACCAAGTGGAGATGATGCCTCTTGAGAATGCTGACAGCCTGTGTAGATGAGCAGATGTTTCAGAGGTGATAGGATGGACAAAGGCAGCGTTTCCTGTCTGAGATGGGTAATTTGCTGAGGAAGCTGGATTCAGGGCCAAAAGAGCAAGAGTGGAAGAGTCCCGTGGGTGGTTTCTTGTAGTATTTTTCCAGAGGAGATGCCGATTTAATACTTCCTGTTGTTCAGTGTTGCAGTGGGATTCTCCAGTTCCCAGGGCAAGAGAGTTCATGGTGCTAAGCCCTTGCCTAATGGTGTGCAGTGCAATGGCCGCACGTGCTCTGCTGTGCCAGCAGATATGGGAAATGCTAGATGCTGCTGTCTGACAGTCAGGTTGGAAAACACTGCTGAAATCATAAGGAGGGGTCTAGAGAGCAGGAATAGAGCTGCAAGGTATTGCTGTGAAAGCAGATGGCATTCAGGAAGCCTTCTGCCTTGCTGGGAACTGGTTAATGGCATAAGGTTATAGGATGGGGTCTGAGCCAGCTACACAGCACCAGGAAGCTTCAACTAGTGTTGAAGACAATGAGTTCCTTAGTGTTTCACTGAATTGCCTGTGGTCACCCATAGAAGCAAATTCCCATCCACTAGGTAATGAATTATCAGATCCAGACAGAGGAAGTCTCTCATCATTCTCCTCCTCTGAGGTAACTCAGATTCTTTGTAAATTAACTTGTTTTACAAACTGGAAGCACAGGATACAAGAACAGTGGTTAAGAATCTCCTCCAAGTAGTACTCAAGTGGATGGAAACTTAATATAGTTCAGATTGTTATGCCAAATTCCAACTATCCAAATTTGGTAGTTGATGTTCTGCTTTCCTATATCCCTTTTCAGAGGTAAACATCAATAAACAGCTAAACCCATGTGTCTCTATTACAATAATGTCTGTGAATAAACCTCACAGAGTATGTGCTCCTTCAGGCTAAAGCTCTTCAATGAGCTCTCTTTAGGAAACTGGAGATGTGTTTGCCACCTTTCCCCCCTCACTCTGTTATCTCTGACTCCAAAGAGAGCTGATAATCTGTCTTCCTCTCATCCTGGCTTCATAGTTACCATAAACAGCTGGTAGATGATAGCAGACCAGTCTCTAAGTGTGCTGTCACTCTGCAGCAGGGTCATCAGCCTTCACCACTGCAAAAGAGCAAAAGTGACAGATGTCTGATAACATTTGCTCTTACTACATCTACCTCCTTGTAGTATTGATTTCTAACAGCTTTACATAAACCCTTTTCATAATGTTTGCATTTGGTTTTACCAGAGTTAGAGTTCTAGTTAAAAAGTATAGAATTTTAGCTCTCCCCTCCCTTCTCCTCCTTTTCTCTCTCTTTCTCTCCCTCCCCTCCCCTTCTCTCTTGTTGTGGAGTTAAAGTTCATTTGTTTATGGCTGATCATATTTTGTCAGTCTTCCAAGCAGCAAGTAGGATTTGGCAGGGTAATGCTGAGACTGCACGGGCCAAAAATTAGAAATACCTTGAAAGTAAGGTTGTATGCTCCCAATTTCAGTTTATATAGAGGAAAAAATACTGCTTCGTCTTACAAAAGGAAAGTGGAAGAAGTGGAGAAAATGAAATGCATCAAGCAAGGTTTCATCCAGGAAAGGAATCCAAACAAGTGCTGTTAGCTTGCAGTCTCTATGGACAGAGGCAATTCTGTAAGAGGACGTGAGCTCTGCAATGTGCTCCTGTGTCCGGAGACTTGGCTTTGCTGCTGCTGGAGTACAAGGAAAAGGGGCGAGTAATAAGCTGGAGATGCTGTTTCCAAAATGAGGAAGTGTTCTCACAAAGAGAGATTAGATGACAAAGGCCCTTCACGCTGATTAGGTAAAGATTTGGGCAGGAATGAGTGTCCTCCATAGATGACCTCTCAGAGTGGTGACAAGTCATGGAAAGGAGGGTACATGCAAGAAGTCCAATCTGCAAAGTGTTTTTCCTGTACTTTCTGGATTGCAATGAAACCTGGGTGGAGGAAGACGTGTGTGTGTTTGTGACATTTATCCTGCAGAGTTTTGGGACACTCCAAGGTCATTCTGGAGTGTTGACTACCTGGATTTATCCCTTGGATGTAAACCACTGAAGTTCTCACACTCCACTGTGTCTTTGTGCCTCACTTGTAAAATGAGGCTTGTAGCTATAGATAGATCCATTGTATTTCCAAAGTCTCAAAATACATATATATTAAAAAAGCACAGATACAAATGTGCATAAAATTCTGGGTGAGAACTGTTGGAAAGAAATTTCAGTAGGAGGTAAGTGGTGATTTAGAGGAGAGATGACAGTAGGGATTATGGAGGAGTTGAACTGGTATGTTGCTATTTTGTTAATTGGAAAAAGATCATGGGGAAAAAAAAATGCACAGTAAATTTCTGTCAGAAGCTGGACACCACGATTTAAATACCCACTTTGGTCTTGTCCTGTGGTGTGAGATAGCAACCCCATTCAGCAATATGTTGTAATTAATGTGTAAGTTCCCTCCTCTGGAACACAGAGATCAAAGGTTTTTAGAAGATGCTTCCTTCCCACATGGAGGGCTATTCCTAGTATTATTTTTGGAACTGGGGTTGCCAGAGGTTTTCCAGGAAGAAAATTGCAAATCTCGGTGCTCCACAGGCCATCTGCTTAATTTCTTCTTTTTATACACGAGACATTTTGGAGCCTGTATGTAATCAGACAGTCGTGTTGACTGATTCTGGCGTGTCACAGAACAAACACCTTGTAGCCTGGACCAGATGTGGGGAGGCTAATGAGGTGTCTGTAACTGGAGTGTGAAAACCTGAAACTGCAGCAAAGGTTTGGAATTTGATACCTCTTGAGGTAATGGAAATTAGTGCTTTAGGCAGAAGAGAGTTTGCAGATTCGGGGAAAAGTGCGATTAAAGGCAATGAAGCTGTACATAAATTAGAAATGAGGGATGTTACTTTGACAGTTGAAGACTGGCTAGAAAGTGAAGTCCCTGGAGAAGCTTTCATGATGCTTCTTTATATTTGATTATTTTCGACTGCAGAGAAAACACAGTTTGCAAACATGTAATTTAAATCCATAGTCTGCTTTCACCTGTAGCATGATTTCGTATCTTGCATCAAAAGCCTGAGGAATGCACGTGGGGATTATGATCTGACTGACTGTACAGGGTCTGGCACACAAGAGTAGGTGCTGGTTATGGGCTGTGAGTGGTGACACACATCCACTGCTCCCCACTGGTCACATGTAGATGGAAATGGGGATGGTTAGAGAAAGAGACTCTTCTGGAAACTTCCAAGGGATGCTGGATTTTCTTCTGCCTTGGCAAAAGCAGGAAAACTCAACTTTCCATCTGTGTGCAGTCCCCTCAGACCACTATTACTCATTTTGACATGCTTTGTCCTCCAATCTCATAACTCTGAACTGTCAGTGACTGTATTTTATTTTCACTTATCTTTTGATATCTCCCTTGGAGTGCGATGGCCTGTTGGGCAGCAAGGGCAGAATTAGCCAGTCTCATAGGTGGAGATGTGGCTTTGCCTTCACCTCACTGGTACTGGATCCTTGAAATGCACATGGTAGGGCACATCCCACCCATCTCTGGATAGCTGGGACTCTACATGCCATCATCGTGGAGCTAAGATTCCATGGCAGTGCTTCATGCTGGTGGTACCAGATGGGGCAACTTGTGGAGCTCAGGACATGCAGTGCATGCTGTTGCCCACATTGGTGGAACCAGGGCATCCTCACATCCAGTGAGGTGACTTATCATCTGGAACTTGCTGTTTGGTGTTTCCAGTGATTTCAGGCTGTAAAGCCCTCCTCATTCCCTGGGGTGGGATTCCTGCCCTGACAGCGGTGCTTTCAGCATAACACAGGTGTTGTGGGCTGGACAGGGGAGAAGCCACTTGGTGCTGTCCTGGGGCTTCCCTCAGATCTGCAAAACTGCATTTAATCTTGAATACAAAATGTTTATGATGCTATTTTCCTAAAATAGCAAAAAAAAAAAAAAAAGTTTTATCACCTCTTGGAAATAATAGGGAAAACCCACATAGCTTGGGGTATCTTGCTAGCACCCAGGCAGTGCATGTTTTACCACTATCTAGACAGATAGGAATAACTATTTTGAATAGTTATTCAAATAACTGTATTCAAATAACTTCTTAGGTTAGGGCTTTTGCTTTCCTTTGGGACAGGGCTCTTCGTTTATCTTCCTTTGGGAAACTCCATATGTTTGTTTTCTTCTGGCCTGTTCAGCACGTTGAAGCAAAATGATGTGACTGACCTTTAGGGTTACAAATAAAGCCTAGTTTCCTATTCTCGTTAATTTAGGATAGCTGCAGGAAAATCGCAGAAGTACTATAGATATTACAGATTAAAGCAGAAGCTGAATGGCTTGAAGAGGTTTAGCACTTTGGAAATTTGTAAATATTGAGTCGAGATAGAAGTGGAGCATGTGCGTGTGATTTACTGTGTGTCCTTGGCAACCTTCACCCTCATTGAAGCAGAGGAGGAACAGCTATTTACATCCCAGTGGAAGCCAAAGGCATGGACAGGAGGCAAAAGAAGTACAGAGTGGCAGTGCTGCCTGGGGACCCATCCTAGTGCTGCTGTTGCATGCGGCTGCTTCCCAGTGGATCACAGCTGGAGCCATGGTGCCTTGGACACTGTTCTCCAGGCGTTGCTTACTTTGCAGCTGCTGAACACTGTCTGTGGGAGAGTCGCTCAGCATTTTTCTCAGGGATTTTGGAATATGTTTTCAGCATCACGTGGATCACATGAAGTCCCTGGTTTCCCTCTGGAGTGAGGAGGAAAACTGGGTGCAATTCCCTGCCAGGGCAACGGAGTCCTCCCCTTCCCCCTGACCTGCTAGGTCCCTACTGAGGAGTTTCTGAGGAGGGGGCAGCAATCTCTGAATTCAGCTCCAAAGGACTAGAGAAAAACAGCCTCTCTCCTATTCATTGTGCTGTAATAAGCCTCAGTCCAGAGCCTGTGGGACAGAGGGGTAAATTCTCCAAGCCAGTGCTGAGAGGGACCGCTCCATTAACTGGCTTTTCGTGGCTGGGTTTGTACAACACTAAATATTCAGTGAGGCTCTCCCTGTTATGTCTCCCCACTCTGGTTTAACCATTAGAAAACTCTCTGCTTCTTGCAGCATCCCTGCTTGCTTGCCCTGCCCCTGAGGAAGTCGAGGCTCTAATGGAGTGAAGCCAGGGCAATTCACTGGAAGGCTTGGGGTAATTAGTGACAAGGTTGTTTACATATCAAGCTCCCTCTTCCTCACAAAGTGTTTTGGCACTTTGAACACAGCTGCTGGTTTAATGTTGAAGCCAGTCTTTTCCCAAGGAACAGCAAGCTCGACTGCAAGAGAACTGCTTAAAAATGTGTTGCCTAATTGTTGTTGCTTAATTAAAGGAAAGAGCATGCTGGCTCTGCATTCTTGCTGTGCTAGGGAAGGGAGGCAAGCAATGCTGAGAGAGTGAAAGCTTAGAGGAAGCCTGGAGCAAAGTGGTTTTGTGCACATCTTAGTGGTCTAACAAATGGTGCTGAACTTTTTCACTGGGCTGCAAAAGCTGTTTCAAGTTTTTCTTCCTCCTGTCCATTCTTTTCTTCCCCACGCAAAGCCAACTCTGAGAGCCAGCAGCTTGGTATGGTATAGATTGGAAGGGAAGGTGTGGGGCTTAACAAGTCCTGGCGATTTGTTTCTAGCTATCCCCCTGGTTGCTCTGAACATGTGGACAGTGGTTGTCCTATGATAGCCAGCATCTGGGCCAGCAAGTTAGCGTGGAGCAGAGCTACCTGCACAGGTCTGGAAACAGTATGGCTGCATTTGCGTACTGCTCTGCCCTCAGCTGAGAAACACTCCAGGCAGAACTTCACTTGTTTCAGCACAGCATCCTATAAATGTGCTTATTTTGTCCTAGCTGCATTGCCCTGATCTCTGGACTGAGCAATCTCACTGCTTCTGGGTCTCTGTGTGTTATGTACAGTCAGCTGTCTCTGCACCCATGGGGTGGGCATGCCTGGTGCTTCACCGTTCTGACTCTTTGGCTCTATTTTTGTAGGATTTTTTTTTCATTATTATTGGTATATTGGCTGGTGCTTCTGGACTTTGAGGTCTAGAGATAGGAAAGGTTTACATAGTCTTGGTCTCTTCACTGCCTGCGGAGGGGTCCTCTCCTGGAAAGCTGGAGGCTGAGCAGTGCTGACCTGGCTACGCTCACCAGTGGGAAGTACAGACAGGAAGGTGCTGATGTTCAAACTCAGTAGCCAGCTCCCAGCCAACTCATTTATAGCATTGACTGTCCGCTGCAATGGAAAGGCCGTGTTCAAGCAGAATATCCATATGTGGGTCTTGGATGACAGTGAGGTGAGTGAGGTTATGAATGAGTGCATGTACAGTTTTGCTGCCTGAAGATGAATATGCACAGCTCCTACCCTTGTGAGTTCAGACAGCAGTTCAGATCCCTCTGCAGAAATGTAGTGAGCCTCTGCAGTGGTTAAATGGTTGCTTAGGCTTGGAAGGAAGGACTAGAACATAAGATCAAAGGTAGACAGATGAGGCTGTGGGTCTCTGACATCTGCTAAATGCATCGCAGGTAGCAGCGCTGGCTGTGCTGTAGCATTAAATTCCCAATGCCTTTTGCAGAGGAGACTTCCCATTGCCTGCATTACATCGGAGCCCAAGTACACAGGCTGTGCTGCACTGCAATAGGATTTAATTCTTTTTCCAGACTAGCTTTTAATCCACTTATTTTCCTGAAGGTCTGTTTGAACATAAATGAATGTAATTAAATGTGTTTCCCAGTTGGACAAAGGCAAGGCAGAGGAAGGCAGCTGGCCTGAAAGGAGGCACAAAGGCTTTGAAACAAGCTGCTATGAGGTGCTCTGATGCTCTTTTTGGAGTTAGTAACTATCCAGTGAGGAAGATGCCAGGGAAAATGTGGCTTATACCCCTGAGAATTGCCTTGATCAGTATCCTCCTGTTTGTTCCGGAAGTGTGTGGGACTCAGCAGGGGATGTGGTGAGAAAATTAATGTCTGTGGGATCTCAGTTATTGCTATCGCATGTACGTGGGGGTGTGTACGTGTCATGCTGTTGCTGCAGATCTGTTGCAGTTGTACCACCTAATGAGGTGTTGCTGAGCAAAGGGTTCTTAAGATCAAGGGTTATTGGTGTCATTCAGTGTTTCACAGGATTTTTGACCCACATGAATGATCTAATGAGATACCTCATTGTGCATGTGTTATCACTCCACCACACTGCTTATGAAACGTGATCACCAAACTCCTAAAGGACATTGCCAGGTCACAGAGAGACAATGAGGTGAAAAAGACCAAGTCAGAAGTCTTGGTTTCTTCTCAATTATTTCCTGACCTCATTTTTTTTGCAATTCCAGTTAAACAATATCTGAGCTTTCAAATCAGAGGGTTATAATAGAGTCATGTTCCTTGGTGCATGCAAGAATGGGTCTGCACCTGCATCTGAGCACAAGAGAGAGGCGTAGTCCCACCCTGTTCTTTTCCAAGAATCTAGCAGTTAGCAGATCTGCAGGACAGAGGAAAATCTTCTATGGCCAAAAATAATTCCTCCCCTGTGACCAGCCAGGAGTGGGTGTCTGGTGGCCATCACATCATCACTCACACCGCTGTTTGGCTTGAAACCTTGCAGGGTGGATGTGCTGACAGGTGTTTTAAGGATACTTTTTGAAACAGAACAGTACTTTCTGTACCCTGCCAGTGGGTTCAGCATAAGCTGAACATCCCTTTACCTGCCATCTCCTTTGGGATGTGTCAGGGAATATGTCTTTTGGTAATGCAGAAGTTGCACACCATGCAAAGTCCTCTATGTTTCCACAGGAGTTTTCAGGGATGTGAGAGAGAAGGAGCTATAGTTATACCTTCCCTGGCAATGTGATTTGGTTCTGTTCTGAGCTGCTAGTTATTACAAAATAGTCAAATCCGCTTACTTCCACCAAGAAAAGGAAAGCTGGAAGTGCTGCTTACCAACTGCTACTTGCCTGCATGTGGGAGGATTGAAAAAACTGTAGGTAGGTTGTGAGTTTATCAATGTGGGATGCAGAAGGACCCAATCAAGATACAGGTTCAAACTTAAACAGGGGAAGTTCAGGTTAAATATAAGGAAGAAGTTCTTTGCTGTGGGGGTGGTGAGGCACTGGAACAGGCTTCCCGAAGAAGTGGTGAATGCTCCATCCCTGGCAGTGTTCAAGGCCAGGTTGGACGGAGTCTTGGGTGACATGGTTTAGTGTGTGATGTCCCTGCCCATGGCAGGGGAGTTGGAACTAGATGATCTTGAGGTCCTTTCCAACCCTAACTATTCTATGATTCTATATAAAAGGGAGCATCTAGGTATAAACACAGGTCAGTTTTAATTCTCATGCTACTATGAACGCAATTCTTCATTTCTTGTTGAAGTCTTGGGTAGGTTGAACTGGACCAGTGGCAATTCCCTCCAGTCCTTTGACTGATGTGACAGTGGAGCCTGGCACCTGCCTGTGATCAGATACAAACCTGAAGCCTGCTACATCGATCTAGGAAAGGAGTCCCACGACATCCATCTGTGCAGCTTGAGTTGCTTGAAAGTACCTCCTTGAACTGATTCTTTGGTTTACTAGCCCATCGTTTTGGGAGGTGAATTGGGATATAGTTTCAGTGACTGAGCTTCATACTTTCAGAATAAGACTGTGAAGATTTTTTGATTAAAATCTTCTGCAACCTTTAAAGGAAAAAAGCCAAAATTTAACATCAGATCTTCTCCCCTGAACTAGGTTCCTCTCTGTAGCATTCTCCATGCTTCTACTCATGCTGACACTAGATCAGTTTGACAGTGGGGGTGACTCTGGATTTCTTTCTCTTTTCATGAAGCTAATGCCAAAACATTCATGTACACTGAAGAAGCAGTGTAAGGGTCATTTCTCAGGCTGCAGAGGACCAGTTTTGTTTCAGCTGGCAGCCAGCAGCTCGTAGGCTCTGTAGCACGTTTCATCAGTGGGGCTGGGAGAAGGGCCAGTAGCAATGTGTTTGATGTTTTGGTGATGTGGGGTGTTGCTGTTTGCTCTTTCCCTCCCTGCAGCAGCTCAGTGGGGACAGAAGCCCTGCTCAAAGCAGTTTGCTCACCCCCTTTGTGACAGCAGCAACATGAGTGCTGTGTGCAAAGATGGAACACAGCTGCTCTGAGTGGGTGAAAGATGAGAAAGCTCCTGCCATGGCCTCCACAGGCACAAATCCTGGAGCCACTGCCTCAAAGAGGGCATGAGGGCAGGGGAGACTTGGGGGGTGCAGGGAAGCCATGGGTCCACGAGCTGAGGTGGGGTGAGCTCAGAGCAGTCCAGTTCCTTCAGTGGGAGCAGCAGGGCAGAAAGGCAATACTTCCAGTCTTGGCTTTTATGTTTTATTACTGCTGCTTTCAGCAGACTTGCTTGGCGGAAGGAGCTGTGGGGGGGCTACAAACAATGGCTGCTCACATTTTCCAGCTGTCAGATACTTAATGACATTGACTCCCCAGCCCCCTATTTTTTTATTTATTTATCTTCTCTCTGGCACAGCTAGCTGAAGTGCTGCCAGCAGCCAGCTCGACCCAAATCCTGGCCCCGATTGCTGGCCTTCACCTCCCAGGGGACCCCGCTCTGCCAGGCCAGCAGCAAAGGGGCTGCTTGCTTGTCGGAAAGAAAGTGCCAAGCAGCTGAGGTACAGTGGGGGTCTTTTCCTCCCCTTGAGGAGCTGTAAATGTACAGCAATTAGATGGATGTGTGGGAGGGAAGTGTCTCCTTGAGAGCAAGGAAGTAATTTGTTTTGTGTATGGAAAAGGCATCTGTTCTTTGCACAGACTACTGAAAGCAGCAAAAGCCATGCGGTCTTAGCATCCCAGAGAAGGGGAGAGCTCAGTGGCTTGCCAAGTCCATCATCCTGCTCACCCACAGCCGGGTGTAGTGTCCCTATCTTTAACCCTTTGTAGCCCCCTTCGTGCAAAGGCTGGCAGATTTGCAATGCTCATGCAAGAGCCATCTCTCATCGTCCCAGGCAGTGTCAGTCACTGGGTGGCAGGTTCAATAGAGCTCTGAGCAGGCTGAGGTTTGAACCTCACAACCTGAGAGTTTCCAGTTGATTTCTTGAGTTCCGTTGGTGCTAGTTTGGGGTTGAAAGGCAGCTGAGCTCTGGAGTGTGCTAAGCCCTGCAGCAGCCCAGTTTGTTATTCCTATGAATTAGCAGACAGTTTACATTCAGCCTTTCCTGGGGCTAAGAGTGATAGGGGAGGAGGCACTCAGCACAGACAGGAAAATGGAAAAATACTTCGGACTCTATCCAGTTTTTTGAATCCTGAAGCTGAGGTGCATTGCACCACCTCTAAACTATTCCTTTCCACCTAGCTTTGACTCTAGCCTTATGGTTTGCCCTTGTTATGATATATGCATCATATATAAGTGCATGTAGGTCTGTACAAACACTGTACACAGTTTGCATGCTGTCACAACATGCCTGCTGCTGTGTATAAGCATGCTTGAGTGTTTAGATGATAGCTGTAATGCTTTCAAGAAACTGCAGCCTGGGAACATCCTGAAGATTTACAGTGCTTTTATCCCCCACTGTAGGATACCTGCTAGTATGTGCTCCCACATGCATGCTGCTTCCCTCCCATTGTGTGCTTTGGGTTTTACACAGGATCTGCAGGGAAAAATAAAAGCTAATTTAGGAACACTCTAGAGAGTTCCAGTAAGTTGCTTCAAATAATTCTTTGGTATTCCTGCCTTTATTTATTTTTGCTGCCATAGCAGTAGGGAGTCGGAAAAGGTCAGTGTTAATCAGTGTACAGGCATGTCACAAAACCCCCCCTGCCCCAGTGAGCCCAGGCTCTGGGCTGTGGGGCAGGTGGGGTGTGATGGAGCCAGCGCAGGAGAGCCAAGGCACTGAACTCCGGCAAAGTCTAAGCTGTCATTCTGTGTAGCAGCAAGGAGATGTCCTCTGCAGGTTTAGATTTAAGAGCTGAGCTATGGGTCAAACTCTTAAGCCACAATTCATTATTAGGGCAAAATGTCAGACAAAAGCATTTTTGCTCCCCTTTGCACTGAAGGAAGTGCACTTTAATAGCTCTCAGAGGCAGAAAGTGAGGATGTCCTTTCTCGAGCACATCAGAGTGGGCGAGAGGACCATCCAACTCCTGTTTCCCAGGGGCTTGCTGTAGCTCGGAGGAGATACTTGTCAATTTACCAGGAGTGCAAAGGCAGGAGTGTGGGAGGATTCTCATGGGGTGGTGAGTAGGAGTTGATAGCTTGTACCTCACAGACCTCCCAATGCGCAAAATAAAAACTTGAGTATTAAGGGCACTTGAAGGCTGTCGTTCCTGCAGACTCCATGTTATTCCAGTCTGCTTCACCTGCGGCTTCTTCTTTTTGCACCGTTTCATTTTCTGCTTGACTACCAATGAAAGCAATATGCTGTTTTGATACAATTAATGGTAGAAAGTCCTAATCAGACCCTTTCTTTCCGTGACAACATCTGTCCTGCCTGGCTGGGAGCTGAGCCACCATGACTGGGCAGTCATGCAGTGGGATTTCCCAAGGGCTGTGGCACAACATCCTCCTCCCTTTCCTGATGCTTGTCCTGCTTACCCGGCTTGGAGGGCTGTGGGAAAAAGTGAGCCTGACTTTGTCATCCTCCTTGCTCTGAACTGTCACCTCCCTGGCTATCAAATCTCAGCCACAGGCTGATACTTGGTAAAGTTTATTGGACAAAGTGTGTGTGTGGGACTGGATATAATGGGTTTCCTGTAGAAGCATCCTGGCTCAGGAACATAAGCGCAGGAAGAAGGGTCAGGTTTGACTTGCTTGTGGCTGCTCTGGGATGTGTATCCTGTGATCACTGTGAATCCCAAAAGCAAGAGTCTGCTTAGGCCATCATGTCAGAGCAGGTCCAGGCCCTGGCAGCAGATTTATACCAGTCATCGTCGGCCACTAACAGTCATTTGCTGAGGTGAGTAGCTCCAGAGAGGAGCCTTCAGCACCGGAGCGAGGGGAAACACTGCATCCAGGAGCCTCAGTTCTGAGCAGCAAGAGCCACCGAGGGAGCCTCAAGTCCTGAGCTGCCCAGGAGCCAGCAGCTCCACCGATGTGAGCAGTGACTCACAGAGGGCGGCACCAGGAGGGACGGTTCCTCAACTGTGTGGCAGACAACTTCCTCTTGCAAATAATAGAGGAGCCAACAAGAAGAGGTGCCATGCTTGACCTCATGCTCACCAACAGGGAGGAGATGGTTGGGAATGTGACGCTCCAGGGCAACCTTGGCTGTAGCGATCATGAGATGGTCGAGTTCGAGGTCCTCAGGACAGTGAGAAGAGCATGCAGCAAGCTCACTGCCCTGGACTTCAAGAGAGCAGACTTTGGCCTCTTCAGGAGCCTGCTTAGTAAGGTTCCATGGGATAAAGCCCTAGACTAGAAGGAAATGCGGCAGGAGGGCCAAGAGACCTTCATGGATGGATAAGGAGCTGCTGAGGAAACTTGCAGGGGAAAAAAGAAGCTTATAAAATGTGGAAGCGAGGACAGGCAGCCTGGGAAGAATACAGGGATATTGTCCGGGAAGCTAGGGACCAGGTTCAAAAAGCTAAGTCCCACTTAGAATTAAATCTGACAAGAGATGTGAAAGATAACAGGAAGGGCTTTTATAGGTATGTGGCAAACAAAAGACAGACTAGGGATAATGTGAGCCCTCTCCGGAAGCTATCAGGAGAACTGGCTACCGTGGATTTGGAGAAGGCTGAGGTTCTTAATGACTTCTTTGCCTCAGTCTTCACTGGCAAATGTGTGAATGTGCACAAGTCCATGAAATGATGAAATCCATCCACAGGTCCTGAAGGAACTGGCAAATGAATTTGCTAAGCCACTGTCCACCATATTTGAAAAATCATGGCAGTCGGGTGAAGTTCCTGACAACTGGAAAAAAGGAAATATAACCCCCATTTTCAAGAAGAGGAAAAGGGAAGTCCCAGGGAACTACAGACCAGTCAGTCTCACCTCTGTGCCTGGCAAAATCTTGGAGCAGATTCTCCTGGGAAGCATGCTAAGGCACATGAAAAACAACAGACTGGTTGCTGACAGCCAACATGGCTTCACTAAGGGGAACTCCTGTCTGACCAAGTTGGTGGCCTTCTATGATGGGGCTATAGAACTGATGGACAGGGGCAGAGCAGTTGACGTCATCTACCTGGACTTGTGCAAAGCGTTCGACACTGTCCCACACTCTCTAAACTGGAGAGATATCAATTTGATAGATGGACCACTCAATGGATAAAGAACTGGCTGGATAGCTGCATGCAAAGAGTTGTGGTCAACGGCTCAGCGTCCAGTTGGAAAACAGTAATGAGTGGTGTCCCTCAGGGATCGGTGTTGGGACTGATCTTGTTCAACATCTTTGTCAGTGACATGGACAGTGGGATTGAGTGCGTCCTCAGCAAGTTTGCCGATGACACCAAGCTGTGTGGTTTGGTTGATATGCTGGAGGGAAGGGATGCCATCCAGAGGGACCTTGACACGCTTGTGAGGTGGGCCAATGCCAACCTTATGAAGTTTAACCAAGCCAAGTGCAAGGTCCTACACCTGTGTTGGGGCAATCCCAGGCACAGCTACAGGTTGGGCAGAGAAGAGATTCAGAGCAGCCCTGCAGAGAAGGACTTGGGGGTGTTGGTTCATGAGAGACTTAACATGAGCCGGCAGTGTGCGCTTGCAGCCCAGAAAGCCAACTGCATCCTGGGCTGCATCAAAAGAAGCGTGACCAGCAGGTCAAAGGAGGTGATCCTGCCCCTCTACTCTGCTCTCGTGAGACCTCACTTGGAGTATTGTGTACGGTTTGGGTGTCCTCAACATAAAAAGGACATGGAGCTGTTGGAGCGAGTCCAGAGGAGGGCCACGAGGATGATCAGGGTCTGGAGCACCTCCTGTATGAAGACAAGCTGAGAAAGTTGAGGCTGTTCAGCCTGGAGAAGAGAAGCTGTGCGGAGACCTCATAGCAGCTTTCCAGTATCTGAAGGGGGCCTACAAGGATGCTGGAGAGGGACTCTTCATTAGGGACTGTAGTGGTAGGACAACGGGGTAACGGGCTCAAACTTAAACAGGGGAAGTTTAGGTTAGATATAAGGAAGAAGTTCTTTACAGTGAGGGTGGTGAAGCACTGGAATGAGTTGCCCAAGGAAGTCGTGAATGCTCTGTCCCTGGCAGTGTTCAAGGCCAGGTTGGACGGAGTCTTGGGTGACATGGTCTAGTGTGAGGTGTCCCTGCCCATGGCAGGGGGGTTGGAACTAGATGATCTGAAGAGCATTTCCAACCCTAACTATTCTATGATTCCTATGGCCAAGCCTGCTTTTTCCTCAGCTTGCAGTCTCAACCCAAGTGACTTGTTTCCATTTTCCAGCAGTCCCAAGAACAGTTTTTTACCTTAAAAGACGTCTGGGAGAATTAATAGGAGAGGTTCTGCACTGGAAAGTCTGGCTGCTGATGCTAAGAGGTGCAATTAATTGTTGTGGTTTATTTTACATGTTAAGCTAGAAGTCATAGTGGCAAATGCTGGAGTTGTAACATCTGGGTTTATGTTGGGAGCATAAGAGGTGCAGTGCTTCTCCGACCAGGGCTGAGCTTGCTCTGCACTCTGTCCTTGCTGGTCTTGAGCTGATGTGGCCAAGTCCTGCTGGAAGAGCTCCTAGCCCTTATCAGCATGTGTCCTGGCATCATGCGTACGTACCACAGTTATGCTGCTGTGGGCTGGCATCATACTTGGTGCTTACTGCAGCCATGGGCACTGCTTTCAGCTCTGTCCTCACTGAGCTTGTGGACATGGCTGTGTGGATCCTAGCACAGTGGTCTTTTGGGTCAGTGTGATGGTTTTAAGTCAAAGTCAATGGCACTCATTTTTTTCCTCATCTTCATTAGTAGCATATCATATGTTTAATTTGCCTAAGCAGATATCAACCTTGAGGGACCATAAGAACGGGATTTGCCTTAAACCAACACAAAGCAAGAAATTATCTTACAAGTCTAGTGCCAGCCTGAACTGTCATCATGCTGCCTCCAGCTTTCTTTACAGCGGTGTGATTTATGGGTAGGGCAGTAGTCCTAGTTCCAGATTTCTTCCATAAGTATTCATGGGCTGTGCTTCACACCAGTCTGCTGTACCTCCAACCCCTTCTTGCCAGGTAAGTGGTTGAGTCTTGTTAGGGTCATTTAAAGTACAATAAGAGAAACATGGATTTCTCCTGGGGAACCTTAAAAAGTTCCTCTCTCCCTATCTGCAGATTTGATAGAACTGCCTAAGTAAACTGTGGAGTTAACACATGGCCACAGAGGTCAGAAGGTGTGTAGGGACCCCTGCAACCCAGCCTGTCTATGATGATGCTCAGAGGCAAATGTGTCTTTCTTGGGAGTGTCCCTGTGGTGAAGAAGGGAGACATGTGAGCTGAAGGGGAGGAGACCTGTCAGCTGAGTGCCACCTGATCTGCTTCTGTGCATCTGTGACTATGCTGCAGCAGGAGCGCTGGCCCAGCTAGCGCAGCAGCTAGCTATGAGCCAGTGTGTTACAAACAGCTAGATTTAATCTGCCAAACTGCGAGAGGGCCTGGGGAGTGGATTTAAAGGGATAGGCAAACCTGGAGAATCTGTTTTTGGGCTACTTTGGTTGACAGCACCCTACAGATCGTATTGATATGCCCATACAGTGCATTGGCTTGCATGCTGTGTGCTGAACAGCAGTGTGGACAGTCATTGCTCCCCTAGAGCAGGTGGTGAAAAGCTGAAAAGGGTGTTACACTCTGGTAGAAGAAAAGGTCACTTGGCCGGAGAGCATCTCAGCGTTGGTTCTGACACCTCTCATGCTTTGCACACTCTTTCCCCTTTTTCCCTGCTGGACCCAAGCAAGGAGAGCTGAAGAGGATTTTCTTTCATTTGGTTTCACCAGCTTTCTAATTTCTCCCTGCCACTTCCTCACTCCAAAACTACTTCTTTGGCAGGGTGAAGAGAGTGAGTCATGGCCATGGCCCAGGATCCTGCCTCCTGCTTTGGCCAGCAGTGCTGCGGCTGGTTCAGAGCAGATCTGCTGGCGATGCTCGTGTGTGCCCACTTGCTGCAGGGTGTGAAGGCATTAACCTGGAGCAGGGGGGAGGCTTTGCTGGAGTGAGTAAATGAATAGGTTAACAAGCAAAACCACCTACTCTGATGTGTAAGCCCAGGCCATTTCCTAACATGCTGCTTTCCAGGGGGAGGGTTGTGTATGCTCACTTGGTAACTCCAGCAAACTTCTCCCAAAGGCAGGATCATTCTGAAAAGCAAAACCACATGGGAGATGCATCTTACACGGAGGCTGTATCTTACATCATAGGCCAGAAAATGAGACCAGATTGTAAATGCAGATGTTCCTTAGAGACTGAATGGGTTTTGCACGAGGCTCATAGGAAACATGAGTTTTATTATTTCTGCTGATATCTGAGTATGTGCCTTGTGCCGAACCTGCTGCTGGGAGCAGAAATGCAGTTCCAGTTGGCAGTGCTATGAAATCCAGGGTTTCCTGGAGATATCCCTCCTGGTTTCCAGCATGGCAGGACCCTGTAGGTCAGTCCTCAAGGATTTGGCTCCTGCACCCTACTGATGAAAAAAAGCAGAGAAAGTAAATATGCAGACCCTTTGAAAAACAGCCTGGTGATTTTGTCAGTGAAAATGCGAGTGGCTGCTTCTGATAAGAAAGAGGGAGAGCAGCAGAAGGGAGGAATGTTTTGTTTCTGGTGCATAATGTTAAAAGCAAGCAAAAAGCCCCTCTTAAGGATAAAGGAGACTCTCACAAGTACGGTAGCATGCTTGAGACATGCAGAACTTTGTCTACAACCTTGAAGACTTCCAGGCTAGCTTCAAGAATTGCATATGCTGGTCAGACAACAATGAACCCTTTGACCCAACATTTTGGGTCAGAGTACTGTTTTCTTGGAAAGGGAAAGGGAAAGAAGGCTGGTGCTTTGGTCTTGTATCAGTAGCTGTGTGTGGTGAGCCCCAGATGCCTTCCATGGATGGCAGGGCTGGCTGTGGCTCCTCTACACAGGCTGGTTCTGAGGGACTGAGGTCTCCCACAGCAGCAGGTCTTCTGCAGAGCCATTTCTCTGCATGGCTTTTGAAGCTCCTGTGCCCCAGCTCTGCAGTTTTGAAGAGAGCTTTTAAAATAACTTGTGTGTCCTTAAAATTACCCTGCTGCGATGTGTCAGCTGTTGACACAGCAACATGACAGTGTGTCATCACTAATTTCCTGCTTGAGGGATCATAAAGCCTTTTTGCATGATTTGGGCCCATCTGCTTTCCAAAAGCTAGGCTTTATTGTATCCCTCTCATCCTCACTGTTCTCCTCTTCCAGACTTGGTCTCTGGCGCCTTCCTTTAACCTCGTTCATGAGCTCTCTAGGCTGAGGGCATATTAAAGCCTTCAGTTAACTCAGGCATAGGATGAGGAGTTTGGGGCGGCATTGGCCAGCTGGCACAGAGGGCCCTGCTCTGAGCTGCCTCTTTAGACTGCTGTCGCCAGATATGTAAGTAACAACTTCTCCATGGTAGGGCTGATAAAGAGGACTTTTCTTCTCTGCAGTTAATGGGCATGTAAATCTGCCCTCTTTCCCTGCATAGCCTGGGACCAGAAGTGCTTGCAAGCCAGCTGACATGTTCAGCACAAGAGAAAAGTGTGTGATATGGCATGCAAGTGAGATATGGCAATTGCCCGGCAGCCCTGGTTTGAGGTGTCCAGGCATGGTGGGCAGCCCTCAACCCATAGAATCATTTAGGTTGGAAAAGACCTTTAAGATCATTGAGTTCAACCATTAACCTAGTACTGCCTCAAGGAGCTGCAGTGAGAAGCCCACCCTGCTCTGCCCATATGCCCGGGCAAACTAAGGTCTGCAGCTATTGAAAAGCTTGGCCCTTCCTGGTGCTTCACTCCAAGCAACTCTTATTTTTTTGCAGAAGAGTCGAAAGCTGCTACTGCTGTTGTTGGTCTGGTGAAAATCTAGCCCAGGGTTGCTGGAAAATTGGAGGTTGGTGTTGACCCTCCTGACCTATCACAAGATAGTGCTTTTCCCACCAGTGCCCCATAAATCACAGGCTTTTCACCTCGTCAGTGCAAGGACAGGTCTGTGCAACCAGGAATCAGATGTACAGACAGTCTCATGGCAAATCCTTTGGAGAGCTGCTGAAGAAGGAGCTTGGCTCAGGTCTCATGTCAAGTAGGATGAGGGAGGGAAATGTCTCCAGCTTGTTTGTGGTCTGGCAGCCAGAGAGCTTTCTGCTGCTGTCACTGGCAACCAGTTATTCTTTGTATTTGTGTCATTCTTGGGATGGTTTGCTGAATGTGCCCATACTGCAGCACAGCAGTGTGAGCTGTGTGTGCTCTGCAGGCCTTGAGGGCTTGCAGGTACAGCCTAGGACCCCGAAACAGGCTCCGGGCTGAGCCCTGCTGTGCCATGCTTTGCTGGGCTTTGCAATGCAACCAGGAGACCTGTTCCCTGTTCCCTGCTTCATGGGCTTGCAGAGTGGCTTCAGCTCGGTGAGCCATGCTTCCCTGCATGGGGAGAGGCTCAGGAGCATCCTGCATCAGGGAGGCACTCCCAAAGAGCATGCTGTTGTCATAGGAAACATCTATAAATAATAACCCAGAGGGCTGACTGCAGTACTGGTGCTAGCTATGCAGGCCTGCCCCTGCCTCCATTTGTGAACCAAGTCACCTTTTAGGTTGTGCAGATTTTATTGTGTGGCCCAGATTTATTTTGGATGGAAAGCCACGTGTTTCCAGTGAAGTTACACCTGCAGTGGTTTATGTTTTGAATTAGCCTCAGCAACTACCAAAACACATTGGTCCAACATTCTTCATATTTATATTTTTTAAAGCATCTTTTTTTTTTTTAGTTTTAGAAGTATGCTCTACTTTTTAACAGTAGTCTGGGCTGGGAGCAAATGACTGTTTTTCCAACAGCTTCTTGAACAGCTGCTGTGCACTAAATAAAACAGAAGGACTGTGGAAAGTAAGTCCAAAGTTTTTTGTTTGCTTGGTTGGTTTTTGTTTGTTTGGGTTTTTATTTGTTTGTTTTGGGGGTTTTTGTTTGTTTTGTTGGGTTTTTTAACAAAACTAAAATTAAATGCGATATTATTGTTAGGTGCATATGCCAGGAGGCTAAGTGAGTAAATGAGACAATAGACTTGTGACTTGGCCTCCTTCCTCATATTTAATCCATCAATAGCTGGCTGTAAATTTATGTTCAGAACAGAAATGTTGGACAGTGGTGCAGCTCCTGCACTCCGCAGCATAGTATGTTCTGAGATGTTGTTAGTGGTGCGTGGTGGTGTGTGGGACCTGGGAAATCCACCGTTTGCTGCATGGTCTGTGGTGTGCCATTGCCCGCTGCAAACAGAACTCATGTTTAGGGGTTTTTTTGGGAAAGCCATACCTACTGGTTAGGCTCTAGGTTTTGTGGATTACTCAGGCTGAGCAAGTGTGCTTTGGATCCTATGAGAGATGAGATATGAAGTTATAGATGACTTCCTAAGTGATGTCTTCTAAAGTTAACACTGGAATGAGTCCTGAGCTGTTTCTAAGGGACTGCTGTACTGAAGATGCTGTCTTTGGACTGGGATGCAAAATTCAGATCCTTCTCATGGGTTTTGATGGGATTTCTCAGGGCTTGTGGTTTCCACTCAGGTGTTTGGGGTGAGTCCCATAGGATGTCATTACATCCTGGCTATCTCGCTGCTTTCTGTGGCTTCTATTTCAGCCTCTGCCCCTTGCAGTGTTAGCAAGTTAAAGGACCTCTGGGAACGAGATAATGATAAGGATCCTTACCAAAAAAGTTTATTATAGTTACACGTTTTCTTTTAAAAATACCTGCATTGACATATCTGTTTCTTTATGTATTCTCTTCTCCATGCCAGGGAAAACCTGGACTTGAGGATCTGGAGAATAAGCCTTATGAGGAACAGCTGAGGGAACTGGGGTTGTTTAGTCTGGAGAAAAGAGGACTCAGGGTGGACCTTATAGCTCTCTACAACTACCTGAAAGGAAGCGGATATAATAAGAGTGATATGACAAGAGGTAACAGCTTCAAGTTGTGCAGGGGTGGTTTAGGCTGGATATTAGGAAAGATTTCTTCACAGAGAGGGTAATCAGGCATTAGAACAGGCTCCCAGGAAAGTAGTGGAATCACCATCCTTGGAAGTGTTCAAACACTGCGTAGATGAGGCCCTCAGTGACATGGTTTAGTGGTGGTCTTGGCAGTCCTGGGATAATGGTTGGACTTGGTGATCTTAAAGGTCTTTTCCAACCTAGTTGATTCTATGAATCTGTGGTAACAGACAGGGAGAGAGTGACTGGTTCAGTTCTGCTGCTCCAGGCCAGGGTGAACTTAGCAGCATGAAGTCTGTTACATGGCAGAGTTCCTCTGCCTTCATCCACGTCATGTGCTGTCATTGCAGCTGCTTCCAGGTTTTATTTTCTAAAAAAAAAAAAAAAAAAAAAAAAAAAATTCTGGGGGTTCCTGAGCTTGCAAATTGGGTTTTCAACAAAATTGAAACATTTGCAGAAAGCAAGGGTGAATCAACATCTGGCAATTTCTTCAGCCACCACGTTATTTTTCTTGTGGATAAATGAAAAAAGAATTTAAGTGAAGTCTTTGTGCACATAAAACCCTCACTGTCCAAGCATGATTAATTAGGGACACTGGCTATTTTCCTAATTCTCTTACTTAATCTTGCCATCATCCGCCTTTTCCGTCTTAGCTGTTTCCACTGGAGATAAAACGTTTCATTGGGAAGGGGCAGGAGACACCCACCCACATCGGAGGCTCCTCGGACAGACAGGCTGCTGTTCCCCATGGATCACGGGGAGAGCGGGAAGCCACCCCTCCCTGGCTGCAGCTCAGGGCAGCAAAGCCGTAGTGAGCCTGGCCCTATTTGACTTCTCCTTTCCATATCCTGGTCTCTATAAACAGCCTTTTATAGTATTTGCCTTTCAAAGAGGAACCAGGTGTGAATGGGAACAGTGACAAAGAGCCACTTAGAAGGATTGCGGAAGCTCTTACAGGAGACTGATGCATCATTTTAAGATCAACAGAAAAATCTTGTGGTGTCTTAGCCCTGAAATATCATTTAAATGCTGTCATTCAGCTTCCCAGCAGCCACGGCCAAAACGTGTGTGCTCCTGTTTAACAGGGAAACTGAGTCATGGAGATATGTAGTGGCTGGTAGAAGAATTCCCAGTAAGTCAGAACCAGAGCCAAGAATTAGAAGTAGAAAACCAGACTCCCCTTGGAAGTGCTCAGAAAACACTGGCTTCTGGCAAGAGCATGACTTCAGACGTGTCCTCAGTGAGGGCAGACAGCTTCTCATTTTTGCATACTAGAAAATAGTTTTGCCCCAGACAGCGGGGTAGTGTTTCTCAGCCTGCCAGGGTGACATCAGTGGTGGGGCTGCAGCTGGCAGCCAGGATGCAGAATGTGAGTAATAGCCTGTGCTTGGGGGGGGATCCCTGCCAGCATCCGTGTGGGAGACACCACTGCCCGTGTATGCCGCTGCGTGCTATTCGTGTCCGACTCCCCGCAGGCTTTGTGCTGCTGTTCATCCCACAGTTGCAGGCAGGGCTGCCTCTCCAGAGGCATCCTTTGCTGGACCTGCACCAAGCAGCTGCTTTCCCCATCCACCTCAGGCAGGCAGACCAAAGCAAGCACTAATGGAATAAACACCTGTGTAGTGACTACAAGTGACACATGCATCCTTCAAGATGTTGTCTCCTGATGCTGCTGACAGCTGAGAAACTGAGGAGCCAGAACTTGGATAGGAGAGCAGTGAAGATCATGCACCACCATGGATGCTTTTAAGCCCCTGACGTGAAGAAGGCTGTGGAGGAGTATGTCGCTACAGGGTTTCCAGCAAATAGGGCCATGAGGGTGTCAGAAGTTAGAGCTAAACATTATATGTTTGTTCAGGTTGTACCTAGCATCTAGCCTGGCTCTATCCATAACTGCCTTCAGTACAGAAATCTGTGCAGACGAAGCATTTATCTGTTCAGAGGTAGATATTGGTCTATTTTGTCTCTGTGCTTGTTCCAGCAATGAACACAAGTCTCTTCTCTAAAGTCATGTTCTTCAAACAGCTGTTGCAGATGTCCGTGTGCCTGAGCAGCAGTCTGTGGGGGACACGGTGCTGGGGCTTAGAAGCCTTCCTGCCCAAGGACTGAACATCTTCCCCCACACTGGATCGCTGGCAGTGTGTTTGTGATGGAGGCCAGGGAGGATGGCGGTAGAAAAAACCTCAGCTCTGTTTCATTCAGAGTGTTTGGTGCTTCCAGTTTGGTGCTTGGTCAATGCTGGAGTGATCAGTGGGAAGTGTTTGCTCTAATGCTTTGGCCTCCCTTCTGGATTATACTAGTTCCCAGGATTCCAGTTCATGGACTGCTTTTGTCCAGGGTACTAGGTTTGTGTCTTATTTCCAGCTTTTGGCTGGAGGAGGAAGAAAAGTAAAGGTACACACATCTGTAAGAAAGCAACCCAGAGCGAAAAATGTGGGACGTGCTGCTGATAAGCCCTTTGCAGAGAGCACATCTCTTGGTCTCTCTCTTGGAGAGACATGTGCCCACTTCTTCCTGGGTCACCCCTTGGACACACGTGCACTGGCCAAACTGGGAGCTGACACATCCCACTCATGCCATTTCACCAACTCATGCAAAGGGTAAACTGCAGCACTAGGAGGGCCACAGTTCTGCTCTTCCTTTCTGTAGGCACTTTCACAAGCAAGGATGATAGGAATAAGAAGACTGTCTGGAAACCACAGTCAGAGGAAGCACAACCCCCTAGCACGAGTCTTCATCACCTTTCTTGCCCAAGTAGGTTTGCTGTAGATTGCTCCCATAAGATGTGGCACCACAGCTGCTGCTTGGCTGCCCACCGGGACAGGCTGAGCAGCTCACAGGGTAAAACTGATGCGACAGCAGATCTTGCGATTTGGCGTTACTGCCATTAAAGCTCCATTACTGTGCATTTGTAGGGCTTTTTTCATACACTAATTAACCAGCATTTTGATTTGATGGCGATATTCTGAGCTCTATTACAAGCGTGCAATTGTAGCTCAACATCCCAGCTGGCCTTGTGGCACAAAGGAGGGTTTTGAAAGTGCTGTTCCGTGTGCAGCACATTTGGCAAAGACTGCTTCATCCCACCACTGTATCGAATGTCCTGATAAAGAAATGGAGCTGCGGGAGCTTGTTTCACTCCTTCGAGGAATGGTGTTAGGAGCCGGCAACCCAGAGATCTGGTTCTGATTTGCCGTGAAACATTGGACTCCTTACCTGCAAGCTGGGGAAAGTGATACCTCTTTGCAGGGGCCTTGCAGGGCTCAGCTAAGACTAATGAAGGATGGAGGGGAGATGTGACATTTTATTGTTATTATTAACGATGTAGGGTGAAGCCAGAGCATCTCTGTGAATAATCACTGCAGTTTGCCTTTTGAGATTTAGCTGCATTCCTCCCCCTGGCCCTACCCGCTACTAATCAGAGTGAAGTTTGACTTTGTAGGAGGAGGGCTCAGAAACCAACATTTCTCAGAGTCTGAAGAAAAAGCGGAGTGTTTCCTGGTGTAATTAGGTCCAGGCTCTCAGGAAATGAAGGCCGTCTAGTTGATAAGTGTTTAGTAATGATTACCAAGCTATGGCTGGGGAAAGTGAGCAAAATGTTTTCATTTCAGAAGCAGCAAATCCAGCTGAGACTTGTGGTGTGTGTCATGTATGGAGGCAATTGTCCAAGTGGTATGTGGCCATGCTCACTGAAGCATGAGCCAAATTCACCCTGGTATAACTCCACAGGAGATGCTGGAGCTGCACCAAGAGCCCGAGCAGCAGCCTACATCCCTGTTTTACTCAGATGGGTTTGAGTTTTAGTGTAATGAACAAACATTGGAGGAGCCTGAGGAAGTTTGCACTGCTGTTGCAATGGCTCTTCCCTTCCAGGCGTGTAAATGTGTTTGCAGGTGTATCTTGCAGCAACCCCTCATCTTCTGAAAACTGTAACACAGCCTAGTGGTAGGTCTTTCTCAGCCACGCATCTACTCTGGGGAAAATAATATACTGATGTCTTAAAATCTCCTAAATCCCTTATTTATTGCAGCTTGCATAAATGTGTTCCAGAAAGGATTACACAACACCTCAGAGGATAGGTCCGTCACTGGCTTTTAAGCACAGTGGTCTGGAGTCAAATACTGATTCAGGAAGCCTGTAAGCTGCTGCTTTCCCTGACAATACCCTGGGTGTGAAGGTCAGTGGGTACCTGCCACGTCCTTATGCTCTGCCCATAAGTGTCCACCCCTGGCCACTGCTGGGGGAAAGGTAGTGCCCCTTGCAAGACCTTTACTTTGCTTTCCAGACCAGCTGAGATTATATTGCGGAATTATTTTCACTTCCCTCCTTATAGTTTCTCCCTTTCTCTACAAGCTTCGCTTCCAATGCAGTGCCTTCATGCTGGCCCAGTAGTGAATCTACTAGATCAGCACAAAAGCCTCTTTTCAAAGAGGGCAGTTTTCTCCAAGGTCACCTAAGGCATAAGCTCAGTTTGCTTCCTCTTGGTGTTGGTCAGTTCCTCTCTTGGTGAGCAGAGCCCATGCCTGATCTGTAGAGCTTTAGCCTTTGCTAAGTCTTGTTGAATTGGAATGGTGATCTGGTGATTTATCTAATCAGGTCGGCGGTGCCCTAATGTCCATCACCATCATGATGGTTTCCAAGCATTCAGCTGTTGCAAATTGTGATCCATCAGTTTATGACTTGAGCCCTAGAAAAAGCATTCCAGAAACATTGTGTCTGGAAAAAACGTAATTAAAGCCATTTACTTCAAGACTGTCAAAGGTTTTGGGTGAAGGGACGATGCATAATTATGCTATGAGTCTCTTTTCTCCTTGGGATTTATGGCATGTTTGTTTCTCCCTTTGCTGTCCCATCACGGCTCAGGGCAAAGAGATATAACAACCTCTTTCTTAGACAGCACAGTCCTGTTTGCAGCCCACCCTCAGGGCTCTGCACTCTGCTTTTCAAACAAACGGTCTGGTGTTAGTGAGATAAAATGACCATAATCACTATCAGTCAGTCAGTACCTTCTTCAGGAGGTGACTTTTTTATTGCTCAGGGTAAAAGTAGTGAGAGGCAGTCTTCAGGCTTGGGACAAGGCTTAGATAAGCCGTTTGACAAAATTCTATTTACATCAGAAGAGGGTTGCAAAAAAGGAGTATCATTTTATCAGCAGTCCTGGCTCCAGAATGGTCAAGAATAATCTATGCGTCCTCTCAGAAAGGCATTTTCTAGGGGCACGCATAGCTGTGTGGATGATATTGAATAACAGCAGACAAACATATGCATTTTCACAGGAAATTTTGGCTCCTGAAGGGCATTCAACAGCTCATCATGTCTGACTTTTTTAAAAGGTGCTGAGCCATTGCTAAACCTTGGAAAGGGTGGAAAGTTTCTGCCATAAGAATTTTCTGCTCGTCTCTGATTTTTCTGTTGGGTTTTTCTGAAGTGTTTTAATAATTATTTCTATAGTGATACCAATGTGGAGACACCTCAGGAGTCTGACTCAGTGCCTGATGTTATCAATCAGTGCAGCGTTACTAGTTGCAATGTCCAGGGAGGCAGGATGCTAGAAAAAATTACCTAAATTGTAAAGATACTGCTTTATGGATCTCAGAGAGGGAAGATGCATAAAAGCAGGAAAAATGCAGAATCTGGAAAACAGAGAGCATGTGACAGTTCTGCTAATTTTGGATCCAGCCTCTGACATGCTTTCTGCATTCTTGCAAACATAGTGGACAAATGCCACCGATCCTTTCCCAGCAGAAGTACCAATATCCAGAAGTTTGTCAGAATAAGCTGCTTTGCCTTATTCTTGTTGGCACATGCATGGCATCAACCTGTCATGCACAGCTCTCAGATTATTCACCATTGCTTGTGTATTTGTTAATCAACTTAGTCACAAGAGTATAACTTTCAACCCCTCATTGGAAGAGGAGGTTGTGTGTCACTGTTGCTTTAATGAAATGCTTTACTGATAGCAAGTCTTTTGGTAGAGATGTGCTGCAGCGTGCTTTGGCCTTCACCCTGCTTAGAATAAATACTGTTAAGTTTGTTTCTGTGTTGTGGATTATACTTGTGTTGGGATCTTAGACACTATAAAATAGTGATCCTCTCCCAGGCGTTCTCCATTCCATGTCTGTGTCATCACTTTGCTTCAGTTATTTCATCACAGATGAGTTTGTTTTTGGCTCACACCAAATGCCTTTAGTTTCCTAGGGCTGGAAGACTTTGTGGAAATGTAGAATATAGTTATGTTCCCGTGGCACCTCTGCTGCTGGAGAGCATGCCCTGTCTGCTTCTTCCTATGACTCAGGCTTACTTGATGCACCCTGCAGCCCTTTTAACTGCCTGCTAAGTTTGGTTTGTTCTGGTTTTCCCCTGAAAGCATTCGATCAGTTTTAACTTAAATGAGATTGAAGCATGGGACTCTTGCTGGTGGTCTGTGAGGAGGGGATAGTCACATACTGCTTGTTCCCAGCTGCTCGATTTCATTAGGCTAAAATGCATGGGCTAATCCCAGGTGTGCAATGGCTGGGGCTGCCACAGGGATTCTATAACAACAGGAGGAAGGACATGCACGAGAAAACCCCTACTCTGGAAATCCTGGCTGGCTTTATACCCCACATCTTTTAGTATCTACCACTGCTTGTTGACATTAGATTGAAAGTGTGTTGCTTCTCCCATGCTACTCACTTCCAAAGGCCACTGGCTCATCTCTAATTACCTGATCAAGGAAAATTCTGGGGTGTAGGAGCCTCATGGATAACTGTTTGCACAGATTCCTGAGCACTGAGTACTTTCCACCTCTTCCAGTGAAAATTATAAGGAAAGCTCTTACTTCGCTTTCAAATTACGCTTAAAAATAGAGAAATAGGGGCATCCTTAAAAATAAAGGAAGAGCCCCTTTCTATCCAGACACAGCTTTTGGAGGAGCTGCTCAGAGCCCATAGTCCAGGGTGTTTTGCACCACTGACTGTGGCGTGGCCATTGTGTGTTGACAGCATGGTTTTATGTTTGCAGCTGGAGGAACGGAGACAACTGGTCAGCTACCAGCTGATAGAAGTGACCTTTTTTTGTACAGAGTAGTGTGCTGAAATCTGTGTACTGCCATCTCCTATCTGTGATCTCGCCTGTCATCTACTGGCGCAGAGGGAAGAATCCCATCTATAAGAGGTTTCTTGCCCAACCTTTAAAAACCCGGTTCTAGGGGTTTGGGTTTTGCCAGGAGAGCCCACACTGCATATTCTAGGAATTTTTACTTGTCTGAAAATACTGTTTCACATGCAACTTGGCTGTCATTTGAGTATGGTAGAACTGAGTGCTTACACAGGACAAAATCTCTCTCAGTGTTTTCACAATCAGTCAGATTGAAGGTTCAGTAAACACAAACATATTTCCCACTGCTTGCTCTGCAGATGAATCAGTGTGTTTCAGATTTATGTGGGAAGGGTCTTTCCTGCTGGGAAGTGGTTTTGCAAGTCACTTGCTGTGAGTAATGCCCTGCTCCTTGTGCGGTATTTGTTAGATCATGTATGCACTGAAGCATACAACGCACAGCCAGAAACGTGTGAAAATCTTCGTTCTTACCTGTTTGGGAACAGTTTACGAGAAGCATGTTGGAGAGGGAAGGAAGGAAGTGTCTCAATCTAATGTGCTTTCTCAATGCAAAATGGCCTTTTCAGGCCGAGTGGGGTGGGGTGTTGTAGTCAGTCTGCTCAGCACATACATGTGTACACTTACATAAAACACTGTCAGCATGGCTCAAGTGAGAGATTTGTTAGGAAGTCTGATTTCTGTCCTTGGTTAATTGAAAAAATTTGTTTCGTGAAGAATACTCAAGTGGTTTGTTTAGTTGGGTTTTAAATTTCTAATTATCTGCCACTTTCCAGAGACTAATTCAGTGTTTAGTCAGCTCTTTTGACCAAATACCTACCATTCTGCATGTGTTTGTACTGAAAAATTGCTTGTTGGAATAACAAAAAAACCCAAACCCTTCCTAAGTTTCCTTTCTGATGAAAAGTTTTCCCTGTACTAATTCTCCAAATTTGTTCTGTTTTGGATTTGGGTCCTCCAGAGTGACTGGTGAGCAGCAGGGCACACTGGGGTGGTCTGAGAGGAAGTGTCCAAAGCACATTGAAGGGAGGCTGCCTGCATTGTGGAAACAGAGAAGACCTCTGTAAAGATCCATGAGGAGCCTCCAGGAAGGCACCACGATTGCTCCCTGTCGCAGTAGCAGCAAGGACAGGGTCCAACCATATTGATCTTGAGTTGGAAGACAAGAAACTACTAAACTCTTTGGAGAGCAGGGGATGGTGTGCTAATGAGCTCAAAGGCTGCTTCACATCTTTGTCACTTGGTATCCATTCCCTACGCTTGAGTAAGGCTCTTTTTGGCCATATGCTTGCCTTTCTCTCTGATTTTAGTGCTTTGCAGGGCCAGTGGTTGCTGTTGTGGGTGGCAGACAGCTCAAGCACCTTTTGGCAAATGTGCAATCCCAACAGCAGAGGGAAAACTTCTCTGGAAACTTTCTTCTTTCTCTAATTGCAATAATAAAATAGTTGAGAGGAGGTCACATGCTATTTATAACCATCTCATTGGTACTTGCTTCTACTCGCCCCGGCAGTAAGCTATGCATAGACACAATGAGATTAATCTTTTGTGACACTGAGCCTTTTATTTTCCTTGTTATCTCTCCTTATCAACTCAGAGTGTCCCTCCTCTGCCGAGCATAGTGCAGTAAACCTCTGATACAGCACAGCAGCAGTGGACCTATGGAAAAGTTTAAAAAAACAGTATCTGTTCAGCAAACCATTGAACAGTTGTTTGAGACTCTGGTTTCTAGGTCAGCCAAATAGTCTGAATTTTTTTCTCACAATCTCCATGCCAAGCTCATGCACTCAGCAATTAACTGTGCAGGTAGGTCCAGTCTTGGCGTGGCAAGAAGTGCTGGGGTTTTGAGGAATCTGATACATTTTCCAGTGTGTTAACCTTTCTTCTATTCCCCTTCCGAAAAAGAAGTTTTTATTCAAACTATGTCTTACATGCTGAAGATACCTTAATGTAGAAACAGGTTGGATTATAACAGTCGCACAGAATGCATGACAGTTGCCAATGTCTCATAATAGTTCAATGAAATGGGAATTCATTGTGAAAAATAGTCTGAGGTCTTTGTTGTATCATGCTCTGTGACCCCTTGTCTCAGGTGGCCAGAATCAGTACTGCTTTGGTTACTTTCTCTCTAAAATGCTCTGACTTTTGCACTTCTTTTATCCTTGTTCTTGCCAAGAAAACTTCAAGGTGAGCTGGGAGCACCTCAGTACCTGTGGATATTCTGGCTACATTCTTAATAGCTCTGACAGTGAGCTATTAAGGGACTGTTAACACTGTATTACATGTTCCATCATGCAGCCCATGAAAGCTCCATAAAGGATTTTTTCAATGGTTATCAATTGGCATCAATTGCATGGTGATGTTCAAGATGTTCATTCAAGGTCCTTTCCCCAGCCTCTGTTTGGTTCTGTCTAATGTTCCACTTAAAACAGCCTTCCTAATCTAAGCCACTAGTGCAGGTTGGAAGTTGCAGTCACATTGAAGTCCAGGCCAGCACTGTCCCAGATGGGAATGAACCGAGCATTTGCAATTTGCTGAAATTCCTTAATCTGAGGTTTTGCTGCTTAAAATAATTGTCCTCTTTTTCTGTGAAATGAAATACTCGTACCATTTGAATGAGAGGGAAAAAAAAAAAATTTCAGCATGAAAACCCAGGATTGGGGTGAACACTGATGTGTTGTGTTTTGCCCTTCTTGTCTCTAGCCATCGTCATGGTAAGATTAAAATGGACGCGGTGTTCCTGGGGTTCTCTCAGTGCTGGTGTTGATTTTGTGTGTCCTCTCTAGCTGAAATACACAGGGTTTGGTGTAAAGCTGCAGCTATAACCCAGCGATTTCATTTCAGTGGGGTGAACAAATAGACCTTAGAGCACATACTAAAGTTGTGATTTTACAGTTGTCATTTTCTCCTAGCAGATTTTCATTCAGCAGTGGTTGTACAAACATCAAAATCCCCTTGTGTTATGTGCTTGCATATACTTATGATCCCCGAATTGCTTGCCATCTAAATAAACAAAATGATTGCCCTGTAGGAAAAAATGCTTTTATTTTTATTGTTACTCATTTAAAACAATGGAAAATCAGGCACAAAGAAAACAAAATGTTTTTTCCAATGACTGCACAGTGAGATTGTGACAGGGCCAGGAACTGAGTCCAGGTGTCCTGAGTCCCAGCCCAGACCTTTAAACACCAAAATATCCTGCTCCTTGTGAATTCAGAGTGTTTTGGCAGAAGTTTCCCCAGAGTGTTTCATAATTAATGTCAGTGCTTGACTCTGAATGTGTCTTACCAGTTAGGAATTTGCTTTTGTATACACACATCCACTTAAAAACTCCCCCAAACTTAGCAGCTGTTGGTTTCTTTGTGTTACTTGAATGTTTTTAAGGCAAATATGGGACACGACAAATTGAAAAGTGTTGAGGTGGAATGTTCTGCTTTGAGTCCACTTAGCAACCCTCAAAGGTCATCTCTGCTGTGAAGAGCCAGCAGGACTATAGACAGCATGAGCTTTTTTTAAAGGGTGGGAAAGAAATTTTCTGTTGTGTCTAGAAATCAGACTCTTCCTATCTATCTCGCAGGAGTGGACATTATTCAGGAAGATCTAAGCCCATCCTAGGATCTGTGAAAGTTTTGGACAACTTTCTGAAAAGGAGCTAGAACCAAAGGGAAAAAGAACATCCCACGACAGACAATTGCAGCTTGTGTCTCAAGGGATCAGTCCCTTGCTGAGATGCGTTTGGTCCCTTTTAAGTCTGCACAGGCAGGATACTGCCTGTGAGTAGACATCTGTGATGTGGCATCGAAGAATGCAGTTCTCCTGAGCATCTCAAATAGTGGCTTAATAGAAGTCCTCTGGATCAGGTCAGCAGCTCATGTGTCTCCAACAAACCTCTTGCCCCATCTCAATCTCTCTAATTACCAGCTGCAGTGACAGTCCCACTTATACTCAGTATGACCTGAAAATTCCCATTGTGAGATGCTCTGGTCCATCCTTTGTCCTGTATCAGATGCTGTCCAGCTGTGATGAGCTTTTTCAGGATGGGATTATGTTGAGGTGAGCTTTTTCAGAATGGGATATATGTTTCTGAATAGGAATGTCTCTTAAAAAAAAAAAAAAAAAAAGAAATTCCACATTGAAGAGGTTTGGGGGTTTTTTTTGTGTTGACCTGAATAAAAAATTTCTTACAGTCATTTTGCTTGCTTGGGAAGCTGGGGGGTTATTCTGAAGAGTGGTGTCCTTAGGAAAACTCCAAGAGAAGGACTGGAATCGATGTTGTTTTTGCAGTAAAAGCTGGCTTCCCTGCATGCGTTGTCAGCACAGAGCTAATCCTGAAAAACTTCTGAAGTTTACACAAGGCAAATTTTTTGCGTTTCTGTGAGCATTGCAGCACAGCGGTGCTTTGGTGTTCAAAGGGCAGATCTGGGGAGCGGGCTGAGATGCTGTCTGACCAGAGCTTTCATCTTCATTTTGGGGGTATTCATGCGTGCTTCCTTGGCCAGCTCTGCCCTTGCCTTTCAGGGAACCACACAAGTGATTTTGACTGTGCTGGAGTGGGTCTGGCCATGCAGCAGTGGCTGGGCTTTTCCTCCAGAAGGTCTTCAAGTATCCAGGCACCTGATTTCAAAACGTCCCCATGCCCCAGCAAGTAATGTGAGAGCGTGTGCAGAATGGCTCATCTGATATAAAAGTGCCAATTGCACAAATCCCCTGGTAATATTTGTGTGTCTGGTCCCATTCAGTGTCTCCCTAATCAGAATCACCCAGGCATCCCTGTCAAGCTCAGCCAGTGATTTCCAACAGCCATGATGTCTCCAGTTGCCACCAGTTTGACTCATGGTATCCCCCTTGTTTGTTCTGCAGACTGTGTTTGCTCTTGTCCTAATCTAAACAGCCCAGATGAAAGCGCTGAGCACTTCTCTGGGAGATACACTGCGTGCCAGGAGGCTCAGTGGATGTCCTGATGTGCTCTGCATCTTTCCTGCTTCCCTCTCCTTTAAGCTGGGCTCGCAACCGGTGACATCAATATCTTTTTTTAATGAAAAAAGTTGTTTTCAGCAGCTTGCTGCACTTTCTAATTCCACCTTGTTTTGAGGAAAAGCCAAAGGAAACCCATTACAATAATTTTTTAATATTTGCCTTGGAAATTTTGTTTAAGAGTGGAGATTCAAAAGGCATCGGCTCCTTCCTTCGCAGCCAAAACACACACACATCCTCGATGCTGCCCTTAGAGAAGGTTACCTCACAAAAATAATGCACGTCTTCACCCTGTATTTTCCGGAGTCTTGCTAAGCTTTACGTGCAGTAGGAGAGGAGGCATAATTCTGCCAGTTAAATAACTGGGGTATTTTATTAACACTGGCAGACAGCTCCACTTTCCAAATAGAGCAGATTTGCTGAGTGATTTGGTGTTGCCGTGAGTCTTTCAGGGGGACTCTCCTTTGTCCAGCCACATCAAACCTGTTACTCTTGCCCCACTCCAGTTGTTCCTGCTCAGAGCAATGTTCAACATAAAAAAGTTTTTGCCATGCTGTTACTGCAGCCAAGTGCCTTGAGTAAATCGTTTGCATTTTTTCCCTTAGCACTTTGCCACAAAGCTTTCATAAGCCGCTCATGCAAAATTGCCATAGGATATATATATCTGCAGGGGCATCCCTCAAGGAGAAAGCCCTCTGATTTCACCTAGATGCTAATCCCACTTGGTTCAACAGGAGTTAATGTGTCATTGGATGTGTATTTTAATTTAAAGATGGTTGCAAACACTTCTGCAGAGGTAACAAGCAACCTGCTGATGAGGTGGCTGCTCAGACAATTGGCAGTTCAACCACATCTCTAAAGATAAATATAGGTCAGAGGTGAAACTAGTTACTATATGCCTGGCTGGTGATGAGTGTTTGTATGCCCTCTCTTAGCCCCAGAGAAATGCAGAGTACTGGACAGTTTATGGGGGCTCACTGAAAAAGGTTTTGGGTGTTTCTCATGGCTTGGCTGAAAGGCAAGCTATAGCTGATGTTCATTAAGTGCATGCAAGTATTAATCCAGTGTTAAAGAGCCACAAAGAAGTTCCTGTTGTCTCCTGGGAATGAGCAGGGTCTTGAGGGCAGCCATGGCCTCACTTCACCTCACCTGGCCTCTCTGCCCAGTTCCAGGCATAGCTTAATGGGGTGTGAAGCTCATGCTTCTCTGCAGGTCTCTTTTCAGTTCTCGTCATTTTGCCATTTGGGTTGTCTGGTGGGTACATGTGCAGATTTCTGCGTGTGAGCTGCTGTACCATGACAGCAGCATAGTATAGGTATGCCTAAGCTCGCTGGCTCTGGTGCCTCAGGAGGAGCCTAGAAGTAGTGGCACAGGGTTCAGGGTAAACTTTGCTATCAAGGAGTACTTGGACATAGCCTTGCCGAGGCTAGCATTAGCCTGATCCTGGCTAACAAGCTTCGGTGAGCCTGCTCAGACTGCAGACCTATCCCAGGGGCCTGACTTTGCACCTTGCTGGTAGCCAGTGATGGTGGCTTTCTTTCGGGAGCAAGTGCACTACTCATGGAAGTGGCCCCTCTCTCTCCTGCTAAGTCATGCAGATGTTTCACCTGAACATCTGTCCTGCTACCTGAGCTCCCAGCAGCTGCTGTGGGTGTTTAGCACTAGCATTTCTGTCTATGAGGATCTCTCCGGGGTGAAACTGATTCTGTCTCAGTTCTGAATCTCTAAATCCAAAGTAACTCGGTATTCCAAGATAAACTCCTCTTTATATCTCTGCCACTGTCGTCAGAGTCTGGCCTTTTCCAGCTGTACACAACTGAGGTTAATAATGGTCCCAATTCCCTATTTACAAGCAGAAGCCCTTAGCCTGGACATAGCACAGCCTACAAAGCTTGCAAAGAGGGCAGTTTCAGCAGCTGCTTTCCCCTTCTCTCCTCATGAGAGCATCTCTCCACCTGGGACTGATGCAGGGGGTTGGAGTAGCTGTGTTCACAGGATATGCAGTTGGAAAATAGGCTGGACCCCATCACCGATAGACTAGATTGCAGACAGATAAGTGACCTGTCTGATTCTTGGGAACTCCAGCTCTTCCCATTTCCCTTGTACTGGGCTTTCCTCTCATTTCAGCTGTTTTCTTTAGCTTCTGCATTCAGGTTTTCCTGGATTATCCCATCATTGCCCAGTGGTGTCAAAAGGGTGTCAGAGATATAGGTGTCAGAGAGTGCGGTATAAACTGCTGTGTTCACTGTCCTACATCACAAATTCACTTGGTCTTTTTTATCTTGTTACAGCTGAACAAGCTGGAGGAGGCAGCAAATGCAGCTCATACTTTCTTCATGGCAAACCCTGAGCACATGGAGATACAGCAGGACATTGAGAACTACAAGACTACAGCAGGGAAGGTCAGCTTGATTGACTGGGAGGCCAAGCAGCACATGGTGAGCCTGAGCTAACAAGGTGCCTGGGTTAAGTGCCAGGCAGTCTGGAGAGAGGAGATTCAGGAGGCTAAGAGAGCATCATCTTTGAATGGAGAGATTCTTACCAAGGTCCATATTACAATACAGCAAAACAAACTCTCCCTTTCAGTGCTCTCTCTTAAGGCAAGCCAGCTCCTGCTTTTTCAAGGCACACTGTTCTTTGTTTGATGGCTACGTCCCCAGCCTGATCCCTCTCTTCAGGGAACTCTGGGGTGATCCATGGCTGTGGCTCTTTTGAGCTGGGTTTTCTCACCTGGGGAGGGTACATGTATGTGGCTGTGCTGGTGAGGGTGCAGGGTGGCAGGCAGTAAAGTGGCAACTATTTCTACCTCCCCAGAGTGAAAGCCGAGCAAAAATGCCAGGGCCACCCCAAACTTTCTGATTTCTCAAGACACGAGGAAGCAGGAGTGGCTCTTTTGGTGTAATTAATGGAGGTGCTTATTAGGGGCTATTCTAAGAGATGTGCCTGGGTCAAGAGCAGTCTTTTACCTTGGCATTCAGTGTAGTTGTTGGGTAGGAGGGTAAAAACAAAGAAATGTTTTTTCAAATAATACATAATCCAGCGGTGGCACTGAGGTTTCCTTAAGTATGTAGGAGTTCAGAAGAGCATTTAGGCAGGTTAACAAGGTTCCACTGGGCCAAAAGTCCATTGATGGCTTAAACATGGTCTGGTACAACTGCTTACATCTAGTAGGTACCTGGATAGATTGTTCTGTCCCTGCCTGCTTGTACCTTCTTTTGAGGAGCACTTGCAGTTTACAAGGCCAGGATGCTGTGGTCCAAGCAGCATAGCCCACTCATGGTCTTGTCTTCTGCCTACCTACTTTGCAGGAGGACTACAGTGCTGGGGTAAAGCACTACGACAAGGAGGAGTACGAGCTGGCCATTGACTTCTTGGAGCGTGCATTGAAAGGGTACTACTCTGAGGATGAAGATTGCCAGCTCATGTGCGAGGGACCACAGAGATTTGAGGAGCATGAATACCTGGAATATAAGGCTGGCCTCTATGAAGCTATTGCAGGTGAGATCTTTTTTAATCTTTAGTGTTCTCACCCTTGGCCCTGAAATATTTTTGAGTTTGGGCCTTTGGCTAGATTCGGTTTAGTGTCTTCCCTTCCATTACTGCTGCTAGTAAGTAATGCTGCAGGAGGCACTTGGAAAACCAGAAAATGTAAATCCAGAGGACAGGGAACTAGAACATCTCATTTTGGTCCTGAATAGAAGCTGGGCTAGAAAAATTGCATTTCCAAATGTGTGGAGCATTTGCAGCTCTCCATAAGAGCTGGAAGTATAGGTGCTTTAACATAAATTGCCTTGGTTTCCCCTAGACACAGTCTCACATACCTCACTGAAATCTAGATATTGCTGGACTCTGTTTTTATTTTCTCTGTTTTTCAGTGCATATGAAGAGAGCAGCAGAGTCCTCTTGGCTGTACTCCAGATGGCCAGGAAAGTTGCCAAAAAAACTCAGAACATAGATTTCCTCCCTATCCAAAAGCATGGATTTGTCATTAGTGGAGGCCCATCTAATTATGATCTTGACTGAATTCTCCGGAGAGAATTGAACATTGCTATGTAATCTTCAGATTTGCATGTGTGGCTCTGAGCCAGAGGGGATTAAAACAGTTCATTCACAGTAGAAACAAGATTACATTTAATTAGTCGTAAGGGAAAGAAGAGCAATAAATTAAGGTTTGTTTGGTGACAGGAATCCTATTTATCTGCTCATGGCCTTGGAGTTACATCAAGCTCTGGAGTTTTCCTTCTTGTGTGGAAAATGCTTCATTTGTTTGCAAACTGTTTTTCAGTTTTGCCTGATTTTTGCTTGTGTCAAGACAGGAAATCTAATTGAAACGACCAAGATGAGAAACCACCAACATACTGGATGGGAAGCTGCCTTTGTTGGGCTTATTTACCCATGCAGAAAGTATCATAAGTGTTGTAAGGGCTGATCTTGTACCAGTGTATCTGGCAGCTGGTCGTGCCTGCTTTTAAAGCTGTAACCAGGACATCAGGTGCCATATCAAGTCCTCCAAGAGATCAGCCTTTAGTGGCAAAGAAAACCTACCTTCCTTCTCACTGAAAGCTGCTGTTCATCAAACAGGTTTTGGTCTCTGTTAAAATGCTTCTGTGCTGTAAAGGTCAAATGCGGCTCCAGTGAGCGGAGAAGATATTTCTGTGCTGGAGTGCAGATGTAGTCATGGTGTGGTGATTGTCAACCAAGCACATCACTTGGGAGTGAGAACAAGCCAGTTAGTCCCTGCAAGTGCTGTGGCTTCATTTGGCCAGATAACAACTCCAACCCCAGGGCCATGAAGGCTCCCAATGAAGCAGGGAAGTGAGGGCGCACAGAGGTAAATAAGATACATAAGCAATTAAGTGGTTCCTTACAGGACAGCATAATCCAGACTTTACCCCTGGGTCCAGGGTGCTCAGACCCAGATGTTTCAGCAGGGAGTAGGAACACTAATACAACAAGAAAAGAGAGTTTAAGTCTCTTTAAAACTAATTTATCTTTTCAATCCCAAGCTGATTTGCTGTGCTGCTCTGTGGGGTTGAACACTTTCACCTCTCCACCCTAGGGACAGATGCATTTCAGTGAATTGATTCCAGTCTATATAGCCAGTTTCTAGGGCACCTTGACAGTACCAAGAAAAAGCAGTGCTTCTCAGTGATAGATTATTTCAGGTCTAGGATGCTTAAATAGGTTTAAATTACAACAACATTATTTATGTCCTTTTCCTTCTTGCTTTTCTTAGTGTAATACCCTGGATGTGTATGGGAAATCAGATAACTACTCAGACTACCTGCCCAGAGCAAATGGGGACTGTTTTGAGTTTCCACTTGATTTCATTGCAAATTCCTCAGGCTGTTTTTTTGGCTGCTCTGAGGAATGCTTTGGTAGCTGAGCACACTTCGGTTTTTTTTAAGCCTATGTTTGTTTCTTAAGGTTTTTAATGGTGTATAGAGGCAGAACAAGTCAAGTCGATTTGTAAGTACATTGCAGCAAAGGCTCCAAACTGGAATCAGATGTCAGCATTGGCTTTGAAATTGTACAGCTGATACAATGCCTATATTGTGGACTCCCACTAATTAAGAAACTTTGCTAATGGCTGATGTTTACCACATGCTTGTGTTTCCCTGGGAGATATCTCATCTTTGAGAAGCAGCAAACAGGGGGATTTTGCTGCCAGTATTTACACCTTAGACCTTTCAGACTTGCCGTGCAGGTGCCTTGCTTTGCCATGCTTGAGAAGCTGCACCGATGCCTCTCATCTAAACCGCCCTGTGCCCTTAGGAGCTTTCTTGCTGCAGAAAGGAGTGGATTAAAGATGAGCTGAAGAAAGGGAGTGTGGAGATGGCTTTCAGGTGGCAGCACATGTGGCCACCCTGTCTTCACGTCTCTGCTTGCTCTGTGGGTGTCGTCACCTTTGGTTTGGCTCTTGGGGTTGAAGAGCTACCTGCCACCTGCATGTCCTTGCTCCCATCCAACTTTCCAGGGCTGAAGCAGCAGCTCCCGGCACACACAAGAGATGCTCAAGCTCCCTCTACAGTTGACAGAAGGAGAAAGGCATTTCTCAAGGGGGGCAAAAGCGTGACTGCAACTCTCCATTGGCTTCGGGAAAGAGCCTGCGCTCTTTCGCTAAGTGTGCAGTCACCAGCTGGACCAGAGCAGTGCGAATGGCACGTCCTTCAGTCAGGGATATTTAACCTCTGCCTATCCTCATCTCAGCACCTCCACCATCCTTCTCAGTTCAGTTTGTTTTCTCCCCCTTTTCTTGACAGATCACTACATGCAAGTCCTGGCCTGCAAACATGACTGCGTTCGAGAACTCGCCACACGTTCTGGCCGAATCTCTCCCATTGAAAATTTCCTTCCCCTCCATTATGACTACTTGCAGTTTGCCTATTACAGAGGTAAAGGCTGTCTTTCTGTTCCTCATAGCTCTTGCAGAGTTTTGTTACATTTTATATAAGTTCAAAGTGTTTTATGGGGAAATCAGGATATTTCCACATGATGTTCGTACTACTGTGATGCAGTGGCATGGTCTGAAAAAGTCAGTAAGGAAAGGACATTGGAAATTTTCTCTTCAAATGTCAGGTTGACTGAAATGCAATTAAGCATTTCTGTAAAAGTGTTTAAAGTCACCAGTCAGGTTTTAAAAGTCCAACCTTTAACTTAAACATTCTTATTCTTTAAATAAATAATGCTTTTCTAGGGTTGTTTCATTTGCCTTTTGACATTAAAGTTCAGGGGATTTATATGTTTCACATTTTCTGAAACCAATTGATGCATTTCCTAGATTAATATATTAATAGATACACAAGTTAGGGCAAGCTTATTCCAAGATGCCAATTTTTGCTTATTACCAAATATTTTAAGATTCACGGTAAAGCTGCAGGAGTTGGCTACATTGCAAAATATCAGGAGTTGGCAGTGCTATAATATACTGCCAGTTGTGTGGTCCTGTATGGTATTTTATTATGCTCTGTTACATAAAAGAAAATCTAGGCAGAATTTTGCTATCTCAGGCTTGTGCTAAGAGCTCTTTCCTGAAAAGGGCAGAATGGGTGGGGGTCAGAATTGCTACTCAAACAAAGCTTCTTCATTCATCAATGCAATGGGAAGAAAGCTGGATAAGTCAGAAGCATTTTGTGCATGGTGTACAGGCTTTTTTATTCCTCTGCCCAGTTAGAGTTTAATGTGGTGCGTAAACTGCCCCAGAGTTCTGAAAGATGCTGCACAGAAGAGAGACAGTTTGCTGCTGGACAGCATCCATACTCTGCCCATCCAATTGGATCCAATTTGGGTCCCATCTGACCTCTGCATGACCACAGAGAAGTCATGTCTCTGTGCCTCTGTTTCCCTGCTGGTGAAATGGAGCAGTTCAGACAAAGTTGAGTCAAAAGATCCTTCTAAAGCACAGGGCTCACCCTTCAGCTGACGGAGAGCTCAAGCTGTGCCCTCCCTCTCTGCAGCTCCCCTCCTCAGCTCTGCCCTGAGCCCCCAGCATGCTGGCAGGGCTGTGCCCTCCTCTGCCCCCCTCGATAACTATTGTGTTGCCTCCCAGTTGGTGACTACGTAAAAGCCCTGGAGTGTGCCAAGTCCTACATCCTCTTCCACCCGGACGATGAAGATGTCTTGGAGAATGCAAGTTATTATGAGGGTCTTTTGGAAGGTACAATGGATCCTGACACCGTGAAACCCAGAAAGGTGAGAGTGAGTGTCACCTAGGAGCCTAGGTGGGAATCTTTAACAAAAGCTTCAGTTGGAAATAAAAGCAGCATGGCAGCTTTCCCACAGTGGGGACCACTTTGAAAAGAGATGTGGAGATGCTGGACTAGCTGGCAATGCTAATTGTCAGGATGTGAGTTCAGAGTCACTGGTGGAGGGGAGAAACTGGAGGGCTGGATCTTCTTTAAACCGGGACTTCAGCTTAGCAAAGCCCAAGCAAGGGCAGAGAGGGTGATGGCCAAATGCCTCAGCAACATAAACCCTCCTCTCGTTCAGTGCTCCAGGGGAGACGCAGAGGAGGAATGCAATGAAGCGCTGAGCAGAGGGTAACCCTTGTTAAGAGAGGGATGAGAAATATTTTCCCAAGGGGAGGCCAGGATGTCAATGTTACTCTCAAGTCACTGAGGTTGGAGTTCAGCACTCGGCCTGCTTTCTGGGAAGTAGCTTTGCTATCACAGGGTTAGGCTGGGGTCAAATAACCAAACAGTATGCGTTCAGTCACCCAGCGGGGCAGGCTTCTTTGGTCCAGGCAGCCTTTATCTGTGGCCCTGGGGCTGCTTCTCTCACAATACAGAAGAGGAGAAGTTCTTCCCATTCCATCACAGTCCTGAGGAGGCTCGTTCCCCTTGTGCCATAAGCAGAGGATAGGGAGGAATTGGATTTTCCATTCCCTTGGGAATTCCTTGACTTCCAGGAATTTGGTAAAACACTAAAAAGGAAAATGATAAAGAAGAAAACTAGAACAGTTATTGTTTTTTCTCACAAAGTGAATCTAGGAAAAAACCTAAACTGAAGAAAAACATCATTCTTTTCAGTGTTCTGAAATTTTCTGTAAAAAAAAAAAAAAAATCTGATTTTTGCTTTGCAAAGTGATTTTCTTGGAGAAATCTCAGTGTTTGGTTTAGAAATATTTAATTCAGAAAAGAAGCCCTCTGATGGACACTTTCCAGTTGGCTGTGCTTTGTGGTCCCCATCTGAGCACCCTGAGTGCATCCCAGGCTGCGATGCTGCAGCCCACCCACTGCCAGGCTCTGTGGGTTGCTCTGTGGGCTCTGCATCGCAGGTGGGGAACCAAGGCACAGCCCAACCAGAGTCCCTGCTCTACCATGTCTTTTGGGGATTCAGGCTTCCCAAATGAGTTGCTGAACACCTCCACTTGTGTAATGTAGTGAGTGGCTCAGCTCTGTGTCTGGGGTTGCTCAAAAAGCATGACCCAAGCATCCCTTACCCCCTGGAGTCTGCAGTGTCGCATGAAAAACAAACCCCTCTTGAAGTAGAGGTGTATTGCCTGTGTCTTGTGAAAGCTGCTCGAGCAACTACTCCCCTTTTCCTTTTCTTTTCAGGAAGCAAAAACACTGCTGAGGCGCCATAAGCTGGAATCTCACCTTTTGCAGGTGGCTGCGGCCGGCCTCGGATACACCTACACAGAGCCGGTAATGCCTGGGTCTGCTATGGCGAGGACCTTTAGGGATTCACCACTACAGGACCAGCTTCCGCTCCCGTCTCCTATAAAGCGAGTCCCATGTAGGTGACTCAGGAGCTGGATTTTGGCCTGGTTTGTTCCCTATGGGAAAATGTTGATGGCAAAGCAAGGAAGGCAGCCATTCCCAGGGTGAAGAAAACGCAGACGCAGCCTAGTCTAGCTCTCAGCCACTGTCATGGTGGTTGGGCAGGACAGAGAAGGCTGGGCAAGCCGGGTTCCCTCTGTACTTGTCATATGATTCCAGGTTGGGTTGGGGTTGCGTTTTCAATTTGGTGACCCCAGGTAATTGCCCAAAGTTGTGTGGGACGGATCCATACCAGAGAGGCTGGCTGATGTCCCTGGGTGCAAGGCAGAGCAGGTAGCTCCCTGGCTTTGGCCGGAGCATTAATTTAAGAAGCATGACCTCTCTCTTTTCCCACAGAACTACTGGAACAGGTACGGCGCCCGCCAGGATGAGCACAGGTGAGCCACCACTTGCCCCAGCTAAGCCAGTGGCTTCACCAGTCCCCGCAGTTGGGATGTCCCCATGGCAGGGAACAAGCCTGCCACTCAGGGGGTGCTGCCCATCCACCCCAGCACACCATCATGGTTGAATTAGGGCCCTTTGCACCTTACCATTACAAATTTTCCACAAGCACTTTATTTCAGCTGAATGCCTCAAAACCAGTCTAGAGTGAACTTGGTCAATGAGGCAAGTTGTGCTGTTCATGTTTGTTGGTGTCTCTGCTTTGGTGGTGGAAACTGTTGTTCTCATTACCAGAAAAACACTGTTTGTCACGGACAGCATGAGAACTTCTACTTGCATGGTTGTGACATTTGTACAAAGTACCAATTTGTCCAGTTTTTTAATGTATTGGTTTCCAAAGGGTCCAAAACAATGCAGTTCCCAGAACTGGAGACCTGTGGCCAAAGTCATGATGTTCTTCTTTTCTCTTGTTCCTCAGTGTCCCATCAAGTATTAGCAGTGAACCAGAGGATGGGCCTCGGCTATTCCTGGCAAAGAAACCCATGCCAAAACCAGATAGAGAGTTGAAGGAGGGTAAGTCTGATGAATATATTTCAACAAAATCAGAAGTTATTTTCCTATTGCTAGAGACCTCAGACTGCAAAGGTTGGCTGCTGAGCAATGAGGGCTAATTCTATCTGAGAGGGTTGAAATTTTGTTTAAGACACAGAGAAGTCTCCAATGCTGCCACAGCATTTCTGGGTCTGTGGGTCCCACCAGCATGGCTCTGCTCTTGGACTTGCTTTTCCCACCTGCTCAGCCACTTATTACAGAGCGCTGAGATGTGGAGCTGAGAGGCTGGGTCCTTCTCACCATGGGGAAAGTGGCACCAGCAAATGGTATTCTTTCCCCTAGGTGCTCCTAAGATTAAAATGCTCCCTCTTGTCCAGGCTGCAGAAGGATGGATGCTGGAGGCATTAGGTTTTGGGAAGTCTGGTCCTGATGCTTTGCTAAATGTGCTGGATCACACCATATTAGCAACCATTTCTGTTTGCAGACTGGCTTGTGATGTCTTGGGTACATCAGATCACTTGGTTTTAAGGCTTGTTGGCAGGCATTTCAACTGATTTCAGCACATTTTCGGGAGTCACAGAAAATACCATAACATCTACTAAAGACAAGATTTCCCCCATAACAGTTTTGAAAAATTATATTGTAGCCAAATACCAAAGCATGCTTCTTGCTGCAAAACAACGGGTCTCCAGCCAGGAGGTGTTCTGTGTCTCTAGTGGGTCAGCTCCATAGCAGCAGGCAATTAAATCTCCCTATAATGCAATGGATGCTGGTGCTTTTTGGGGAATTTAACAGCTTTCCATGGCCCAAGTTGTCTCCAGCTGCTCAGTGTCATGGGTCAAAGTATTGTCATCCCTTCTTTAGCCATACATAAAATAGGCAAATATCACAGGAGGATCCTGAAGAGCTTGCTGAAGCCAAGAGCTGGTTGCGTTACATTTGTTGGCCTATTTGCCTTCCATAATGAAATAATTTCAGAATGTGTCTTTCTCTGTTTTTTCTTCTCTCTATGCTTTTATTCTGGTTTAGTTGCAGAATGTTTTCAAGTTTACAAAGAAAATTGAAACCATTCAAAAAGAGGATGGTATTTTTGTCCATCCAGCTGCTTCCTTTCTCTGTTGTCTTTTTTTCTTTCTCTCTTTTCACTTGGAAAAAGAAGAGAAAAGGCCAAAAGAGAAAAAGAAAAGTCCGTTTTAATTTTATACTCCTGTACTTCTCTCTTTCCTCCCCTTCCTCCTTTTCACCAATTCCTTCACTCCCAAAAGTGCAAAGAATTCTCCGGTATCTTTGTGGTGTTTTTCGCAGAGCATACACACAGGAAATAGGTCTCTCTGCTGGTGCTCAGAGGCAGTGGGGGTGTGGAAGGCAGCCAGGAGCATGCTGCCGGTGCGGGACAAGGGTTCAGTGTTCATGGCACAGGGCAGCCCCCGCTAGTTCCCTGGGAGGAACAGAAGGAGCTGGGGAAGTGGTGAGTGATGCCTTCCAGGTTCATCCCTCATGTGCCTACGGCTGGGGAAGAGCAACATCTGAGCTGGAAACCTCGGCCTGGGTTGGAGTGTGCCAGGAGTCTGGATTTCAGAGTCCTGCTTCTGATCCAGCTGCATTTGTAATAAATGCTATTATCGAGCAACAAGAACAGCAAAGTGAACATGAGGAAACCTAACTCTTCAAACATAAAGTCGTGGGCTAGTGGCGGGACTCTGCCCTCAGGGTTATGTGTCCTCCATAGGCCAAGGAGACCTTCCAAAACCACACAGTATGCTTCAACAGATAGGGAAAGTAGTAATTATAAAAGCAGCGTAACAGAGAAGTTTCCTTGTGCCACATGGTGAGGGGAGATCTGTGACTCTGTTTCCTCTGTTTTATTGTGGTTCTGTGACAAGAGATAATTTTTCCCATAATTTAGATGCATTTCACCTTCCTCCTGAAGAAACATCTGGTTTAGGTTTTTATTGTGGCCACCTCTTTAATTCTCTTTCTTCAAGAAGATCAGGGGCAGAGGCTTTATAAGGTGGTGATTTAGTGTCCTCACCATGTTTTTCTGATCAGGCAAATTTTACAGGGATGGATCAAAACTTTGGGTAAAACTCTGTCTTCTCCTTGCCATGGCAGCTCCTTTGCAGAGGAAGATTGTCCTCAGGGTCCTCCAGCTCGCCAGTTCCCAGCCCCCTTTTTGGTGGAGAGCAAGCGATACTTGCTGCAAGCTCAGCACCACACTAGGTTTTATATGTGTGCAAAAGACAAAAAACCCACTGATGACAATTGCAGAAAGTGGCTTTGCATGCCAAGCTGGCAAGATCCACACAGCACAAATGCAATGGAAACTTATGGCCTCCGCTGATGTTGGCTGCTGGGCAGGAGAGCCAAGTTAGCTGATGTTCGTGTCTCTCGTCGTGTCCCATCAGGTTTTGGCACTTTTAGGCTGTGGTACTTGCGTTTGCAAGGAAGCTAATGGGAAAGTGGAAAATGCTGATGCTCTTGCAGCAGATTGATTTCATCTCCGCGTGTTTCCATTGCTTCTGTTTCTTCTGTTGCTGATGTGAGGCCAGACTCTGCTCTCTGCTGTGAATTTCTTTCCCTGGCAGCACACCCAGGTGACTTCAGCTGGCCCTCAGCCACAGTACAAGATGTCAACGAGGCCAGGGCATGTTCAGGAGAGTCGCTTTGTGTCTCTCTTTCCATCAGGGGGTCCACTTCTATATAGCGATGTGAAGTTTGTCTACAACTCGCAGCAGCTGAATGGTACCCAGCGAGTACTACTGGATAATGTGATCTCAGAGGAGCAGTGCCGAGAACTTCACAGGGTGGCCAGTGTGAGTAGGCGATGTCCATAGGGGGGATATGACTGTCACCTGGGCTGACCGTCTGATGCTCTCCCCAGCATCTGACTTGTGAGAGCTGAATGTGTGATCAGCCACTGAAAGGATCCAAGTTCACGCCTCACTTTTTAGTGTTGCAACTGATGCCAGGGTGCCTGTGGAGAGCAGTCAGGTGCTTGTCCCCGTAACACACCCATGTGAGTGCATGGGAGCCACTTCTCCATCTTTGTGCCATTCTTAGAAATACACTGCAAGACAGACCCTGTGCAGAAATAGCTCTCTGACCCATGTGATATACAACCCCAAAGGATGCCCATCCACAAACCTGGTTGACCCTTCTCATTCATCATTAGCTGAGCCTGGGAAGGGACTGAGGGTGCCTGAACATCCCTAGTAGGGAGGTGGGTTTTCCAGCATCTCAGAATGGACCATGTTCATGGATAACTGCAGTGCCTTACCACCTAACTCATCCTGTCCTGATGAATGCAGCCTTGGGTATTTGGGGAAGAGGGTGCCAGATGCTTCCATTTCAGCTCCTCCTCTTCTGGGGAACCAGTTCACCCCTCACCCGTGGTCATGTCTTTCAGGGGATCATGTTGGCTGGAGATGGTTACAGGGGCAAAACCTCCCCCCACACCCCAAACGAGAGATTTGAAGGAGCCACCGTCCTCAAAGCCCTCAAGGTACAGCTCCCTCCTCCTGCTCTCCCATGCCTTCCCTCCCAGCCAGTGCATGGTGTTGACCCTCTCTCACTCTTTCTCCTTGCCCAGTATGGCTACGAGGGCCGCGTGCCACTGAAGAGTGCCCGGCTCTTCTACGACATCAGCGAGAAGGCTCGCAGGATTGTCGAGTCCTACTTCATGCTCAACTCCACGCTCTACTTCTCCTACACCCACCTGGTGTGCCGCACTGCTCTCTCTGGTGAGGGCTCGGGGTACTAGCGGCGGGGCAGGGCTGGGGGGACTGGCGGGGGTCAGCTCTCTACAGGGGTTTACAAGTGGGGGCCCAACCCTGAGAGTAGCTCTGTTTTGCGTGGTGCTTAAACTCGTGGCTGAGGGTTGGGCAAAGTCACTGTCCCTGTAGCAGCAAAGGGTGGGCACTGCTGTCCCAAAGCAGCTCATTTCTGGGATGTCTCTTGTTTTTCATATCTCCAACTCTTCCTCTTTTCTCCTCCCTCTTCTCTTGCCTCCTCTCATCATCCCTTCTCCCCTCCACCCGACCCCCAGCTCTCAATCTCATTTCCCTGCAGTAAGGAACAAGCAGAGCTGTGCAGATCTGAGTCCTCAGATGCTGCTTTTTCTCTCCAGCCTTTCCTCTCCTCTTCTCACTTGTGAACACCACCCAGAGTGGGGTTGGGGCAGGCTCCCACCTCATGACAGACCCCACAGAGCATGACATTTCCATTTCATCCACCCCTTCTCCTTCCCCCTTCCTCCACATGGACCTGCCTAGGCCAGCAGGAGAGGAGGAATGACCTGAGCCACCCCATCCATGCTGACAACTGTCTCTTGGACCCTGAGGCCAATGAGTGTTGGAAAGAGCCTCCTGCCTACACCTTTCGGGACTACAGGTAGGAAGGAATGGGGAGCTGCTCCCAAGGGCACCCAGGGACCTTCCCCAAGGTAGGGCATCTTGCTTCACAGACATAAAGCTGGTACATCCCAGCCATGGCGGAAGTAAGATCCAGCAGGTGGTTTCTGGTGGCAGCAAGCATCATGGGTAAGCTTCAAGCCAGAGTTTAACTGTAACAGCTGTGTGATATTTTAGGGTTGGGAGATCTCAGCTGTGGCTCATAGGACTATGTCTCTGTCAGTTGTTTTTGGTGCAAAAAGGGAGGGTGGGAGCTGGTGGGACCTAGGGGATATTGTGGGAATTGTTCCCTAGCCAGGGTGAGATCTGATGCTTCTCAGCTATGGCTCCAAAATGGAGGTAGCCTGGGTAGCCCCAACCAGCTCCACAGTGGGACCTCCACCTCTTTGGCAGCCCCTCCCACATGACTTGGTGGAGCAATGTGGGATCTGCCCCAGAGATGGGGGTCAGTCTTGAGCCCTCCCTGCTGCTCCCCTCACAGGGGTCCCCCACTTCCTTCCCCAGTGCCCTCCTGTACATGAATGCAGATTTCGAAGGAGGCGAGTTCATTTTCACCGAGATGGATGCCAAAACTGTGACGGTAAGTCAGTGCTGTGGGCCAAATGCTGTTCCTTGGTAGTCCAAGCTGGAGAGCTCTGGGCTTTCCTGGGCAGCCTGTGGCTCCTACCTGGCAAAGAGTCTATACAGAATCCTGCTAGCAGAGGTACACAGACCTTCTCTTGCCTTCCCAGAGGCTGCCCGAGCAGGAAACCTGCAGATCAGGGGCTTGCACCACCCCTGCACAGGCACAGGGGTGGCTGATGGTTGTCCCTGCCCAGAGGACTGCTGAGCTCCCACCCCAGCTCGTGGCCAAACATGAAGTGATGCCTTCATACATACGCAGTGACTGGCCCTGGTCTCTTGCTCCAGAGGGGTTCACGGTGGTGGACATCAGTTCCTGAGGAGGATAGGGCTCAGGCATGAGCTCCCACTTCTGTGTAGGAGGCACCCCGCTCCATGGTTAGATAGAGGGTCTGGGCACGATGCTGTGGATCTGGAATCCAGTAGATGCTGGAGGGTAGATTGCATCTCCCTACGCCTAAGAGTTGATTTGGGTGCACTTCTGCCCCTGAGGTCCTGCAGGTTAATTCTTCTGGATTCAGCAGAGGGAAAAAAGTGGTGTTTCACTGCCCTTGCCACGGTTAGCCTGAACCTCCCTGGACTTATGCCATGGTTCTATTTTGCTGTAGGTGGTCACCTGCAGGCTTTGCAAGGACTCCATGCTACTATCATCTCCTTTCTGCATGATGTCTGTGCAGTAGGACCAAGCCTCACACCTCCCTATTTACCCCACCAGCAACCCACTGAGTCCTGGGGTGATGCAAAGAGATGCCCAGTAAGGTCTCAGACCCTGGACCACTGCAAGCCCAGACATGGCCAGAGTGTGCAGCTATGCTGCTCCTTGCCACCCCAGTATTGCTTGTTTTCCCACAGGCCTCCATCAAGCCCAAGTGTGGGCGAATGATCAGCTTCTCATCAGGTGGTGAGAACCCCCATGGGGTGAAGGCAGTTACCAAAGGCCAGCGGTGTGCTGTGGCTCTATGGTTCACCTTGGACCCACTTTACAGGGAGTTGGTGAGTCCCTCCATCATGATGTAAGGGGAGTTGGGGGGTACCCAGCATCCCAAAGGAACCGGGGCTATCTTCAGCCTCTAGTCCCAGCTCATCACACCCCCTGCAGCAGCATTCCCATCCACTGCACTATGGGGACATGAGCTGGTGGCCCAGGACCCGAATGGTTTTCCTTGCTGGCCGTGCTCTTGGGCACCCATCACCCTGAGTCCGTGGGGTGCAGGGCTGGGCTGGCGTGCTGAGTGGAGTGCAGGAGGGCTCTGTGTAGGGCTGGGCTGGCAGTTTCTGACACCTAGTGGCAATAACTTGATGAACGGGGAAGTCTTCCACACCCATCCACAGCTCAGAGGCCAGAGTGACGGCTGCTGCTAGGTCTTCAAGGGCAGTTAGGCAGCCTGAATTCCATGGCTCTGGGCACCCACATGCCTTGGAAGATCTGGGCTGTGACGCCTTGCGCCAGGCAACCTCCAGATTCTGGTTTAAAAGCCTGCTGTACCAGCCCCTGTCTCTCTTTGATAGCAATTCTGGTGTATAAAAATAGAAGATAAAGACGAAGCAAAACTAAATGCAGGGAGAGAGCAAAACCCTTGTGCCTTTGCCTTGTGATGCAGGTGGGCTGTGAGGTTTCGAGAGAACCTTATTGTCAGACATGCACTTTACTGTCTCTCTACTTTTTGGCGCAAGCTGAAATTCCTCTATGCCTTGTGCATGTATACTGAGATCAGCCTTGCCCAGGGAGCTGGAAATCCACTCAAGCAGAGTGGACAGGAGGAGGGTACACTGTGGCAATGGCTGCCAGTGAAGTGTGATAAGGGAACTGCAGTATATCAGCTCTTCCCTCAGCCACTGCAGCCTCTGGAGGGAGAAGGGGATTGGATATTGAGGTGCAAAGTGATCTGATTAATTTTGCCCAGCAAATCCCCAGCTCAAGTCCCAGGCTGCCCCCTGCCCTCTCAACTACACAGCTGGTCCTTGGATGAACTGCTTGCTGTGGGTCCTCTCAGCAGGCTGAGCAGTGCTGAATAAGCTGAGAGCAGGCACTGAAACATTGCTGCTGTGGTTTATTCCTCTCTCGCAGGAGCGAATCCAGGCAGATGAAGTGATTGCGATGTTGGACCAGGAGCATCTAGGACCTAGTGAAATGAACATCAACCCAAAGGATGAGCTATGAACTAGGCCAAAGACTTTTTCTATTAAATATTTATTTAATATTGTTAATCTTATTAGAACCTTTCTATTTTTGTACAGAGACGCTGTATAAATTAACAGGTTAATATGATTGTGGAGTTTCAGGAGTGCCTCTTCTGTGTTTAGCACAGCTCCTGCTGGGACCCCTCATTCCTGTGCCAGCATCTCCTGCTGGGGCTGACTGCCTCCAGCGTTCCCTGTTCTTCTCTAGCATTTCTCAGGATTTATTCAGCCCCACTGTATCCCTTTGGAGAACCTCTTTTTTTTTGTTTGTTTGTTTGTTTGTTTGTTTTTTCCTTCCTCAATCAGAAATAGCTGCTTCTCTTTAGCTTCTGCTAGAGAAATGTCTCAGGTGTGCTAACGGACTAGCCTTCCTGCCCCTGCTAAGTGCTGGCTGAAGATCTGGGCAGTGCTGCTACAGGGGAAACTGGAGCACAAGTTAATTATGGCTATCCTTTCCATCTTGGAGCCCTTCACCATTTGAAATACTCTTTTTAGGGAAAAAAACCAAAGGAAAACCTAAGTCCTAGCAAAATGCATATCTCTCTGTAGCCATGCAAAGCTGGTGTTTGGTATTAATTCTGAGCAGAGCTTCCAGAAAGCATCTCTTGGGCAGGGGCATGAGCTGTGCACAAGCATGAAGGGGTTTGACTTGCAGCTGACTCTGGTGGAATAGGGTCTGTTGCTTGTGTTCACTCCCTTCTCTTGCTAATAGCCTGGGATGCATGAAAGAAACTCCCCTTTTCAAGACAGCCAGAGGAAGGCTGGGGGGAAGAAGCAGAGGACAGCTGGAGAGCTGAAACACATTACATTGTACCTCCACCTGCACCATGCTATTGCATCCAAGGTTCGATTCCTACATGCTGCACATTCAGTGTGAGTTTGTGCTGCCATCCATCCCCTTACAACCTTTGTCTGCCCAAGTGCATCCTGCAGAGCTGCCCCTCCAAACAGCAGGGTGCAGCCCCTGCCCGGAGGCTGCAGGGATCCCAGCAGCTGGTCCTCTGCCGAGAGGGGATGCCTGTCGTAGTTGTTTTGCTGCTGTGGTGGTTAGCCAGAGCTGTGTCTAAATCCAGAGGAAATAAACTAAACATGATGTCTGGGCCTGTCTTTGTCTTTCTTTAGCCAAATATTAGAAGGAGAGACCAGGGTGTATGTGGTTTATCTCATGATGATGTCTCTCCCTTTGAGGTTTCCTGGCCCAGGCACTAAAGCAGGTCCCCCCTTCTGGAATAGGAATGGGGGGGGGCCCTGGAAAGGATTAAACAAAGTCGTGTGTGTGCACTTGGCTGCCTGTCGATCTCCTTTGATCTGTATCCAGTTACCTATTAACTTAGGTACCATTGGCATGCTTCAGGTAATTTGGAGAGCAGGAGGAGGGTGTTGCAGCCCCTGTGTGCTGCTGGGGTGTGGAGTAGGCTGGGGATCGAAATGGGATGCCAGCTGGCTTCTGGTGAAACAACAGCTTTGGTAGAGAACGGTGCCTTGCACCAGACAAGGTGCTTAAACTGGTGGCCAAGAAGGAAATAAGCCCCAGAAGGATGCAACATTTCAGGACTCAATTGCAAACATGACCCCTGTATGCCTAAGAAGGGGAAAAATTCTGGGCTGCCTGGGCCATGCCACTCACTGCACGGCTCTGCCACCGAGACCTGATGGTGGTCCATGCCAGGCTGAAGCCAGGAAACAGGAATGCAGAGAGTCAAAGGCAGTTTTCCTGTTTGTTTGTTTTTACAGCTCTCTGCTCTGGCAAAGTCTAGCTCAGAAGTGGATTTGTGTTTTTGCTGCAACAGCAGAGGTGGTTGCCAATTTTACTGGCACACTGTAGCCTCACAAAAGCAAGTTGCAGAGCTCTCTGGGACATGCACCAAAATATAATCTAGGCTCTTGGGTCTCTTTTGTATCTGAATGGGATGGGTTGCCACCAAGGTGGCTTGACCGCTGAGAAATGTATTTTAACTCTTATATTTGATGTAGGGGCCTGGTATCTGCCAGATCTGTCAGGGTCATATCCTGACTGCCTGCAGGGCATCCACATCCCTGGAAAAAGAAAGCAAGCTGACAATAATACTGAATATATACACTCCTCCTTGGTCAAATACGCCCCAGGGACAACCTGGTGCACTAACATTTTTGCTTCCTGCTACATTGGTTCATGTTGGTTATTCCTCTCTTGCCCTGCCAGTCTGGTAATTGTTGCTTCCCAAAGTCCCAACGTGAAGCAGCTCCCCATGGAGGCAGTGCCTGAAGTCACACCACTAAAAATAAAGCTGATGTGCATTTCAGAGCAAGCTTCATGGCTCCTAGGCCAGCTTCGAGCTCCTCTAGCCAAGGCTTGGCCGCTGAAGGGAGTCACAACCTAATTGGGTGTTGGCCATTTTGCTATGTATGCCCCAGTTGTATCACTGGCAATAGGAGATGGAGATGCTTGAACCGTATCTCAGTTCCTTGTTAACTTTGTTGTACCCCTCCTAATACTAATAATACATGCAGAGTGGGATTAGCAGGGTTGAGTTATGACAGTCAGTGAGAAAAAAAAAAGAAAACAACTCATAAAGGAAACAGAATAGAATTAAAAAGTAATTAAAGCAACAACTGAAGTGGTTCTGTGTGTGTGCACGCGTGTGCTTGTGTGCAGCCCTTGCTCTGGAAGCAAAGCCCTGCACAGTGTTACTCAATGCCAGGGGATCTTTACTAGCAAGGAGCTTTGTTTTTGTTTTGACATTCATGTGGGCCCAAGCCAAGTTTGGTCATCCCTTGCACAAGGCTGCTGATAGGGGTTGCTGGGGGCTGGAGGAGCCCAATCTGTGCCATAAACATGCATAAATGCAAGTGGCTGCTGAAAGTTTCTCTCCAGCCAGAAGCTCACCCCTGAAACCTCAATTTAAAATAAGACTTGCGGGTATTTACAAATTCCTGACTCCATAGTCAAGTCTGAAATATCTAATGCTCTATGTTATGTCCAGTGGCTACAGAGTCTAATAAAACCTGGGAATGTTCATAGCCTGTGAGACCTTTTGAGGTGTTAATTGTAAGCAACTGAACTCACCAAAATTGCTGTGGAGGCTTAAAGCCATGTGGACAAGTCAGTCTCCATCAACTCCACTGGATGATGACTAATCCCCATTGATTCCAAGCTGGGGCATGACAAGCTTATAAAATATGGTGTACTTGAATTTTTTGACCCCTTTATCTCCAGGATCTAGACTGACAGGCTAAAATACAGCAGCTTTGATCACCTTTGGAGACCCAGCGACAAACCCTGCAACCCACCAGCCTGGCTGAAGACCTTCTTCTGCTGCCACTCCATCTCACCCTGCAGCTGTGTCCCTCCTGCTGTCTCCCTACCCTGCTGCTCGCTGTCTGCCCCAGTGATGGACAATTTGGGTGGCACCATCCCTGCTGGCTGCTGCACGTTAAGATTAGCCAGTCTCTCTGCAAGGGTCTCCCCACCTCGAAGGCACTGTGCTCATGGGTGGGAGCAGAGCCTGGACAGATTTGTCATCTTTGCATTAAAACTGTGGGCTGCCTGTGAGCTGCAGCAACTCAGACAGGAAAAAGCTGTGGGTGAAAGGAGACGGAGGTTGCAGTGAGCACTGCTCATCCCTTCTGATTAAACCTGGGCAGAGCCAGCCTGAGCACTCACAGACAGCTGAACATCTTCCCATGAAAAACTGTCATTAAAAAGAAAGGTTGTTTCCTCCTGTCCACACCCTTGCCCAGCCTCGGGGAAAAAGAACAAAACAGCTGGCAGGGAGATAAAAATGGGCTAGTCCTGCTTTGGGGAAGAACTATATTAAAAAAGGAAAGAGGCATGCATGTGTGTTGTTTCCACAACTGCTCCTATGCCCACACCCCACCAGAAGAGCCACCTTTTCCTGAGGGAAATGTTGCTGCTTGTCTGTGCACCCGGGTATGACCCTGGCCAGGTCCCATGATGCTCTGCTCTTCCCCAGTTGTGGTGGGCATATATATATATACACATACACACACGCGCATATATATATATCTGTGTGTGTGTGTATGTGTTTGTGCGTATATGTGCTTCTCCTCCCACCACACCCTTTCAACAGCATTTCAACTCCGTTTCAACACTACATTTCAACAGCAGGCACTCAGGCTCCATGCATAAGATGCCTTAGTGCATCTTATACCTGACAGCCCTGGCACTCCAGAACCAACAGAGTATAGCTGCATACAAGGCCAGATACTGCACCTTTGCTCACCCCAGGCACAGCCCTGCCTTCACTTTGTTCCTGAGGGGCCCACATGAACAGGTAGAACGGGTGCCACTGAGGACAACAGGGCCCCCCATATCCTCCTGGAGCACAGTGTAGGGTGTGTGTGTCACTCTGTCTCCAGAGCACACACTGCACCAGCAAACTTCTGTCTCCACCGGTCTAGTGGATGGCATGGCCAGCCCAGCATTACATTTATCTTGTTTTAAACACATGGTGAAAGCTGGCACTGAGTTTGTTTCCTTCTCATTTGTCAAAACTTTGTTATGCAAAAGAAAAAAAAAAAAAAATCATAAATGTCAACATGTCCCAACCCCCTGGCCACCACCCAACCCTGCCAAAAATCAGTCCAGCACACTACAGGAACTTAAGAAATCAAAACAAGCAACTCAGGGAGCTGCCTAGCCACCCTCACCTTGTTTCTGGGTGAAAGCACTGGTGAGCTTCAGGGCAGCGGGGCTCAGCCTGGGTCTGGACGGTGGCAGCGGGCAGCATGCGAGGCCATGGAAGGAGAGCTCGGGTGCAGACAACCACAGTGCATGCCGTCGCAGGAGCAGGGAACGCGAGGGCCCTGTGGGCAAACGGAGCCAGGCTGGCGAGTGGACATGCTTGGCAAAGGAGCAAATCGGCTAATGATCATTTCCAGGGGTGGTTTGGATAATAAGAATGGCAGTTTTAGTAGGTATTTCCTGATGTTGAGCAGGGCAGGGCAGGGGGAATTAATATTAGCTCAGTTTAGCTCCTACCCCTCCTTTATTTGTAATGAGATTAACAGCAGAGTTGGTAGCGGCACCATCAGCCTGCTGCCGTGATGGGGTGAGCTGATAGGCAGCTCCCGCAATGCCTTGCATGAAAGCCCTATTGCTCCAACACACAGGGAAAAACACCGGAAAAACCACCCCTTTTATCACACATGGCTTTTTTGCAATGGCCTTAGGATGGCTTAGCTCCCAGGTTCAGGGGAAACACGATGTATTGGACTGGCCTGGCTGCTCCCAGCAGTGTCAGGAACGTGGCTGACCTCCCGGCACAGCTCAGCATCACCAGCCTCTCCTTGCAGTGCTTCTGTACCCAATGCCAGCTGACAGAACCAGGCTAAAAGCTGGTCCTTGCTCTGTCGGTGGGAAATGAAGCCACCGCTTGCCACCAATATGCTTTGGGCAGCTTCAGTGCAATAAATGAAACCAGTTGATTTGACTGCAATGAGGCAGAAGCTGGAAAGAAGTGTGAATGCCCTGCAAGACACCTCCCAACTGCTCATGCTTTAACTGGACTGTAGCAAAGGTGGAGGAGAAACTCTCTTACAATCCCCCTTAAAGAGGAGAGAATGTGGGCCCCTTGGCTAACTTTGCAAAGATCTGTCAGACCTGTGATAAGGTCTGTTCGTGGCAAACCTAGAGCCACCTCTGAGTGTATGTAGCTCTCGTAGGGGAGTTTTGGCTGGAAAATCACCGAAACAAAAGCCTCATATTAGTTGCAGTAACTGGACACACATGGGCCAAGTGCTGTGGGGCACCTTGGCACCAGGCCCTACAGGGGTCTCTGTAGTGGCTGAGCACAGCCAAGATGATGCCTGAGCCTGACGTCCCCTTCATCACATTGTTAGTCACTGGCCACATTGCCCCACGTCAGGATGCCCACGAAACCCAGCTGTGGTGACATGCATTTCTGCACAAAGGCATTCTTGTGGAGCCCCATCAACATGCGCTTATGGCCCAGGGGTGGCCAAATGCTGTGAGGGGCAGCTGCCCAGTGCCAGGGGGATTGCGGGAGGCGGCTCCTACCACCACACAGGAAACAAACAACCCACCAGCATCTTAAAACCAGTTTGCTGCCCCTGGGCACCTGTGGGTTGTTTGTTCATCTCTTTTCGTTTCGACACCTCATGTGAGAGGCTGGGAGCTGGCATTCGCTGCTCCTGTGGTGCCAGCTCGAGATTGTTTTATTTGATTTGCCGTCCAATTTGGGTGGATGGGTGGATGGGTGGAGGCTGAATTTTCCCCTTTATTTTTGTTTTCAAAAAAACCCTTCTGGCCCTGGGTGAGGCAGAAGGAGCTAAGTAGTTTCACGTCTATCTTCTCTGTGACAGTTACCTGCTTACAGCAGTGGGGCCACAGCCTGGCTCCTCTGAGCAAAGGAACTGTTTTTCACTGGGGAAAGCCCTCAGCCTCACCTTGCACAGCAGGTTTTATGTCCCCCACCAAGGACACTGGAAAAAGCTCTAGTGTGAGTCCATCCTTCCTTGCTCTGCCCAACGGGTCAAAGGGAAAACAAAGCCTTTAACATGGGCAGTCCATGGCTCTGGGAGAGGATAGGGCAGGCTGTGAGCTCCTCATCAGCAGTGGGGTGACTGCTAAAAGTCCTGGCCTTGTAGCCTAGACTTATTTTGTACAGCTGCAGGGAAGGGGTTTGTCGCCAAAGGTCCCCAGGGAAAGCCCTGAGCCATGTGCAGTTGACACCCTGAGGCGCTCTGATCAAACACTTTCAGAATAACTGTCCCCACATCAAAACATGGCCCTGACAGCGACTTAGGGATGGGACAAAGTACACATGGACTTTCTCCCCAGCCTGGCTGTGCCCTGTGCTTCCCCAGGTGACTCACCCGGCCCTCGTAGCAAGCAAGGCAGCCCAGGAGGGTTTTCCCCATCTCGCTTGTGGTTGGGACTGATGACGCTGACTGGAGCTGCTAGCATCGCTACCTGGGGCCAAATCTACAAACTGTGTTTGCTCTGGGAGCAAAACGAATCTTTAACAGTTCTCCTTGAGGTGGAAGATGCCACATCCTTTCTCTCCTTTCAGACTAACTACACTGAAACAAAAGGTGAGATGCACCATACCAGGAATGTTACCAAGCCTGTGAGTCCTCCACCCAGCAGGATTAGGTAGGAGCTCCAGATGGCACGAATAAGATGCCGGCAGCTGGCCTCCTGCTCCGCTTGCTCAACCGCTGGCGCCACCAGACAAAAGATAACAAACATCTCTCCTGCTCTCATGATGGGCCTAGCAGCAAAAGAAAATTTCCAGGTCAGAAGCTGCTGCTGGGTAGCCCATGCTCCAGGCCATGCAGAAGGGTTTCCATCCCTCAGCACCTCTTTGCCTTAGCTGTGAACACTGTATACTACTGGCAAGGAGGTGAAACCCAAATGGTGCATACCCCAGGCACTGACTTGGATTCTCCCCTGCTGCCTTCAAACTGCATCTCATTTCCAGCACTTACAATCTTCCCAAGGGATGACATGGCTGCTGCTGATTCCTCCTAAATACCTTGAAGTTTTCAGAGAAACCGCAACAGAACTGTTTGCTTTACCCTCCCTTGGCAGCTCTGCAATTGTTAGTCGCCTTGCTGCCAGGCCATGGAAATCTGAAGGCTTGCAGACACACTCGATATAAACAGAGATAAATGCACCAGAGGGATCATCCTGTTTTAATTTAGAAGGAGGAAAAGGGCAGATTGATGCCTGGAAACCCAGGCCAGCTCTGGAAGCATCACTTAGAACTTCTTTCTCCCTACCATGCCTGGACACCTCAGTAAGCATTGCTCTTCTTCCACTTGCAATAGGGATGCTCACGACCAGCTAAAGCAGCATGAATAGGAAGAAAATCAGGCTTAAGAAATTTACCTGTATTAGTATAGATGTCTCTATTGGGCACACTTTTCTGCAGCCTCACTGGGTTTGATTTGGCTGCCCAATAGCTGAGAGCCTTCTCAAAGGTATTCCAGATGCCCTGGCCTAACCACGCATGCAAGGGTTAACCAAGGTGCTGTTTGGGCCCAGCTTCACCTCAGTTCAAATGGAGCAGAAGGAAGGCTCTACTCATTTGCCTTGAAGATGTGTAAAAGATTCAAGTGCTGCAGTTTGTGGTCCATATCTTCCCAAGTCAGACTCTCTTGCTAGGCTTCACCTCCTGTGAAATGCTGCAGTAACTCTGTGCTGCTTCCTGGCCATTGGGGCACCACTGAAAAAAACAACAGGAAAAAAGTAAAACTGATGAAATTTCAGTCAGTGCTCTCTGCTCCTGAGACCTCTCCAGGCAGCAGCTGGTCACAGTGGGCATGGGATGCAGAGTGCCTTTGCCTTCACCTCCTCTCCTGCCCTGCATCTAGCTGCTGGCATCTCTGGCAGAGCTTTCCATCTTGTCCAATTTCCTCACCTTCCAGGCAAGGCTGAAACAACCTGCGGGAGCTGCTGCCCATGGCCTGACTATAATGCACTTACCTTAATGGTTACTTGCTAATATTCTACTCTTGGGTGAAATTATAAGGTTCAGGGCCAGGTGGAACATGTTCAGCCATCGCTTTTTTGGGGCGGGCTGAGTCACTACTGTTAAAGATGTGCAAATCGAGTTTGTGTGTGGTTTTGATACATGTGTTTTTACCGTAAGCCCTTAACCTCCAATGCACAGCACAATCCCGCCTGCTGTTAGCTCCTAAACACTGATTCCTTCTGTTCAAGTCACTAGTTAAGTGGCAGTAAAGGCCAGAATATAAACTTTAATAGAAGTAACTGTCTTGCTACCCACAGCACTTCAAGATGGAAGAAAACTTTTCTATAGGGAGAGCTAACAGTGAGGTCTGTGTCCTCCAGCTCTCAACCTCAGTGGCAGGCAGGTGCTGCCACGGGCTGCTCCTCTGGAGAATTGAAGCCCTGCTCAGGCCTTTCAGTGGGTGTTGTGGGTTTGAGGCTCCAGCCACAGCCTAAATACCTTAAGAGAGGGACCAGCTCACACATGCCAATGCTCAGGGCTGGGTATTTGCTCAGCATGCAGGAGCTCTGCATCAGCCTTTCAGAGGGCCAAATCCTGCCCTGGAGGAGGGGTGCTGGACACTGCTCTAGGGCCAGGCTTTGTACACATAGGCGTTGCAGCACCTTCTAGGCACATCGTGCTGGAGGTGACCCCTTACCTCTTGTTTCTGTGAAAAACATCTCCATGAAAACACTCATGTTCACCTTCAGGTTGGCAACTGTGTCCATGTTCAACAAGGGCTGCTTGATAGTGTCCTTGGAGTAAGAAATCAATACATTTATCTCACATTTCGCCATGGCGTGTGGATAATTTGATGCAGTTGTTCAGCCACCCACGCCCTTAATTAGTCAAAGAGTTTTTCATGCAGCACTGTGCAGTATTTTATTTCCTAATATCCCTGCCACAGAGCACTAGGATCTGTTGTAACATTTATTACCCAATTCCAGCACTTCTTGTAGCCAGGAAGAAGATGGATCACATGTGCAGAGATGTTCAGCATTGCCTCCAGAGGCGATTTCCAATGAATCAAAAGCTGAATTAATCAGAGGCTCACAGAAGGATTTGGGAAAACAAAACTAAACTGAAAAAGAACCATCCAAAACCCAAAAACAACCTCAGGAAGACAACTGGAAAAAGTCAGCAGATTCCCTGTGGTGCTATTTAGGAAACTTAGAAATAACTGAAGGAAATCAAAGGCTCTCCTAGAAAACATCTTGCCAAAGTTTACTTCTCTAGGACAGAGCAGAAAATCCCTTCCAAGGGACCAAGGGGCCACCCCAACATAGCCCCCTTCAGACTTGCTCCCGCTCAGCTTCATGTTGCATTTGCTGATGAAGGAAAGGGAAGTGCAGGTAAAGACTGGGTATGGTCAAGTTGGAGAGTGCTTGGAAATGTTTGGGCTGAATGCTAAATAGCTGAAAAGAAATGCCTGGCAAACACTTGTCCACCCCTGAGAACCAAACACCCAGCTCACTTTGTTGTGTGCAAATGAGTGGTGTGGGCACTTTTCCCTCTCGGCTCCTTGAAGACCAGGGCGACCCAAGCCAGGAAAGCTAGGTTGGGACCTAGAGGCCAGGGCAGGGGTGGGCAGAGCACAGCCGTGGAGCCCAAATCCCACACAAGCACTGCCCATGGCTGCCAGCACTGCACCAGTGGTGTGCCATCCTCTCCGGTTCCCCAGCTTCTCCTTGAGAGCTGCAAACTGTCTCCACAGCACAGCCCGGAACTGCAGTGGGTGCCTGCCCAGTGTTGGGGCCGCTCTCATGTTTGGCCTCCCATGGGGCAGAACCGCTAAAAGAGCAGGGTGACCTTTTAAAGCATGCACCACCAAACTGAGCTGGAGCCAGCCCACGGCCTCCGAGCCAGCAGCCCCTGGGGAGCACATCCCTCTGCGTGCAGCACCCGTGCAGGTGCAAGTGGGGAGCTGGGTGCCGCAGGCGGGTTGGCGCTGGCAGGGTGCTGGGCTCCCCACCCAGACTGGCTGAGCTGGCTGCTGCGGCGGCGGCGTGGGAGCCTGGACCCCCTGCCAGCGCTCCAGCCAGGTGCTGCTGTGGGAGTTCCTGGCTGCACTGTGTGCTCCCTGCAACATACCTGGTGGTATTTTCTCAGCTGGAAGAAGAGATGTGTATCGCTTTGGCAGGGAGGACTTCTGCAGCCAAGGCTCTGCGTGTGTGTGTGGAGGGAAGGTGGAGCACCTCTCTTGCCCTTGGGCAGGGCATGCACGGTGCTGGGAGCCTGGGGTGCTGCTGCATGGTGGCTGTGGCTGCAGGGTGTTGCAGCGCCAGGTAACCATGCAGGGCTGCTTGCCCCAGTGCACCTCCAACCAGCCTCCTGGCTCTGGAGACATCTCTGGGCAGAGGTTCACCAACCGAGGGCACAGCTTCAGGCTTTTTGCAGCCAAGAGCTGCCTGGGATGAGAGCAGCAGTCTGCTGGTTTGGCAGGTGATGGTTTTTGGTCTTCCTCTTCTGAATTTCTCATTTGTGCTGGTGTTGGTTGGCATGGGCACAACACTGGGGATTCCCTGGATGCACAGCAAAGAGCAAGAGAGCAGCAGCGTTCCTCGAGAAGCAGCTACAGTAAAACTTGTTCTGAAACACCAAAAGGTCACTTGCTTACCCTACCCATGTAAAATAAACAAACAAGAGTTGCTGCTGCAGCTCTTGCATGTGGGATGAGAGGGGAAAGGTGTTGAAAAAGGCAGCTTTATAAAACTGATGCCCAGGGGCTGTCTGAGGGGCTGAGAGGGGGCACAGGCTCGGTGATTCGGGTTGCACCCACACGGGACCACGACGGCGGCAGGAGGAGGAGGGCTGGCATCATGAGCCGCCAACCACAGCCACCCCCAAGCTGCGGTGAGTGCCTGCACCCCTCTTCGAGACTGCGGGCGGCAGAGCAGGAGCGGTGCTCGGAGCCGGTGCCGGAGCGGGTCCCACTAGAGGGCAGTGGCTCCCCGGGCAGCGCGGCCACCGCCCGCCCGGCTTCGCTCCGCTGGTCCCAGGCTGCGCATCACCGCGGCCCTCCGAGCTGCTGTGCTCTTGTCTGTATGATGAAGATAGCATTACAAATCCCCTTCACAGAGGAACCAGCGCGGGTTGGAGATGATGTACTCGGAAGCGCAGCCAGATCTCCCGTTGTCTCAATTTTTATTTTTTTTTAATGCCTGCTTTGATTCTTTCCTGCTTCTCTTCCTTCTCTCCTCCTTTCTTTTCCTACCTTCATCCCTTTCCTCACCATCCTCTCCCTCTTTTTCCTTGCTACTAGGAAGGAAAATGCTACTACTCATTTTGAGGGTGCTGTCAATTAAAACACAGGAGGAAAAGGACTATCTCTTCCCCAGTCTGCCTGGGGAAGAGATGTTTCAGTGTTTCTCTATTTCTCTTCAGACCCTGCACCAGTTTCTTTGCTTCATACAGAGCCCTGCATCCAGTTACTCGCTGCTGGATTGTACATGGCTGTGCCATGAGAGTGTCTCTCACAGTGCAGCCACAAGCCTTAGGAACTTGGCAAAACTGATTGCACGGACAGAGCCATCCCACTTAATATCAACAAACAGGGTTAGTCTTCCCTTGGCCTCGATACAGGCAATAATGAGACCACATCTTCCAGGGCATGATTCAGAGTGGGAAGCTAATATGCTCTGAATGGCTCCCCAGGGACTTTCTTGCCACTGATGATGCAGGGAACCTAATCTCCTACCCTAGGCAGTTGGGAGAGACAATGTAAGCATCTCCCTTGCATGCTGTAATGGTTGATATCAGCCAATCTGCCTGTGAGTAATTGCTGAGCATGCCAGAAGGCACTCACCTCCTGTTGGAGCATGTTTCCTCATCGTCTGGGGAAGTGGCTCAGCCAAAAAAGCCTCTGGCTGCCGTGCTCACGTTATCACTGCATGCAAGGAGAGTGCACTGCAGGAGCAGTGAGAAAATCAGCTGAATGATGCATGGAGACCCTCACCAAACATTGAATCTTAGAGCTATCAAGTTGAAATCCAGTTGCCCATGGGCCTGTGTCGGATGTTGCTGTGGGAACAGAGCAAGGTGTGGTACTGCTGTGACTGCAGCCACCAAGGCAGAAACACAGTGGGGACAAGCAACATACTCAGGTGCAATCAGGACCCTTCAGCCCCTGGCTTCGATGCTATAGGCACACAGTTAGTGTGCACCAGCCCCAGAGATACCCCTTGGTGCTTGCCCATATGCTGAAGCTGCAGCTGTGGCTCCCCTGTCCCACCCCAAATCCTGCATCTTCTGCCCCCCAATCTCACATAGCTTTTCCTTTACCCACCAGTGGTCCCAGGCATCTGGCTCACTTCCTGAAGGCAGAGCTGCTATTTCCTAAGAACAAAACTTATGACACGGTAGGAATTTTTACAAGGAAGTCAAGTAATTTTAACAAAAGCGACTGATCACCTCCCCAGAAAAGGACTTTGACCAGTTTGAGCTAAGGAAGAACGCAGCCACACTCACCTAACAGCAGGGCATGACTGCAATGGGCAGCCCTGCAACATCCACAGGCAGACAGAGGGGGTTGCAGAGGGGCTCCAACTCCTCACTGAACGAAAGGCATCTGCTAACAGAAATATACATACACATAAAATAAACCAGCTGGTTCCACAGTGCTGATGTTAAGGCCTTGTGCAAAGGGATGGTAGAAACAGTTGGGAGAGGCTGGGCATAAAGAAAAGGGATCAGCCCATGGGCCAAGATCGGGAGAGCAAAGGTGTAGCAAAGAGTGACTGCCATATATCTCTGTGCTAAATTTTGGCTCCTTGATCTTAGGGAAGCAAGCTGGGAGAAAGCTGCAGCCAGTCCTTTCCAACAGAGCATAAAGATCATTTTCCTCCCAGTTTATTTGATGTTCATGGCCAGTGTATCCAAATATCAACAATAAGGCTCCAGACCTCCAACCTCCGCCCTTTGCTATAGGCTCAGGAAGACAATTTGCTGCTGTCATGGGTCACAGAGAGCCAAAATATCTCAGGACCCAGAAACCACTAGCTTGAGCCTGGCAGTCAGGTGAGACTGTTTGTCAAACCTGCCTGGCGAAGGCTCAGCACGAGCACAGCCCATGCTCAGGTGGCCACACTCCATATCTCAGTAGTGACTGTGCACTGCTGCCCCACAGAGCAGACCACGCAGGAGAGCTCTGCAGGGCCTGGAGTTGCTGCTCACTAACCTTCACACAGCGGCTGATATAAGCTGCACATTTTATACCTCAGTAAATCAGAAGGCCAAGTAGCCCAAGCTTCCACTTGGTGCTAGGGCTGGGCTGCCCACACAGTTTTCCTGCTGAGAAACTACTTGCAAAGAGACAGAGTGGGAGGCCAGGTCCTGTACTCCTCTCTCCATAGCACAGGCAGGCTCTTTGCTGTCAGGAAGGGGTTTCTGTTAAGCCATGCAGGGCAGGAAGAATGTGATGAGCAAGACACCCTTTAGAGGCTCCACTCAGAGGTTTGCCAAGGTTTGTTGTGTCCGGATAAGTTTCATTCCAGGGGACTGCTAGCTTGAGCACGCTTACAACTAGCAGCATAAAGGGGTATGCACGTCTTCAGAGGTCCACCCAGGCCTGCAAAACACAGCTGGAAGCTTGTAATGGATCCCTGTCCCGAAAACTTCATGCCTGTATAGAAAGCATCCCGATATCCAAAGACAAAATTCCAATGAGTATGGGTGGAGGGCAAAAGGGAGAGCACCAGTTTGGGATTCCTCAGCACTGAAACCCTTGCAGTAACATAAGGAATGCAGAAGTTTCCTACTCCGGCAGTGGATCACAGCAGGTAGCAATTACAACTATTGGCAAACATATTTCAAGCTTACCTGGTTAATGGAGTATAAAGTCCTATTTTACCTCATGCAATTTGCTCATCTAGAGGCAGAGTCTATCAGCTGAAACAGCAAGTTCTTGCAGCCATTGTAGTAGCACTTTTCTGTTTGAGGGCAACATATTAGTCTTTAACACCACATTCAAGCAATCCGACTGCCAGAGTGCAAACAGGAGACTCGTGCCTCTGGATATTGATATCCAGAGATAACTGCTTTCACCAGAATCTAAATCTTTTGCCAAAAGGGAAAAGAAACAGTGATCAGAACCAAAGAAATCAGGCAGGCATTCCCTACCCTAATGGTAAATGTGAAACTAACTCCCAAGGGAAGCCATGGACTTTCATTTTTCTGACATCTTTGTGGAGTTTTTTTTGGTTTGTTGGTTTTTTGGGTTTTTTTTGACTCATAATCAAGCAAATCTGTAAGAGACAGACATGGTCCCCCATACAGAAAAAACTGATGAAGCTGGGCTGACAGAGGCCACTCCATCACTTTCAGGACAGCCACCCCACTGGCTCTGAGCTGCTCTTCTTTCAAATCTTTGGAAGAATTATTGAGATGCCAAAGAAAACAAAATGGCTTTGGCAGGAGAGAGGATTCTCAGGGTGATGTACAAAGCCTTTGGTGTAAGTTAGATATGGAGGACAATCCTCCCCAAGCTCCAAGGGGGATGGTGGAGATGGCTGTGCAAGGCTATTTCACAAGCGTGGAAGTAAGAAAGGGCAGCACTGACCCTGCCTGCTCCAAGCACACCTTCCCTCCTCCCAGCCCAGGCACACAGCAGCCACATCTCCATTGTGTTTGAGCAGAACATTGAACACAGGGCACTTCCCAGTACCCTGCTCAAAACCAGAAAGAAACCTGATGAAAAGGTAAAAAACCAAACCAAACCGAACCAAGCAAACAAACAAACAAACAAAAAAAACCCCATCGAAAACAAACAAACGAAAAAAAACGCAACCAAGAAAACAGAGCCACGGCCCCGCAAACAATGCAAAAACCCAGAAGACTTCACAGTTCATCACAAGGCTTACAGGGGCTGACCCACTCAACGTGCCAGAAAGAAGGCAGATGGGTGTGTGATGGCACCTTATGACACACCCTTGCGAAATGGGTGGTGTGGTGATGAGAAAACTATACAGGTGGGCAAAAGCAACACTGAGCCCTGACTGCTCACAGGAGAAAGCAGCAGCAAAGACTCCTGCTCATTTCCAAGGCGGCGCACAGGCAACAAAAGAAATTGTTTGGGAACTCAGTGTCATTTTCAGTTTGGCTTTTATTTTCATTGACTTCAACAACAAGGTGTTCCAAAGCACACACAGGTCTTGGTGCAGGCAACACTGTCATTGCTACAAGCATTGGCAGATTCTCAGCTCAATTAACCCATATGCTTTGATGTATCAAAACAAAACAAAACCAAAAAAAAAAAAAAAAATCACAGCTCTACAGAGGAGGGTAAAAGCTACAGCAGTTCAAACTCACTTGAAGATTCCAGTTATACAGAAGTGGGCTCCATAGTGGTATACAGTAGAAAGGTTTTCACAGCATATACTTTAATCATTAGTGATGCAGCAGAAAAGCAGACCGCTGACCATCTCACTGCTGAGTTGAAAAGCAGATACTGAAGTTCTTGTACCCAAACTCTGGGCACAGCCTTAACTGCATTAACCTTTATAGTCAGAAGCTTCCTAGTTCCTAAAATGATGGTAGTTTTGCATCAATATTGGTACAATACTGAAGCAGCTCAAAAGGATTACACAATGGTGATGCAAAACCTGGGAAGTGAGAAAGGCACAGCCCAATTCACCTCCAGGAATTTGCAAAGTATCCACACTAACACTTTTCCCACACTAACACTGCCCCACTGAATGAACCCTTGCACCAAGTCAAGAGCAGGATGACTCGCTTCTTTTGTAGCATATAGGAAAACAACAACAAAAAAAGACATAGTAAGTTTTCACACTGAGCATGTTAAATACTTTGAAATCTAGGACACTGCTCTTTGAAGTGTTACAAAATAAAAGATAAAACAGGCTTCCAGTACCTGCTCCCCTCCCCCTCAACTGCAAAGTAACAGAGGAATCTCAGTATGAAAAATACAAATATATTTGTCCAGTGACAAGTCATTTGTTACAAGGTATACTGTAAGCGTTCTGCATAAAAATAACAATTAAAAAACAAAAACAGAAAAACAAACAACATTTTATTGTGGTTCTGTCAGACCCGGTAGCCCAAGAAGAAATAAAAAATGGCACGTTATGCTGTAGGAAACAAAAATTACACATACAAAAAATATTTATATACACACTTTACAGAGTAACAATCTTGCATTACCATTTAGAGCTATCCAAAATAGGCTTGCACAGTTACTGAAAGGCAGTCTTTGAATGCAACACAGAGCTGGCACAACAGACAGATGGAGTAGGATGCTAACAATATCAGGCTAAATGAAATACATGGAACACAGCAGGGCCCAGAAAAAAGCCACTGCATTGAAACGAGATGATTTGGTTATAGCAAGGTAGGATGACAAGTCATTTAAGCTGCTTTTTTCATCTTTCCTCAGCGAAAAAACAACCAAACAAAAAGTCAGGCTTACTGTTGAAAAGAGCAGGCCAACTTGAAAGCAGCTGTGCTGTGCTGAGCTGAGCTCCTCCAGTTAGGTTTGTTTTGTATATGCTAGAGTCTCACTATGTTGGCCAATATGAACGTGAAAACACGCACTCTGTTCAGTTACTTGTCCACAGGATCACTGGCAGTCAGAGGAAATGCTTCAGAGCACAGCTGCTGTAGAACCAATAAAGAAAAAACAAAAAACAAATCCAAAAAGAAAAAAAAACAAAAACAAACCAAAACCAACAACCACAGAGAAGAATCAATTTCTCATGTAAACATGACTTTCTGCAGTAGCAACACTCATATTACCAGGAACTCGTCCTTGTTCCAAGGCAGTTGGAAATATCTTTCTTTTTTTACTCTCCACTTCTAGTTGCTCATCACTTAGTCTATAGTCACCAGCAACAAATCACAACAGGCTCCAGCCTATTACAGATATATCTAAAGATGGTTCTACTTTACTTGGCATGAAACCAATCTAGCATGGTCCAAGTAAAAGACTGTCTGGGTTTAGGATAGCTGAAGCCCTACGAATCAGTGTGCAGCTCTCAGTTGGTTCTCTGTTCAACTGGAGGCTAGGCAGGCAAATCCTTATGCTAAACTAACCAGGCTGCATATGTGGCAAAGCCTAATTCTCTAGCTTAAATGTCAGTAGTAGTACAGAATGGCTAAAGGTTGGGTCGAGGGCAGAATTCAAGAGTGACCAATGGCTGTAACTGCATTTATATCCTGAAACAAACCAGGACACAGACATGAATGTAAATTCAAAACAAGAAGAGACAGAAGGTTTGTTTCTTTTCCCAGAGAAGGTGAGGGAAAATGAAAAAGTGGGTTGCAGGTGGCTATAAGCACTGGCCTGCCCAGCAAAGTGCATGTGCTATCTCCGCTGGAGAATATTACACATGAACAGAGCACTCAGCTCTGTGGGAAGAGGCCGGTTAAGTGCAACGTTCAGCAGACTGATTCCCATGTATTTTTCAGATGAACTGCCAGTTCAGAGTTTGGTGGCTTTGGGTTTTCTGCATTTGGTTTTGGGGTTGAGGTGGGGTTTTTTTTGGCTTTTAAGAAAATTATTTTTACCTTCCTGCTTTTCAAAGCGAGATTGCTGGATGAGAGAGACAAGTTTGCAGGTCAGGATGCCCACAAGGTGTGTGAGGATTTAAAAGTCAAGAAAAGAAGCCCTCTCCCCAAAGGAAAACACAAAACAAGAACAACACCTTCTCAAGAAGGTCAACGGCTTTCAAGGAAATACCACCCGCTCTTCCCCTTGCAAGAGCTGGGGTGGAGGTTGTGGTCCAGGAGTATGACCTAGACAGCATCAAGGGCATAACCCAGCATGAGTGAGCAAGAAGGTTCCCTCCGCCCTTCGTCCAGGGGTGCAGTACCAAGCAGAAGGAAGACAAGGGCTGAGCAGTTTGTGGCCGAGGCAGAGTGGTGCAGGGTCCGTGATGCTCACTCCCCTTCCTCCTTGATGCGTTGCTGTTTGTTGCGCCTGGCATCCATGTCAAAGTTGAAGTCATTCCACTCGTCACGGGGAGGGAAGGAAATGGTCTGCCGGAGTGTGAAGCGGACTGCGTCGATGACCCGCTCCCCCCGCGTCTCACTGGAGCCCACGCTGACCGTGGAGGCGCCGCTGGGGGTGCGCAGGAGGTGGGGAGGGGAGGAGAAGTCATGGAGCTGCCGGTGGTCCAGGATGCCCTTCCAGATGGCATGGCGGAACTGCTCCGGGATCTTGAGGCTCACCAGATCCTGAAAGGCAAGGTGGAAGGCTTAATGGGTCAATCCCTGGGCAAGCTGGGCTCTGGGAACAGAAGCAGCCCCTGGGCCACTCTGCAAATGCCTGCTAACCAACAGTGCTGCTAAAATTGGCCTGATGCACTGAGGGAGACAAACCACTGCTCCTGAAGGTGGTGGTCCACTTCTTAACAAGTGTGCGCAGCCAAGAAGCAGCAAGGACTAATGACACAAGGTCTGTTCTGAAGTTACACAAAACACACGTTCATGCACGAGATATCATGACCTAAAGCTAGATGATTAACTGGACTGCAAGGCCTCCAAGACGACCTCTGGGAGATCCACCGGTTGTCTATGGCAGGGGATGCTGGGCTGCAAAAATTCAACGGCTTTGAAAACTGCTGTGTTTATTTCAAAGCCTGCAAAAGGATTTTAGAACTTAAGTCTGAGCTCCAGTATTCAAAACTCTGGGTCTGACTCTATAGCAACTGCCTTACTTACTTGAACATGACTAAAACTTAAGAACAGACATATAACCTTACAAAACTTTGAGGCCTCGTCATCTCTGGTGCAGTACCTGAGGGTAGCATTACCTAGACTCTGGGAAATGTGATATCAGCTTCTGAAAAAATTAGCAACCAGCTTTGGTTAATTTGGGTCAGCTTTTCTAATTATAGCAGCAGTGGAAGGAAGGCAGCCCATGCGAGGAAGCAAAAGCACCACAGCTTTGCAAAATCTTGGGGCAAAAAACCGGGACAGCCAGCTCGGAGGAGAGCAATGGCACAGGAAAGGAAGCAGCAACCCTGCAGCAAGCGCCATGCAAGAGAAAAAAAAAAAAAAAAAAAAAAAAATCAAAACCAAAACAGGGCTGAGATGCCAGTGGCAAGGGAAGATCAAGGTAAGGCCAGAAAACAGAAGCAGGGAGGGAAAAACACAGACCACTTCTGGACAGCCTATTTGTCTGCAGGCGAGTGAGGTGTTTCAGAGCAGTGTAAACTGAAACCAAGCCTTGCAGAATTAACAGGCATGTGGGCTGGGGCCACTTTTGGGGCTAAAACAGAGTGGTGGGGAGGGGGAGACACTCTGTGTGCCAGGCAAGGCAGTCACAATGCTGGCCCTAAGTCCAGCCGCTTTTCACCTCACAATATGTTTTCTCTTTGTGCAGCAGTCTTAAACCAAATTAATCATATAAAATAAAAATATACTGAGTCTGGATTTCTGACCTGTTCCTAAAGCAGGGCCAAGAGTGCAAACAAAGGAAATGGTGAGGAGTTACTTACATCCATGGAGTAATGCTCAATCTGATAGATGGTGGTCAGCCCCTGCGTCGTGAAATAATCCACACAGGATGAGCAGCCCAACCTCGCTAAGAAGCTGCAGAGGAGGAAGGAAGGAAGGAGAGAGAAAAAGGATCACCCTGGCTGCAACAGCCCAAACCACAGAAAAACCAACCACTCAGCCAACCTGCAGCAACAGGAAACAAAGCTTTCACCCTTGGCTTGACCTTCTCCAAGACATCCCAGGCCAGCAAGCCACATTGCTGCCACATCAAACAAATGAGGGAGTCCTTCAGCTCAGCACCTAGCAAACAACCCTTGTGGCAGCACCTTGCCTTATTCAAAAGCCAGTGCTGCACAGCCTGGATCTTGGGGCAGGAAGGCTCACATGGACCATCCTGCCAGGCCACTTCACCCAGAAGGCAGCTGAGCCCATGGCAGCCGGCTGCATGGATAGAGGGCTTCAGCAAGGCAGTGGGTCTGGGGCTCAGGCATACCATGCGCACAAAGTACTTCAAGTCAGCACATTCCTCCCTAAGCTTAAAGGATTCCTCCTTTATGGGCAGCATCTTTCAACCTGTTTGATCTCATGGAGGGCAAAGGAGCTTCTGAACCCAGCCATGGCTTGTCTCAGGTGGCCAAAGGGGGAAAAAAAGATTTAAAAAAAAAAAGAAAAAAGAAAAAAGAAATGTTTGCAAAGACTGCCTGGCACCCTCAGCTCCACCAGTCCAACAGATGCTGCATCCCTTGGCTTCTTGCAGTCCTAACATCCCTGTTTCTCTCAGCTGCTCAGACGTGGGGGTTAGAGGCTTGGTGCCAGCCCCAGGACTGCCAAGACCCACTGGGATCCAGTACTCCAGGAGAACGGGTCAAGGAACCTGGCAGGAACCTTCAAGACCCCTGACATGAGGCCTCCGCTCCCTGTGGGTGGGAAATGTGCGCTGGGCAGCCTGCTCCCTCTCACCTGACGATGCTGCAGTCTGTGGGGTACGGAGGAGGGGGGGTGCAGTGGGACGTTGAAGGCATGGAGAGGGGAGGAGGCAGCGCCTGCGTGGGGCTGAGGCCATTCATGTCACCGGTCATGGCCATGTGGGTGCCCATCATGGGAACTGGAGGAGAGAAGGAGGAGCACATTGTTACCCAGGCATCCCTGGAACCCCGCTTCACCCCCAGCACAGCACCAGAGGACAGCACCCACTGACAAAGCAGCTTTAAATCCCCTGCAAAGCCCTGTGTGGAGCAAGCTCACAGGGAATTTCAGGCAGGGCTGCAATCTGCACAAGGACCAGATGACAGTCAGTCCTTCAGGAGCTTTCCCCTTCGTGGAACAACTGTCGGCGGCAGCAGTGCCGCATCACCTTCCCTTACAAACAGGCTCAGTAGAAACCTAAGCAACTAAGCAAGCCTCATCTCAGCTTTCCCTGCCGCAGGAGGGGAGCAGGACAGAGCCAGCAGAGTAATCCAATACAGAAGCCAAACAGCTTTGTTTTCAGAGACACTGAGAGCAGCCGAAGGGGATCAGCAACAGGTGTGGGCAAGGGTCCAGTGCTTTTGAAAGTAAAAAAAAGGGGCAACAAAACTCAGCCCCCAGAACCATGTCTGTCATCCCGGATTTACAGGGCTGCTGGGCACTCTTCAGCAGCCAGGAGGAAGCGGGTTACAGAGCTGCGAGATGCAGATATTTCCTTTGAAACTAAGACGTATCTTAATTGAACCGAGGGAAAAAAATGTTTGCTAACATTTGCATCTTCTCTGCTGGGAAAGGAAGAAGAAACAAGTCTTGAAAGACAGATGACAGTGAAGGCAGCCAGATGTGCAGCAAGAAGTAGCTCTGTTCACCTCTGTGAGGTTTAGAGCAGGATGCTGAAGCCTTGCCCTGTGGCACAGCAATGAGCAGTATTTGGCTCTGCAGGTTTCCAGCAATTACTCCAGGCTCCCCAGCCTAACACTATCAGCTTGGAGATGCCAAGTCTTCTCACCCAGACTAAGGGGGAGCACACATAGAACAGGAGAAGAAGAAGTGAGGGTTTCTTACTGTTGGTTCCCATGCCGTCAGGGATGGTGGTTGGGGTCAGGGCATTGCGCTGCTGGGGGTTAATTAGCTGGCTGACCGAGGGCAGCTTGTTCATGCTGTTCATTTTGCTCAGTGGTGGAGAGTTGGAGCCATAGGATGGCTGCGACTGCATGGAGGTCCTGCAAACCAAGGAGATGTTAGGACAGGCATCACAGCAATTGGTTATTAAGAGTACGCATCCAATGGTCTACGTTTGCTGTTTGTGGCAGCAGTGACCTGCTAGTGAAATCACTGACATCATAGGAGCATTGCAAATAAAGATCATTGGAGAGAGAGTCAACAGTACATAAGAAGTTTCCCATATATGCTGGACATTTATGAAACAAATAGTGAAACAGTGGCAAAGGGAAGCTTCACTTTCAGTTCAAATTTTTTATTCAAGGAAAGGTTTCTAAGTTTTTCAGTTGAAAACAACGTAAGCAAAGCCAGCAAACAGCTGCCAAAACTCAAAATGAGTATTTTTAAGTTAAGCTTGCTGGTGGTCAAAGACTTTTTTGCAAGAACAAGAACTGAGGAAGCCATCGCAAACCACTGTAACTACCCCTATAACCTGACTGCAGAAACAATTTTCAGATCGAGTCACATTTATTTCCTTGGTTCCTCCAAAATTCCTAGTTATTCATATAATCAGATTGTTATCAGGCATACGTATAACTGCCAGAGGCTCTTTGCTCAAGACAGACTCCATACACCTTAGGGACCACTGCTGAGATGGTCAGAGCTGCCTGAGACACTAACATACAGCTTTTGCTGTATTAAGGAGAACCTGGTAACCAAACCCCACGGGCTGCTTGCAAACAGTATCAGATTCCAACCACTTGACAACAGCACTAGCCTTCCTCAAGTCCAGACAGCCCCAAACTCCATCCAGCATATCTGTGAACCGGGCCAGAGAGGCTTGCTGGTGAGCTCCTCCCTACCCAGCCCCAAGGGTCCCAGCTGCAATCCTTCCTTGCAAGCAATCCAGAGCATGAAGACCAGACCACTTCTGAACGGCAGCCCGGTTCCCAGATCAAGTTACGGCTGCGGTATCCCGTCTGGAGTGGGGTCTTACTTGGGATATGCAGAAAATTATCATTAAAACGGGTCCAATTGGCAGAGAGCCACCATGCCACGAGAGAGCAGGTTTTTCTCTCTCTGACACCAGGGGCATCTGCAAGACTGGGCAGAGGTGCTGGGGAAGCAGGCATGCTTCCCACACACAACATACCCACACAATCTGTGCTTGTCCAGCAGAGCAGAGGTCGCCCAGCTCGCCGCAGAGCCTGACACTTGTTCAGCCGTACTACCGTGACCCCTCAGAGAATGTGCAAGGGTGCATTCCCATCTTATTTCCCATTGGGAAACTTGTTTGTCTGGGTATAACTGGTTAGACCAATTCCTGAGAACTGGCTTTCCTTGTATGCAAAGAGAATAGTTATTACTTCAAATAAGCAAAGTGTAAAAGGAAAGAAAAGGCTTATACCTAGATAATTTACTAAAACCTGCAGCACTCGAGGTCAAGTTTCATACAATTACATTGTCTCCAGCTTCCTGCACTTTTAAGACTTGCAGTGTTGGGTGGAGAAAACGTATGCTAACAGGCTAGAGTATCTAAGGCCCTGAAGAAATGTTACCTAATTACACAATTACAGGAGGTACAGAAGGGTGTGAACTGTCCTTTGGCAGTGAAGATGCAGGACAAGATCCAGCAAACTTCATAGACTCAAGGAAGTGGAAAGCACAAGAAGCTTCACAAATTAATATTAATGATGGCAGCAACTCCCAAGGGGAAGTGAAACTGAGCCATGAAGTTCAGACCCAACTTTTCAGGGTGAAGAGAATGATTCAGATCTGAGGTTTCAATTCACCAATTATGAAAGTTGAGGCCAGCCATGAAATTCAAGTCAGGTTTGACACCACCCTTAACCTAAGAGGCTTCTGGATTTAGGACCAGAACTGACATTTCTACTTTACAGGTTCAGGCACCTATCTTAACTGAGCTTCAGCTGAAATTAATACACACCTAAGCAGTCTCTTACAGCAAAATCTGCATGATATGCAAGTGAGGAGGTCACCATGTACACAGTGAAATTCCAAATCAAAGACTTCCCAAAAAAGATTTAGTTGCATTGTTTAAGCTCAGGGCAGATTTAATTTAGAGAGCTCCTGACTAGAAATATTTGTTTTTTTGCCAAGGATGCCTGTTGCTGAAACAAGATTCTCCAAGGAGGTCAGTAGTGGCCCTAACTCTGCCATCTCCACCAACACTGATCTCAGCAAAGCTAGTTAGGAGACTAGAAAACACTTTGGGGATTTAAAATAAAAATAAAAAGATGGGTGAACACAAGCCAACCCAAAGCAATCTACACTATACAAAACAAATGCATACTCTAACATACAGCTTAAGGACTCCATTCTTATCTCATTTGTACTCATAAGAATCAAGATAAAGACAATCAAGCTCAAGTGAATAAAACGGGAAACAAAAGCATTTCTTTTCATACCCATACTCATTTCAACTCAACTATTCTGTTACATGAGCAGACATGTAAAAGGTCTGGACAAAGCCATCTAGTCAAAGAGAAGTCCCAAGATAAACCAAGATGCAAAATTTTATTGAAAATGAATGTCACACATCAATATAGCAACAGCCTCAGAAACGCAAGAAAATGGTTTGGTATTGAACACACAGACTACATGGTGTTTGAGGATTCATTTAAAATATTTTTTTTTTTTCCTTTTTTTAAAAAAACCCAGGTATTATAAGAATATCATGCACAGTGATTTTCATTAAAGTTATACTTACTATGTCTTCAGAAAGATTAGAAGTAGGAGCATTAACATTTCTTTGATATCATTGCCAATGAAATGCATTTTAATATCAAGGTATAAGGACTTCAATTAAGAGACTATTATACTTCTTGGAACAGTCTGATATGAAAGGCACTGAGTCACATTCTGCAACTGATATTTCTCCCTTCAAGAGGCTATGTAATTATTTAGCCAATAACATTTGTAGTTATGCAAGCTCATATGAGGGTGATCGCCTGTCATGCTTCAAGGCATATAGTGATCATCTCAAGAGGTCAGGAAGGAAATTCCTTTTCCCACATAAGAAGCACAGTTCAGTTCACAAGTTACCTTATATAATTCTGCACTTTCCCAGTTCACTGGATATCAGCTCTTCACCAGAGGTAGGAAACTACTTGGATAGACCAATTACCTGATTCAGTAGACAAGTCCCAGAGTTCTCATTCACATTAGATGAGCACACCATCACGTAAGCAGCCTTAATGCAAATGACATCAAAGGTTCATTTAGAATAGGACAGCTCAGGCTCAGAGCATTTAAGATTTCACCCAAGCCCTTGTGCTTACAGTTTTCTATCCCTGAAGACCTAGAGCTAGTCACAATGCAGAGAGATCCAAGTAGATTCAAAGCTGTCCAGTTCTGGGCCTGCCTTTCCTTACACTAGCCATAGCAAGAACAGCAAGGATTACATGCCAAACTCATACATCATCAATGTGACCATCAGCAAAATTTTTTTGAAGTAAGGTTGCGCACTGGGCTGTCACTGATGTGGCCTAGTAATGGCATACAAGTGACACAGATGATGCTCAGTTGCACTCTCCACTTTGAAGGCCCATGAAGTGAGGCACTAAAGAGCAGAGCAATGCCCTTGCTCTCCACATCTCTAACAGCTGTTATTCTAAAGCAAGCAATAGTGCATCTTTTCAAGCACGCAAGTGGTTTGTAGACTTAGGACAAGCTATTGTGTAAATGGGAGCATGGAAAGGAGGAGCCCTGATGGTCACTAGGAAGACAGAAACTACAGCAGAGGGGCAAGGGTGGTAATAGCGACTCCTCTTAGATTTCGGGTATGGGAATTTCCCATGGCAGGCAGCAGATGCGATCTGCTCTCCAGGAAATGGAGCTATAATGCAGGGAGTGGATATACATCAACAATGTGATATGATATAACCTGACTGACTGATAAGGCCCTATTATTCCACTCTGTTATTCCTTGAAAGGAAAAGGCTTTTCCAAAGCCCCAGAGACAACAAAGAAGCAATCAAAAGGCAGCTGGGGAAAAGTTTTCATCTTTTACCTGTGGAGGACAGACTATGAAGCAACTCCAATCACTTCCAGCTTTAGGTTATTTGATTAAAAAAAAAAACCAAAACACTTTCTAAGATAATGTCCTTGTAAGCTGGAGAGCACATCAAGTCACCATTAAGACCAGCTTCACTATCATCATCCTCTTACAGGTAAGGAGGACAAATTGGAAAGCCCTTTCAGAGAGTAGTAGGATTCAAATAATCTAGATTCTTATTTGGAGGAAGTCTCGGGTGCTCTATTGCCCATCAGGGTACAAAAGATTTCCTAGAGGTCAGATCAGACAATGAACTGGAGCATGAGCTGGAATCTCCCGGTGTGGGCTGTGGATATCTTGTACATTTTGGTGGGCTGCCTCCTCAAACTTGCTGGTGGACAGGCTCTGGAGCAGAGCTCTAGATACAGATTTGTGCATGTTTGTCCCAGTATTTCAGTATTGCCATCCATGCGCAGACAAGACAAAGATCCAGGAACAAGCCTTCATTGGAAGGACGGATTGACAATGCCATAATCCTGCATCTGGGCTGCATTTGCAGTTCAGATTCCCACCTCTCACAGAAGAAGGAATAGACTTTCTTCTCAGAAATAAAAAGGCACAGAGCAATAGTTACCTGCTTTGTAATCTTGAAGTCCTTCCTGGGGTTTCCAGGCAAAGTAGGGAGGTGCTTTATTTGGTTAGCTTTACACAAGGAACAATGGTAGAGCTGCAGCTATGTGAAAAGAATCACTGCTAGTGCTTAATTAGTTATTACTTATACTAAATCACAATTTTGGGGGCTATTCTCCATCAGCCCTCCCCCACACTACTATGGTAGAACAAGTCTTGCTAAGACTACGAAGCAGATATCCAGAGGTGGGGTACGGCTCCCAAAGGAGATGTTAGCACGAGTCATCACCTGCTCAGATCACAGCTCTGCTGCCTGGAAGCAGATGACGTGATGTTCAGAGATAAAAGTCTTCTCCCATTGCATCAGGTTTTTTTCCTTGGTGGGTGTCCAGGAGGCCTGCTCTGCATTTGGGAGGCACCTTCTCTTCAGGCTGTACCTAACCACAAGTGTATCAGAGCTGGGTACGCACCTGCCCCAAATAAATCCATCATCAATTGCACTGCAGGCACACAGGTTCCCATCAGTATCGACCCAGCCCCCTGTATTTCTTAGGGGCTACTGATCACTGATGTTTGTGACCAAGCTCTGCTCCTCAGCCATTGCTGATCTCGGTAGACACGAGCTAGTGGGGGGCATCATTCCTAGTGTACCTTCAGTAAGTTCTTCACATTACTGCTTCCTGCAGCCACAAATGTGAGGGTTCCTCAGGAGAGACGTCACTGTCTGAAAATGTGGGTTGAAAGACACTTCTCTACCAGCATTAAGGGCTATTGTTCATGTAAGGATGTTTGAGCACCTCTCAGTGGGGAAAGCCACGGCAGGCATCATTGCCAGTCTCAAATAGCTCCTCCCCCATCACTAGTATCCACACCTACTGCCACAGTCAGCAATGCCAGGTTAATTCCATGGCATGTTACTTGCCTGTTGATCATTTCTCCTTTGTGCTGGCCTTAGCTGGACACTGAGAACTGAAGTTCCCAAATGATTCAAATCCTCCTTGTTAATCTCCACACAAATGGCTTTCAGAGGTAAAGTTTGATACAAGCAGTACGAGGATTTACAAGTGCTGAAAAAGTCTTCTGTGCAGGAATTGCTAAGCCAGGATGCACTTCATGTACACAATAAGCAAAAGCCACTGGTTGCAGGATTAATGGACAAGGTGGGCATGGCCTGAGGCATATGCTGGACTGCTTTCCCTTTGAACTATGAGGTTTGTAGTGATGGAGTAAAACGCAGTATGGTTGATGAAAACTCTAAGGCAACATCAAATAACTGCTGAACATCTGCAAGGAAAGGGTCAAGCTCAAACTTCTTTTTACAGGTAGGGCAATGAGCAGCGCTGGATACTCCACCCTTTACATCCTCAGCTGCAAAGGGACAGGGACGCATGGATGTCATAACATGGAAAGACTTCAACCTCACATTCAACTTCTGCAGCTCAGCCCACTTGGATTGAGCCCACAGAGTCAGGACGGACCTTCCTAAACTCAGCAAAGCTGGATTAATGCCAGGGGTGCTGGCACAAAGTCGAAGTCACCCAGTCTTCCCTATAATTTTCATGTCAGAGTCAGACCCCTTAAGATTAGAAATAAGGGGAAACGATTCATGAAGCCAAATTAGCAGGCATTTCTACAGAGAATAAAAAAAAAAATTCTTACCAATGCCAATTCATATAATTGTTACCTCCTCTCCAGCAGTACAAATACTTCAGATACTTGTACTATTACTGCATGACCGGCATTAAAACAGGCCAAATTGACTATCACAGACTGTTTAAAACAACACCCCTCTTCTACCCCACCCTCCAGCCCATGAACACATTTTTAAAGTTAAACAAGACAAGAGGCATTTTAAAATTGAGACCTGCTCAGAGAAACCCTGATGAGTTTCACAAATACAGAAGAGGAAAGAGTATCAACACATTACAAAAACAGGAAGAAAACGTTACATCAAGACAGATGACAACACCGTGGTTCCTGACCTCCCAATGCTATGGGCTACAGCTAAGAGGTCTGTACAAATGTCTGTTGTTTTTGCAAAGTTTGAGTCCCTTCAGAATATTACTCTATTTACTCTGTTGCTGTCAGGTTGTGTATTTGCCCCACTGTTCCTAGTCCTGCCAGCTGGGCAAAGTGACCCCACCAGCTCAGTTTATGGATATACTGATGGGTTTGGGGGGCTGGAATGTTTTAGGATGGCATCAGTCTGTTTGGGAGGGTCTCTCCTTGAGTCCATCAGTTCACTCCTGAAGCAGGCCGAAAGGAGACTGTAGAGAAGGAACCAGAGAAAAGAAAAAGATGAATGTACAGGACCTTTCACCAGCCAGCAAGAGAGAAACAGTCAGTTTCGACCTTCATGATCACAGTATGGGCTTTGAAGGAAAGGAAAAGCAGATGCCTTAGCACATGCAGTGAGAATATGTGACAGGGAGATTTAGAAAGCTGGAAAGCCCGAGGTACAAGTGAGTGCTTGGCAAGGAAAAGAACTAGTTGATAGAGAAATCTGATTTCTGTGTCCCAGTCTCATGGTGCCTAATGGTGTCCTGATACAGTTCCCAGCAAAAAATACAAGAGGTAAAAAAGCACTCAGCCGAAGGGGAAAAGGAGAGAAGCAGCTTTCATTGAGCCCACTTCAAACTTCAATTACTTAAAACCCAGAAGCTGGTGCTAGGGAGAGAGGATGGTGCCTTCTGTTAAAGGGCCATATAGATTACATCTCAAATATTCCCTTTTTCAAAGCTGAGGTACCCTCTGCACTAAAGCCAAGGGGTCCCTGAGGCTGCCAGCTGATGCAGAAGGCACTGCACCCTCAGAGCCAGCAAAGCAAATGCAGCATGTCTTCACATATCAAATCCCTCACTTTTTCTTGCTTACTTTCATCTTGGCAACTCCCTAGTGAGAACATTGGGTGCCTGCAGTTCACAACGCAGTTCACAACCATCTCACTGGAGCACTCCAGGCACTGAATAGCTCAGCTATGTCATACCTCATTCACGAGGTTAATTCCTTCTCGTTGGATAATGAACTGTGCTACTCACTAGATTGAAAGGCAGCCGGTGGGCTGATAGCTGCTGATAGAAGAGAAACATTTGCTGGGATATAAGAACCTACTTGGGCATAAGAGCCCTCTTCTTGGTAGCCATTGGAAGACTTTGTAAAAACCCTTCAACCATGGGAGTTGGACTTGATGATCCTTATGCATACCTTACAACATGAAATGTTTTATGATTCTATGCTACGACAAAGAATTAAAATAAAGACTGTTCTGGCAACAGTGCTCAGTAGTATGAAACCCACCAAGGAAATTTTGCTGTATATGAAAAAGTGTTTTCCAGTAAAACCCTTAAAGGCTGTGCAGATACTCCCTGGGAATATTGATGGTAATTGTATTTCACAGCAGACTATCAAAGAAATCTTTCCTGCACAAGCCACCTCTGGTATCTCTGGCAGCAGGGATCTTCTGGCAAATAGGTGTTTAAAACAAATGGAGGTAGACCATGAAAAGGAAGTCTAAATAAATGTGTGTGCTGTTGTTCAAATATGGGCCCCAGGATTTGAAAAACGAAGAATAGAAACTGCAGGGAAAAAAAAAACCAAACCCCACAAACAAACCCAAAACTTCCCACCTATGATCATGAAGGTATTTGGCATAACAGTAAATACAAGAAAACCGTGCACAAAGGAGCAAACAGAGAGAGGAGATGAGACAGAGAAAGATTGTGGTCTGGCACAGCATGGAGCATTGCAATATTTTGGTCATTTTGTGGGACTCAAAGTTTTTTGATTGTTGCTAGGTTTGTCCTTTTTAGTCCAGAATAGTAAGACAGTTGCATCTGCTGGCCTGCTAAATGCAATGCTGGTCTGTATATGCATGAGAGCAATTACACAGTTGTTCTCCAAATGACAGATTTATCCTTTTAAAACTACTTTTCACCATCATAATCTCATCCTTGCTTTTCCTACTTTTCAAAGAAGATATAGCTTTCCATGTTGTAGGAATAAAAGGGAAACTTCTTCCCACACACCTAGATAGCTATTCTATGTTAACCATTGCTCGGAAAAGTAAACTGAAAAATCAAGGAATTCCTTCATCAAGGCTTGACTGTGGAGCTCTGTGCATGCAGCTCCATTTTGAGAAGAAAGAGACAAAGGCAACTCGCAAACATCCCAGCCCCACAGAACCCTACTAGTACCTACAGCTTCCTACACGTCCAAACTTGGACATTGCGTATGCACTTTCCTAGCTCCCAATTTTAACATACACTTTGAATGAAAGCAAACTGAGACTGAGTTTTGAAAGTACATCCCAACTTACAAAGTGAAAGTCATTTTCTTTTAAAGCCAGAACAGATTCGTAAAGGTGTCACTGTGCTGCTGAGCTTTACCAGCCTGACAAGGAAGCCGTGACAGGACATCTCCCAGCAACCTGCTTGCATTCAAGGTTGCTCTTACCCAAACCAGTTGCTACAAAATGTCTTCTTTCCCCACTCTCACATCAAGACCTGAAGCTCCTTTACGATTCATTTCTGGGATGGAATTCTGTCTATGAGTCTTTTCAGCCTAAATGCCCCTTCTCCCTGAACACATTCCTTCAGAATTTAAGTCAAACCATGGATTATGAAGGAAAAAGCACCAGAACCCAACTGCAGCTACGCAGCTATTGCCTGAACATGCATTGATGCTTGATGGCAGGCTGTCGGCAGTAACAACTGCAGCAGCTCTAGACAAACGCTCAAAGTTATTTTTCTCCCCACTTCTGTTATCTTTAAGAGCTCTTAATCTTTCTCCCCAGTATCTGAGCACACTCAGCAGCTGAGAAAAATGAGTATATAACTGGACAAGTGCCAGGAGACATACCAAAAGAAGTTTCATTAAATTAAATGGCTGGACTTACACATGCTGGTCTTAAAGGTAACGCAAATACCAACCTCAGTTGCCAGGAACCCATCCTATTGATATAGGAAGAATGAAAACAGAAATTACGGCAAAGCAACTGTCAGCACCAAGTGAAAGCAGTCATCTGCTGCCATCCATTTCTGCTTATAAAACCATTTCTCAACTGAAATGGCTGTAGTTCAGGTGGAGCTTTGAAGACACACAGCTGAGTGCACAAAGACTGCAATGCCTAGGAGCTAGTAAATACAAGCTATAGTATAAACAAACAGGGCAGATGACTGACAAAAATAATGATAATTTTAAGTGCCCCGAAAAATTGTCCAGAGCCCCTGGATGCTCCAGCCATTTTGGCACAAGGCTGTTTTCACACCTCCACAAGACTCCAGCTGACACTAAATACACACAGGTTGAAATGTGAACACATGCAGAGATCTGGCAGAAAGCCATGGCATTGCAGTAGTCCTGAGACAAGGCCAAGGCACCAAAATAAATCCCTACAGGCTCAAGTGGGACTTACGTGGTGGCTTGGCCTCCTGCTAACCTCTGCAGAGAATGAGTTCTACCCACAGCCTCCTGACGCGTGAGCTTACCAGCAGGAACGTGTGAGATCCTAAGCACTACCACTGGCGGCTACCTACAGCCCGGGTGGCTATTTTCTGTCACCCGATATGGCAGGTGAAGCAATGCCCACAAACGACTCCACTTACGGTCTGTCTGGGAAGTCATTCTCTGACCCACTCTCTGCAACTGCAAAGCTTTGGGAACAGAGGGGAAAATGGAAACCACTTATTTGGCTCTTCTTCTTCTCCCCATCCTCCTGGCACTTACACCACCCAAAGTAATCCTGGTGCAACCCTACCAGCTGAGTTCAGATAGGGCCTATGTCCGCCTGGATGGAAAGTTTCTTATGTGCAATGTGGAGAGTCAGTGACAAAGTACAATTTATAAAAACACTATAAAACTGTACATGTAGAATCTTTCTTTGAAGTGCCCACTGGTCACAAATGATTTATGTGTTTCACCCTTGCTCCCAACTTTCAGCTTCCTGTTTTATAGCTGAGGAACCTACAGCATTTATACACCACCGAGACACCAGACTTCCGACAGCACCAGAGACACACAGCAGCAGGGGCCAAGCACTTGGCCGAGCTGGTGCTCACACTCCCAGCTCCACGTGCTCCTGGCAAGGTGCTCAGATGGACACCCTGCAGAAGGCATGGGGATGCCTCCATGTTTGCTGCCATTCCCATGGAGCAGATGAGAGAAGATCACACCCACCCCGTGCTCCCCAGCTCAGGTGTGCACAGGCGGCTGGTTTCTGCATGCAGGCTGTTCAGTGGCACTGCCTCGTTGCGCTGCACCATGGGCTCTGACTGGAAGTCAAGATCGAGGCACTAACTCGTCGTTAACCCTCCAAAGCCAAAAGGTGAATCGTTTAGGACAAGAGACTAGAAGGGGACCTTGAAAGCAGTCAGGACATGCGCCTGGGGAATGAGGACTGCTTTGTCTCATTTCATGGGTCATGAAATCTGGATCTCAAACTCAGAGTCTTCCAAGTTCTGTACAGAAATTTGGCTTTGGCCAAACTTCTGGCATCGATTTCTAGCAGCTCTGACCGCAGAATTAACAAACAGCTATGCTGTTGGAAAGGATTTTGCCAGTGCAGTACTCTGTAAGTGCGAGGCTCTCAGTTGAGCGCCACATCCCTATGAGCAAGTGTGCAGAAGCCTTCTGTGTCTCTCTCCTCTCTCCCTCCTCCCCACTATCCTCACTGCACAGGTCACTGCAAGCACACTCATACTCACTGCTTCTGGAGCAAGTGCTGGTGCTGCTGCTGCTGTTGTTGCCGGTAGGTCTCAATCGTGTGCTGCGGAAGGTACTGCATAAGTTCCAGGGACTCTTTGATCTTTAGCAGCATTTCATAGGTCTCACGTCCCCTCACCTGGATCATGGGAAAAGGAAACGGGGTGGGGGGAAGAAAGCCTTAAAGGACTGCATCTATAGTCCTTAGTGACAACCACCTTAGTGAGTTTTAGGTGCAGTCAAGTAAACAACCATTGCAGGATGAAAACACTCTGTTTATACAAAATGATATGTAACAAAACCACTAAACCTTGTGCTAGAGGAACAGCAGATAATGTTGAAGAGTGATAATCTGACACTGAAGGCTAGTGAGTATCTTGGGTTTGTCATCTGGGTCAATGTAAATCTATGCCAACCAAAAGCAATATTCTGATCCAATCAGTTAGACAGAAAACATCTTTAGCTGTCTCAGATGTAAGCAGCTCTGTTGCTGAATCTTATATGCATTGAGGAAAAAAGAGTACTTGAATTTGGGTGCTGGGTTTGGACCTCCCTTCTCCTCTAAGCACACCGTGGTTTGTGATTTATCCAACTAAACGTGGCTCATGGAGAAGCAGCTAAATGGCCAATTACAGACATTTCTTGTCCTTTCTGATCCTACGCAATATAGCATATTTCACTTCTATCACTACATTACAATGATAATACATATAAAAGCCACAGAAGCATCCACCTTTGTCAGTAAAACAACACCCATGATCTCTAGAGGAAGCTCAAGTGCCACATGTCTAGAAATGACAGAGGAGGAAACCCAGTTAGGTCTCCAAGACATTTTTTCCACGAGGACAGACAGATCCCTTGCGGTATTCTCATATGCCTTGCACAAGCCACTCTCAGTCAGCAGCTACTGGAATTTGTTGTTTGGAATATGTGTTTAAAATTGCTCAGGGGATTGAAAAAAATAATAAAAAATTCCACATCCCATCCTCAGTTCTCTTTGAGGTCTAGGTGAGCCATTGACTTGCCTCAAGTCACTAAGGAAGATACTAAACAAAGTAAATGCAAAGATAGAGTGAACTCACTGGCAAGTATAAGAGCTCATCATCTGGGGAACGTCTTTTTTTGATAGATGTCATCTGTATGCCATGAGTTCCTTGTCGAAAAGCTGGAAGAGAAACCCCAAAAGCATCCCATTAAAAAAAGGGGGAAGAAAAGAAAAGAAAAAAAAGGGTGTGTGTGTAGAAATAAAAATTTAAAAAGAAAAAAAAAAGAAAAAAAAAAAAAAAAAAGGAGGGAGATACAAGAGAGACATGAGAGTGCATGACCAGCTCAGATCTGCAGTGCTCTGGAAAGATCTCTGCCTAAGACACTCCAGAACTCTTCTTGCAGCTCCTGGCTCCATAAGGCAGACATGACTTTGTGGATGTTGGGTGGCCATAACGCTTGGGGGAACATCAGCCAAGAAGCACTGGATATATGGCAAAACCCCAGTAAGCCGTACCTAGAACAAGCCCTGGCTCGTTGCAGGAAAGACTGTGAGCTTTGGCATTAGAGTGCTCAGGAGCTGTTAGGTGGATCCGTGATCCATGGAGGCAAGACAACAGGCAGGGAGCATACAGAATTCACTGCAAAAACAAAGCCTCCTCTCCAATCTGCCTCCTGTTCAGCCTAGTACGTCACTGAGCATACGTGGGAAACCAAAGTTGGTTTTCCACACTGTGCCTGTCTGATGAGTACATTGCACTCTTTAGAGCACAGAGAGAGGCCACTTGCTAGAGCACCTCTGATGCACAGCAGGGTTTACATGCAGTCTTAATCTGGATCCCTGTGGCTGGAAGACACATGCCACAGCACACGACACTGGCTAGAAGGAGCAGAGAATGACAGCGCAGTCCCAAACAAGCAGTAAAGGTTCAAAAAGTGATTACAGAATCCCAGCCATGAAACTTAAGGGTGGCAAATAAACACCTTGTCCGTCCACTGCTGGCAGGTCTAATCTAAAACAGGCAGTGCTGCAAGGGCGCCCACAAACCCATGCTGTGGACACCAACTCATTTTTAAGGTTGATTGACTCTGGGAGAACAGATGTCTAATGCCCTCCTGCCTCCAAGCCCATGCACAGCACTGCTCATCCCCGCAGCACAAGAGCCGAGGTCGCACCTGCACCCAGTGACAGCATGACTTGCAATCTGCCCAGCTCTGCCAGCTACTTACGGCGCTTCGTACCATCACCATTCTTTGTGCTGTCGGAGACTTGCTGCTTGCGGATGCTGTCCTCGTCTGCTTTGCGATCTCTGCCTGGGCAAGCGCAAATGCGAGCTTCAAAACATCGGCGGCCCAAGACTTGCCCACTGGGAAGAGAGGTGAGAGGAAACGTCAGCTGGCAGCTTAGATGCAGGCCAGCAGCATCCCTCAACTTCACACCAGACTATGCACAGACAGACCCAAACCTCCTATTTCCCCGTCAGGACATCCCAGGTGCTGAGCAACTCCCACCTGCAGAGAGTTGAAAACTGTCCTACGGCGTTTTACATCAAGCTGTCACTAAGGATATACAATGCTACCCCAAATAGAAGAGGAGCCAGAAGGCCGCCTGCAAGCAAAGGTGATGCACTACTTACTCTCTGGTTTCCAGTGTCACAATGATGAGGATCGGGCGCCGGTTCATCCCTCCCACGCAGCTACTGTTACACATGAAGTTGTACAAGACTGTTGTGAACTCTGTACCAACCTGGATGAGACAAAGCGGATGAGCAGAAGAAATGGTGTATAGAAAGCTCTACTTTTTCCAGGCTCTCCTCTTGTAATTCCACAGCTGTGTTGCAGGCTAGCATGAAATAGACCCCACCACAAGGATTCCTTAGAAGAAATTAAGAACTCCTGCTCTCAAGGGATAGAGAGGGTGTTTGAAAACTCATTTTTGATAAAGAGGAAGAAGAGATTCGTTGTGATGAGGATGGGGAAAGCACAAGATCCTGACTCCTTTTACTACGGTTACAACCCCCATCCCTTCATATGCGGGGATGCCACCACCCAGAGCTCGCAACATACCTGGGGCGGTTCATAGGGGACCAGCACGCTCTGCCTCCCAGTGATGGGGTCTTCTACATACTGGGCATGGCTGTTCCCTTCCACCCTGATCAGGTGGCTGGGAGGCGCAATCTGCCCTGCAAAGACAAGGAGGCAAAAAAACCGAGACACCATTTAGTGAAGCAAGGTCACACACAGCGCAGCAAGATCTTCCACCAAAGGAAACCACCCATCTATCACACATGCCTCCCAGCCCTTGAAGCATCCCTTCCCAAGGTCCCTGCTGCCAGACATCAAAAGCAACAGACTTTCCTAAGCTCATGCTGGATACTTGTGAGTAAACCTGAACATGGGCTTCCCAAGATCCCAGACTAAGCAAGCCCAAATGTCAACTGAATGGCAGCTCACAGCAACTCTTCCAGCAGATCACTCCATGTGGATTTTCACACCAGCTGAAAGCCTTTCTTTTCTTCCCCCAAATGCATACACAAAGCAAATTCCTGCAAGACTCAATTCCTACTCTTATCCTATCAATTGCTAGCCCTATTCTGTTGTCTCCTATCAGTCTTGATCCTAAGGAGCTAAAAAAGATTCGAACAGCAAGAGAAACATGCATTTAACTAATGGTCAACTTGAAAAATCCTGCTTGCTTACAGCAGTGGCAGAAGGGAACATAATCTTCTTTGTTTATAGGCCCCTTTCAAATAATTAAAAAAGTTTCCTTCCTGCAAATTTTCTTCAGTTTTTCTACACCATATGACTAAATTCTGAGGAGAGAAGCCTATTACGGGTTTATCTCAAGAATTTGTTTTATGTTTGCTTCAACTGTTTTTTGTTCATTTCTTAATCTAAATACAGCATATTTCTACAGAAATAATTATTTCAGAATAAAAATTTATAATTTTTTTTTTCTTCCTAAAAGCTATTACTGATCCAGGTATCAACCCTCAAAAAATCCAGTTCTGTTAGAAAAGCGCTTTCTAATATGAAAAACTATTTTGAAGACCTGTCCACTTCACTCTGATTTTGTACTCCCAAGTCCTTGCTTATTTTTGTGCTTGTCTAGCTGGCTGCTTTGCAACCAGCAAAGGGATCTGGGCTCCTAAGACATCCTGCTAACTGACACCAGCAAAGGGTTTTTTTACAGCAGGAGATAAATAATGCATGTAGAATAAAACAGATGCTCATCTGAAGTTATGTGAACTTAAATGACCAAGGCAAAACAGACCCCAGCCTATGAGTTTGCAGAAAACCCCAGGACATTTTTAAAACTGCTGCTCCTTCACTAACACTTGCTGCTCCTTTCTAAGAAGGAGCAAGCAAAAGATTAAAACATTAACACTGAACTGATAGTGTTAAATGTACAGGAAGGTTGCCTACAGTTGATGCTGGCACTTAGTGTTATTCTGCTAGAGATAAACAGCCCCTCCGTCTTTGAGGCGCGGATTAAGGGCTGGAGATGATATTGCATCCTGTTACTAGATCCTTGTCCCAGCGACGTGGAAGCTCATTCCTGAACACAAGAACAGCTGCTTCTCATCGCAGGAGCAAAAGCAGAGCAGAGAAAGGCTGCCAGAAGGGCATTGCCTGTCATGAGGACAGACATCCATCCAACCTGGGCAGGCATGAGATTTATTTCAGTGCTTTCTTCCCAAGGACGTGCTTGCACAGGGACAGCTAAAGTATAGTATGAAGCTTACTGTTAAGCATGGGAATTAAAAAGCTGCACAAGGTGTTGCAGGGAGGTCTGCTTCCAGCAGGTTTGCTGTGAAGCTGCCACCAAATCCCCGCACCAGTCACTCATCAGACAAGCAGCTCTGGAGAGGGACTGCCAGCAATGCACTGCCTTCCTTACCTTCATTGAACTCCCGGCTCAGCTCATGGTTTGGGCAGCGTTTGACCACTTCAGTGACATGTTCAGCTTTCTTGTAGACTGGCATAGCCCTGATGACAGCTCCCTGAGGCGGCGGGGTCATCACTTTGATCTGGATGGGACATGTCTTCGCGATCTGGCAGTACAGCTTTTTCAGTTCAGTGGAATACTGGATGAGGAAACAGAGCAAGAGAGAGTCAGGATGTTCAGCTAGGGATGAATGCATGCCAGAAGGATTAGATGGGTTTGCATATGTCACTGAATGCACCAGCTACTGCATGTGCATTGTATTTGTACACACAAAAGCCACATTTCCAGACAAGTGACAAAAGCCCTAGACATTTACCTGTTTTAGAATAGCAGAACATAAACCTACATCTTAGTTTTCCTAAAGTCAAAATTCTTCAACTAAGAAGCACCACTTTTACATGAACAAATACAGTCTTTATTTCTCTTGGGTACACACTCCCTTCCCGGGGACACACATTACCTCCCTAACAAAATTGATGCTATTATTTTCACAGCACCCTATAATCCTAGAAGCACTAAAAACCACACAGAGTGTTGCATCTTGTCTTATAAGAAGCCTTCCTACATTTGCAGAGGGTTGAAATAAAAACATCAACCTTGGAGTTGAACAGCACTTGAAAGCAAGACCCTGACCAATCTGGGAGTTGTACCAAATCTGACATTTCAGTCATCTTTCAAAAACATCTCACACCTCTGCTGACTACTTCTGTAGCAATCTCCACAGTTTTAAACTCAAAACATTATGTCCACAAAAGAGGTAAAAAAATACCTTTTTTTTTTTTTTTTAAATAATCAAAGATCAGAGGAGTTGAACATTCCAAAGACCATATCCATGGTGAGACCTAGAGCACAACCCAGGAGCTGACTCCAAAAAGGAAGTTGTGACCGTGCAATGAACACCTGGAGCAGAACAAGATGCTCTTATTCACTGTGCTAATTTGAAGCATATTAGATTACCTCTTTTAAGATGTTCCCCACTAAAGCAGTAACACTGGTGCAGCATTTTCCCGAAGTGTGTTCACATCTGGAAACCTTTACTCAGCAAAACGTCAAGGCATGGGCTGAAGTCACTGGTTTCTGTTCAAAAACCCTCACTGAAATAAGGGCGTGTGCTTAGCAGGAATGGTTGCAAGGCAACTCTTATGTGGTTCAGTAATCCAAACCCATTTTTCTGGATGTCCCCCATGAAGGAGAGTCTCCAGTCTCCTCTGATGTTCCAGAATACAGTATTTTTCATCACTGCCCCACTTCAGAGGCATTCAGTTTTCTCCAGGTGCTCCGACATTTTCAAGGACAGAGCTCTTCCAGTGATTCTAACCACGTAACCCACAGGAATTGCTGGTATTTCCCCACTTCCATCTCTTTGGTTCTGGCACAGAAAAAAAAGTGAAAGCCCCAAGGTGGTTGTTTTCTCAAAAAACAACTCTAGCAGCCATGGCTGATACAGCCCCAGTCCCAACTGTTCAAACACGGCACTGGCAGGTTCATACTGGTTGAGAGCACGACATGGCCATCACCCTGTCGGGATGGGAAGAGCCAGCGCATGCATGGGTGGGTGGCGGGTGATGTGGCAGCAGGATTAGCTAGCAATATTCACGGATTATTTGCATTTCAAAGCGTACACGTTGCTAACATAGGAAAAACCAAAATTGGGAGAGACACCGGGGAGGAGAGGGGGATTAAAAATAAGCCAAGCCGATCCCTTCCCTCCTCACTCAATGCCACCCATCCGTACGGCAGAGAAGATGCTACAGGTATTTGAGCTAAGGAAAAAAATTCTTTAAAAATGCAAAGGCCAAATTGTGCAATGTATTTTATGTGCCTGCAGGCTAGAGATTAAACCCACAAAGGATTTACCCAGCCCGCGGAAATGGGGAACATGCCAAACAATTACAAAAAAAAGTTGCGAAACAGATCTGGATGGTGATTTATATCATACATCTTTTTACCTGAAATTCCTTATTGTTTTTTAATTAAAAAGCAATTCCTTACTGAAGGTAAGAGTGAGCTCACTATATTGTCTTTTCATCTCAAGAGGTAGGAAAAGAATCACTTAGATTTAAAAGAAGAAGAAAATTTAGAAAGTATTGTTTCCCTCAACACATCAGCTTGCTAATAGCATCGTGAATGTTTCAAGGAAAGAAAGCCTCAAAAATCTCAAAAAGCCAACTAATCGCTTGGATGCCTTGATATCATTGAAGTGTAAAGATACTGGGCACCCAAATGCCATGGGCTGAAAGGAAAGCATAAATATGGAAGCGTGATGGCGCAGGGAGGGCACAGCACACGCCAGGAGCCGAAGTGTCCGGTGTCTGCAGGCATTCAGAGAATTGAACAAATGGAAGGAGATACACACCCTTTTGTCACAGATCAGGGGTGTTGGTGTTGACTGTAATTTTATGTATAACATCTTCAAAGACAAAAGCTGGAGTTACAAGTTGGGGGAAGTGGAGTGTTAAAACAAAAAACAAACCCCAAAATCACTACTTTCAGAAAGACAGCAGCCCAACAGCAGCATGAATACAGAAAGTCCAGATCAAACAGTGTGGCCCCTCTGCCAGCAAAGGAAGGGATCTGCTCCTCATTCACTTTTTGGCACCCCGACTGTCAGAGTCCTTTGGCTGCAATCACCTTGGAAGGCATCAGACCTGCAGCTTAAATTCACAGAAAGCAAGCAGCAAGGGGCTAATGGGTTATGATGAACAAGCCTATCCAACAAAGAAATATCCACATATATGTCTCCAAAACACAGGGAAGACTGAAGAGCTCCAGGCTCTGGCCAACACACCTTGGACTTGACATGTCGGAAAAGGAGGGTGACCAGGAGCCCACCTCTGCTTCGGAACATGGTCAGGGCACAGGGAGGTAAGCAGCAGCACCCAGCACTGAGACACACAAGACAGAAGGACGGCTTTGCTGCCTTTTTGTCACCAGATTTCAAGAGGAGTTCAAGCCTCATGGGCCCTACACGGGCCTCGGGGACATGGCATACAGCCATGATTTCACATCTACCCCAAGCACAGCCGCCCGCAAGCGTGTAATCACTGAGCAGCCGGTCATTTAACACCCGTGTAAATCTGTCCATGGTGTACCTGCTGTCAGACAGCAAGGGTCTTGAGTTTCCCACCCTGCCAACTTCGCTGCAACCGTGGGTAACCTGACGCCCAGCCATTTATTGGCATAAATAGATGCCAACAACTAGGTCATAGTGACTTCGTACTGGATCAGTGATAATCACTATATCCACAGAGCAAGACAGGATATTGTATATAGATTTCAAAGCAAATAAGCTTTAGAAAAAAAAAACCAAAGCCCAAACCCAAGGCAGGAACAGTCTGTGCATTCAGAGAGTGCCTGCAAGCAAAGGTCGCCTCTCTTGGCACAGGTGCCTCTCCCCAGTGGTCCCCAAACTGCCCCACCTTGCAGGAGGTGACAGTCCCCCTGCCCACTATTTTGCTATGGGAACTGACAGATGCTCACTGTATAAGGGGCAAAACCATGAGATGAGCAATTCCCAGAAAACCAGAACATGACTATTAATCAATGCACTTCTGTTACTTGCTTGAATAGGAAAACAAATTAATTGGGAACAAAAATACCAAAAATGAGCTTGACCCAATCAACAAGCCTATCATTTAGCAAGATGACAATAGTCATCATCGGGCAGCAGGAATAAAAGTTCTGCCAACAGCCTGAGGAGTGCAAACACCACTTCTACCAGATATAAAGACCAGAAAGCTATTTAAAACAATAGAGTGGAGACTGGCAATGCGTAACCATTTGAGAAGGAGAGGAAAGAGCTTTGGCTCAGACTTCTCTTTGGTGTTCAAGTACTGCATGTCATGCCCAAATAAGCAGACTTCAAGAGATTGCTAAGAACAACAGTGAATTTAGCTTTTTGCTTAATAGTATGTTTTAAAAGGAAAGAAGAAAACATTCCAGTGCCTGCAGCTTTGCCCTCCCCACCTGCCTGTGCAGACATACTGTATTACCCACTCTTGGCACTCAGGCTGGTAATTCAGTATCACAATGCACACACGCCAGCTACCATCATGCAACACCTGTCTGATTTCTCAGCAAGCCCCTTCTCCGGAAGGTGTGTCAACAAGGGGCTTAAAGGAGAAAGCAAACCACTGTTCACCTCTCAAATGGAGAATTTTTGCTAGAAAGGACTGAAGTCTCCTGAAAGCAAGTGCATGGTTCAATATAAGCTGCAATGGCTTTTCACTGAGTATTCAATTTACCTGCAAAACTTTGATGCAGCAAAATCCCCCAAACTCTACTTGGGACGTCTACTTCTAATATCTGTTTTGCCATCTGATCTAGCTGAGGGATTACAGCCCATAAGTCTTTAAAAGGAGTGGGGTTCAGTCAGCTCTACGGATACTGATGAATGTCAACTTAAAGGTGATCCCAGAGGTTGGCTTATGGTATGACAGCTCCCTGAGCCCCTTCTGCTTAGATCAACAGGTCTTTCAAATCTTTTGCAAACTTCTTTCAAGTAGCCACGTTTTAGTTCAACTCAGTTAAACACTAGATTCATTTTACTTGATGTTTTTAAAGCTATTGGTCAGTTATGCTTTCTCCCCTATCAACAAACTCCAAGGAGGGGAAAAAGAACCAGTAAGAAGAGTGGGAAAACAACATTTACTTGCACCAAAATGGTCACAGATGAGAACAAGGAAAGTCACAAAGAAATAGAAAATTACCTTTTTAAGGTTTATTCATTTAGGAGAAAAGAGGTAGTGGGGAAAAAAGGAAGCTACTTACTAAGAATAAAACCCTGACACATTTACATATGCACCTTAAATATTTTTGCTTTGATGAGCAGTGATTTACCTTTTCATTCACAAAAAAACTGTGGAGGGTATGGGAGGACACCAGATACCCGTGTGTGCACGTACACCCACAGGCTTAGGAACTGACTTGTACAGAAAGGAAGTTCAGCAGGGAAGCCCAAGAGCAGGTCTACCAGGAGTGCTGCAGACATGGATGTCTCATGCCAGATTTAACCTTTTGCTCTGCACAACCCACCACTTATTAGCCGATTTATTCCAGCTCCAGCTTGAGGTGCTCTATCTCATCAGGCTTCAGAAAAAAGCAATCAGCTTGCTGCTAGTGGACGTAGCAGTCATTCAAACCATAGGCATGACCGACAGGTTCAGTGATCATCAACCCCAACGTGCCTACAGATCCACTGCGTGTGACAACAACCCCCAGACTCACACACAGTCCACTGCACCAGCGGGATATGCCTCTGAGCATTCCCTGCCTGCGGGGAAACCTCCGTGGCACGACCGGGAGGATGGGAGCGGGATGGGATGCTGATGCAGCCCCACCAGTGCTTTGCAGGCATTTACTAAACTTTTCTATCCCGGGGCAAAGGAAAAAAACCCCATGTCATCCTTTTATCCCTTCGTGAGGAAGGGCAGCGATTCACCCAACGGCGTCCGCCTTTGGAGAGACTTAAACTTCATTTTCCCGTTGAGCTCCTCTGCCCCCTCGCCGCCCCTGCCGCCGCGCACGACCGGTGCTGAGGAGCTGTTAAAATCCTTCCTCCGAGCGCTTTTCCCCAGGAGCCGCAGCCAAAGGCCGCCTGTTGCCACCTGTCAGTCGCAGGGATTAATTACCTGCGCCGGGCTGGGAGCGGCACATTCCTGCCCGGCCTCACCCTCCGAGATGTTGACATCAGGCAGGTGGGCCCCGCATCCCCCCGGCTGGCAGCGCGGATGGGGGGACGCGACCCACGAGCGGCGTGGGGACGGGCAGCGCCGCGGAAGCCGCGGGGAAACGGAGGAAGCGGGGAGGAGCGGGCCGGACGAGGTGCGGCACCTCGGAAACCTTCGTGAAAAAAATAAATAATAAAATACATAGATGTATGTGTGTGTGTGTGTGTTGACCTGCTTAGGTAAACGGGGAAGGGGAGGGGTGGCTGGGAGGAGAACGGAGAAACGTAGCCTGCGGATAAGGATTCAGCAAGACGGCGGCTGGTGCGCCGGATCCCCCCTGGCCTCCTGCCGCGGGGGTCGGGTACGCCTGCGCTAGGATGGGCTGCCGCGGCTCACTGCGCGATGCGAAGGGAGGGAAAGACAGTTTTTTTCCCCCTCTGGCAGATGCGGAGCAGCGTGCACAGGCACCTGCTCGCCCTGGCAGAGAGTGCCAGCTCCGTGCTCCCCCCACCACGTACAACCACCTGCGAGTTCCTCTGCATCCCGTTTGGACCCCCATCACCGCCCCACAAACACCCAACCCCAGCCCTGTGCTCTGCCTTAGAGGAAGGGGCTGAAGCAGGCCAAGAAGAGTGTGCACAGGGACATGCAAAAGTAGTCATGCTATAGGAGACCCCCTGAAATTCCCCCAAATACTGAATTCAGAGCATCCGCTAGATTCTCCCTTCTTTAGGAAAATGAGATAATTCCTTCATGCAACCATATTTTGGTATCTTGCTTGAGAGGCCCCAGAGATTTGAATCCAAAACTAGCTAGATGTAGTATCTGCTTTAGGAATATTCCTGCCTAATGTTGCCTGTATAGCCACACTGCTAAATAGAAATAACACTGTTATTTTGTCATACTAGTTTTGCACTGTGAAACAGTTTAAATCTGAAAACCTTACATTCGAGGGCATTTACGTTTCAGTTTCCAATCTACAGACTTATTTCATCAACAAATTAAGATATCCTGAGGTCTGGCTCAAAAATATTCTTAAACGAACAAAACAAAAAAAGAATTAACTGAAAAGTATCCTGTTTCAAGAGAAAAAACCCAGAACAAAACAACAAATTCTGGAAAAGTTTGATTTTGTTAGTTAAGTTCTCTTCCTTTGCTAGCCTTAGTTTTTTTAAATCTTTCTGAAATTATTTTTTTTAAAAACCAAAACCATAAGACTCCTGCAGTTGAATGACCTCACCTTGCGCACCCAACTCACACTCTGCTTGTGTATCGTATCCAGTTTCCAAACTGAAATTCTAGCAGTACCAAATGAGTTTCAGATGCTGACAACGTCTAGTCATTTGCACTTCTGATAGGCTACTTCGCACTGGAAATTTTGCAAGTGAGGTGAAGGGATGAAACAAGAGTGAATGTGCTGAAAGCCAAAGCTGAGCCAATGCTGAACAACGTCTTCCCTTTTGGGCTCCAATAAGTACCCACTGACAGCGGGATCCCACATTACAAAACGATGTGGGAATTTTCACTGGATGAAGTAGCTTCCACAGGGAGCATGTATTTTATGTTATTATTCAGAGTCTGAGGTACACTTTCAGATAGCTTCTCACAGACACAAGTTACACACATACACGAAACACCCAAGAATTATCCCAGCTGCAGCATGGTCCCCTCTGATGCAATGTAACTGGCCAAAGCACATGTGCTTTGCAAGCGTCCCAGGCTCTGGACGCTGTGCTGATTTCCACAGGATCAGCGTGTGTCCCAGCTCATGACTCTGCATATCCTTGTGATGTTATTTTCATAGACTCTGTTGATTAACTGACATGAACATGACCAATTTACAGACGATAAATAAAACACTGTGTGGTATCTCCTTCCTCAAAGGACTTTTCTTTAGGACAACTTTGCAAATAAAGCTTCTCATGGATGGGGGCCCTAATGCTGCATTGTTATACTTCAGGCATTAGGGATGTTTTTTGCATTTTGTTTTTGCTTTTGTGTGTGTGGAGAAGGACTGGGCACAGGCTCTTTTTATCCTGTTCAACTCAGTCTCTCGAGCTGTATCTAGGGCTCCCAGTGACTTCTGTGTTACAAATGCACAACATAAGCATCCAGTTTGACTACCAAAGAAGATACAAGACCAGAAAGCATATGCTGTAGGAAGTCCACTTTCATGCTACCCAAATTCACCTAAAGGCTATGAAGTGTTAAAATTTGGCAGAAGAGTGAGGAGTGAAACAAGATAGGCTAAAACATTAGCTAAAATTGGATTTGAGAAACATCTGCTTCAATTACTGAGCATTAATAAAGGAGTCAAAAAACTTTGAGAGCAAGAGTTTTAGTCCTTACAGTGACTGTAGAAGAAGCTCCAAGAATAACTCCATTGCATTTCTTCCCTCCTTTCCCAGCAGCACTATCCTCAAAGACATTCAGCTTTTTCACATCCTCCTAGCAGGAGGGGAATCCAGTGTAAACGAAGTGCTACGCTGAAGTTACAAGTATTTGCACCTATATAAAATACACATACCTGCTTGCAGGTAATGCAGGGAAGTATATGGTTTATATAATTTCATATAAGCAAACATGTGGGGTAAATAACTTGATTAGTATGACCCCAAAGCCAAACCTGGACTGAAGAAAGGTCTGATTCAACTTGTATTTTAGATGCAACCAGAATTTTCTTATAAAGGACTCCAGAAATGAAGTGGAAAGAACATATTCAGGCTCCTGACAGCAAATGTACCCCACCACATATTACTTCTGACTCACGTGCCTCAGCCTCAGATGTTGAGCACCAGAACCTGTTATGCTCATAGACTGCTTTAAGTGAAGCCCAGGTTGGCCACTTCAAACCTCCTCTTAGCTTGGCGTGAGGGATTAAACCTTCTTACAATCATGTGTCTCAGGTTCAGCCAAAGAGGAAGGCTGCTGTTTGTTTCCGATTAGCCTCCCAGATCTCATTTGTTTTAAGTCCACATGTTCCAGCATGCTCTATCCTACCAGCCAAACTCCAAAAAACTCTAACCAGCCAGAGGAAACATTGTCTGGAGTAACCAGACACCAAGTTCTAGTGCATCTCCCAGACACTTTTGTCCCCTGCTGAAAGTCAAAGGGTGATGAACTCGACCATAAGGAGGGAAGAATGACAGCAGCACATAAAGGTTGTAGCTATTGATCATTTCTGTGCATGCTCAATTAAGATAAGCAAATGGCAAAGCAAAAATCTTAAAGCTCTCCAAAATAAGCCTGCTCACACCAAATCTAACCTGGTTTCATCAACATGAGTCAGCTGTAAGAGTCCCAGACAAGCAGGTCAAGCCTTGCAGCCCCCCACAGAGCAGACACAGGCTTTGGCTCAGCAATTTGGGATACAGTCATAGGTTCAGACAGCTCCACACCAGCTGAAAATCAAGGGAAGGAAGAGGATACAAGGAAATGCCAGAGGTAAGACCTAACTCCAAAACTCTTTTTAGTTCCCTCATTTGCAAATAAGGGGATTTCATTAATATCTTAGACAAAAGTAAAGTCATTAGTACAGTATCTGTTACAGCAGAGGGAAGCCAAGCTATGAAAGAAAACCCAACAAAATGCCAACGAACAAAAAAAAAAAAAAAAACAAAACCCAACAAAGAACGAAACAAAACAAAAACCACACAAAAAATCCCAAAAAACACCTCCCACCCCACCCACCCCCCAAAAAAAAGAAAAAACCCCAAAAAACCAAAACCCACACAATGAAATTGTTCTGCCAACATAGTCCTTTCTATCACCAACATACCTTCCAAGCCTGCAATTTAGGGGCAAAGTCAGACCCAGAGGTATCAGGCACCCTGCCACAGACTGCACCAGCCATTCAACACTCTAGAAAGCAGGACATTTCGCTAGATGGTGACAGATTTACACCAAAACTCTGGCTCACGCCAAAGAGCTGACTTACTTGCAAAATGCCACAGGGTCAGCATATTGCAAAGGTAAGAATCATAGAATCATAGAATAGTAAGGGTTGGAAAGGACCTTAAGATCATCTAGTTCCAACCCCTCTGCCATGGGCAGGGACACCTTACGCTAAACCATGTGGCCCAAGGCTCTGTCCAATCTGGCCTTGAACACCACCAGGGATGGAGCATCCACAACCTCCCTGGGCAACCCATTCCAGTGCTTCACCACCTTCACTGTAAAGAACTTCTTCCTTATATCTAATCTAAACTTCCCCTGTTTAAGTTTTAAGCCATTACCCCTTGTCCTACCACTACAGTCCCTAAGGAAGAGTCCTTCCCCAGCATCCTTGTAGGCCCCCTTCAGATACTGGAAGGCTGCTATGAGGTAAGAGTATGTGTCAAATACGGGCCCTTCTTCCTAGCTGGGTCATTGACAAGCTCAGAGGAGAAGCAGGCTGGTCAGCTTTGCACACTCTCATTCTGATAGGCAGCTACAGGAGAGAAAATTCAAGGTATTCGAAGCTAAAACCAGGTTTAATGTCTTCTGACCTCTCATACTTAACACCTTCATGCAGATACATTTTCTCTCCTGTTCACTCTTTCTTGACTTAGGGTTTAGATTCAACAGAATCTACTTAAAGGACAAACAATCCCTGAAGATCATGTAGGAGGGATTGTTTTTCTTGCCTTTCCAAAACACTACTGAAGTTGTAGTTGGACTTCTGTTACGTACTGATCCTTGTGCACATGGCCATAAGAGATCCCTCTCTTGTTCCCCCATAAACCATGAGGATCACCTTTTCTACTCATTCCAGACAGCCCATGCTTAAGCAGTTTGAGCAGGCTGATGACTCTGTGGATATTTTCTTGGCTAGGCATGCCTATTTCAATGTTGTGCTGTGACTAAGTATGGGACTACTCCCTGGCTGTCTCTTGGGTGGGAACCAGCCACTGCACCCCATGTAGCAGGGCTAGTAGCTAACCAGGAGGCCAAGGGGCTCAGCTGTGAACTTGAACATTCTGATAATATAAGGGACCACCAACCAAGTCAGTCAACGAGCACTTCTCCATATGTGTACTCTCAACAAAGACTAAGTGGCCCCAATGGAAAAAGGTGATCCCCTTTCTCTCCTACTTGTCTTTTTCCCCCCCTGTTTATTTCACCTGAGGGAAAGTACAGATACCTCTCCACTTCATCCTTCTAATAAAGTATTAATCACACCTATGGGAGGCAATGGAAGGAAAGACAGAAAGTATTAAATCTGACAGGCTCTCAAAGCGGCAGTGCCAGTGAAATGCATCATTAAGGTGAGTAATTTTCCTGTTTACTTCATAGGCTATGAGCCCTCCCCCCCCCCCACCTTCCTCCCCACCTAAGATGTGGGCAGGACCCATCAAGGCAGAGCTTTGGAAGCAAGCAGCAGCGTCCCCAATTTCTACATAAATGCTGCAGGCCAAAGAGCAAAGGCAAGTTCCAACTGAGCCCTTGACAGTAATCAAGCAGTGCGGCGCCTCTGGTCTTGTCTTGTGCATACCTTGCAAGTAGCATCATGTCTTCCCGCTGAGATTTCACTGGCAGCGCACACAAGTGCCTTGTTCCTTGGCTTCTATCTCAGAAAAAGAAAGTCCTGAGCACACACATACACACACACCCCTGCCTTTCTGCTCCAAAGGAGACCATTTCCCTCTAAATCATCGGCATACTGTTAGCAGTCCATTCAGAACAGATTTATGAATTCACAAGAAACCTCTTGTTCCCGTTCATAAAGGTTAGCACCAGTCCCTTGCCAAAAGGGCATTGAGCTTTCTCTATTAACGTCCAGGAAACTTTCCTGAGTCAGACCTTATTACATTTGAAACAAAGTGCAGGTAGAAGCAAGTCTCTTCCATGATAACAGCCAGGGCCTGTCCCATTTCCTGATCACATTACACTCAATTTCCAGAATTACATCTATGCAAATATTTTTCTCCTACTTGTAGAGCATTTAATTGATAATTAAAGTGAAAAGCCAGCAAAGCTTTTCTGGCTAGGGTGGTGAGCAAGGCAACAAACATGCAGACACTGAGCAAAGACAAATTTTCTTCCTTTGTATGAAGACCATCTGCTAAGGGCCCTCTCCTCCTTCTAGAAGATAGAGGATCCAAACTGAACCAAACCATTTCTGCAAATGTTAGCGACCCAATAGGGCACACTCTAGTTCTGAGTCACAGAGAAAACAAGATTAGGAAAGACAAAAATAACACCTAACTGAGCAAGTTATAGTTTTACTGAAACAAAAATGTAGTAATTTGAATCTAAGTTAGATCAGTAAAGCATGACAGCAGCTCCAGAGTGATTAGGATGAATGGTGACTAAGTCAAACCTTTAAACCTTTTATTCATACAATTAAGCTTTGGGGATGAATTAAGCTTTTGGGTGAGAAAGGCAACAACAGTCACTAGCTATTACTGGCATTTGCAAGGTTCTGGGAATCTATATTTCACCCAGATCCTCCTCTCTCCCAACCCTCTCCTTCCATTCTCAATGACCTGGCTAAGCACAGTCCTTGAGCCAACTCATGTGGTTTCTCCTGAGCCTACTTTCAAAGTCAAGACATGATTCAGCAAGGTGTTTAAGCAGATGCCTACCTTTAAGGATGGGAGCAGCCTTGCTGACTCCAACAGAACCCAATAGATTTCACAGGGAATATTCACGTGCCAGAGGTTATGCACTCACTTGAGTGCCTTACTGAACTGAGACCTTGATTTTCCTACGTACCGTGGGAAACAGCTTGTCAAGAACCACACTGAAGAACATAGCAGTGTCACCGCTGCAGCCATCAGGCCATTGAGATGTCTTCAACTCTAGAATGCAGCACCTCATGCCTAGGCAGCTAGTGAGGTCAATGCTGTGGCACCTTCTCTGCTAGGAAGGGCAACAAGCCCATCCCAGGCTTAGGATATTCCTCCAATTTTTCTCATGCTCTCCAGCAGCCCTGAAGCTATGCAACTGCAGCAGGTAAAGGAAGACAGACATTCGGCAGATCAACACTTAGAAAGGGAGGAAGGCTTGCAGTGAGCTTGGGAAATGTTAAAAGCAATCCTACCTATCATTGTTATAGAAATCACAATGTTCAGTTTTGCATCTCCTGTCCTTCAAGAGGAGAATGGAAAGCCACATCCCAGTTGACATGCAAGCCAAAGAAAGATGTGCAGTAACATATCGCATGAAAAATGGAAGGCTTGAACACAGCATAGTCCATACCTGCTTTGGCTAATTCTTAGGTTGTTTTGTAATGTCAGCAGGAATGCACAAGTGCATAAAGCAAACTTTCATGGACCTGGATGCACTTTACAAGCAAATCTTCAAGCCTGCTAGGTAAACTCACCAGGAATAATTGCCCAAATGCTCCATGACATAGTTACAGGTCTCTAAATTACTGGAAACAGAATACAGCAAGTAATCAATACCTAGCAATTGATGTATTTCACTTACTAACTGAAAGATAATCATGTCAACTGCATGACCTAACTAGGAATATAGCAAGAATGAATATGGATTTAGATGCAAATCCTCATGACCACAATCTGAAGACGGCTCAGCACTGCTCCGTTTGCAAACTGCAAGTTCTGAAGACCCCAAGCCATGGATGCTTTGTGAGAAGACCTATCCCATTCAAAGCAAGACTACTTTCCCAAACAAAAAGCACTCTGTTGCTGTATAACAATGAGAACAGGAATAGTTCCCTGGGAAACATAATTTTAAAGTCAGATTTCCCAACTAACCACACCCAATTAGTAAGTAATGCTATGTTTTTGAGTGATTATGGAATCCCAGCAGATTTTTCAGTTTCAATTTTGTGATTTCCTCCATATTCCCAAAAACAAGGGGTGGGGGGGGGTGGTGTTAAAAAAAAAAAAAAATCATCAAACAAAACCCCCTCACAATCTTACTTGGGCTGAAGGCAACTGAAGGCAAGCTTCTTCCTCCATAAAAAGAAATAAAACAAAATGGAGCAAAACAAGACAGAGTTGCAACATCAGAAGAAGTTATTGGCTCACGCTGTCCGGCACTCCCGTTTTCCTTACAGCTCATACATGATGCATCAGAGAAAGGTGCGGAACCTCCATGGACAAAATGTACTGTTTTCCTGCATGATGCTGTGTAGATGAATTCCTGCCCTTGCAGGATGCAAGCTTTGTCCTGAGATAGCTACTATGAATCTCATAAGCTTGCACCACTGCAAGTGTTACTAAGGGTAAGACTTTGAATTTAATGCTACCCAAACAAAAAGGTGGGATGAGGGTTGGGACCAACTCTGGCAAGCCATTTGCAAGTGTAGCCTATTGAAGACAACCAACTGGTACTGAAGAAAACAAGGACTTTAAACTTGCAGAAGCTAACTACCCCTCCAGAATTTCATCTGCCACCACTACGTAGGGAAGACACCATTAAACTACTGGCATAACCCAATAGACTTTTTCCATCAACCAGCTTCACAACAGAAAAGAGTCCACAAGAAAACAAGTGTTTCCAGCTGCAGACAGCAAAGCACCAGGATGCAAAAAAAAAAAAAAAAACCCAAACCAAAACAAAAAACCCCCGACTAAATAGGATCAGAGATATGACAACACACACCACAAAGATGTGACCATTCTACTGCTATGATGGGCAGCAGGATCATAATCAGGTAAGGTAGTGTACAAGGCTCCTCTGCACAAAGTACTGGGTGAGAAGTAAGCCCACTTTTGCAAAGCATGGGGGCAACAGATTGAAACAATATAGAGGGAAACACTTGGAAAGAAGCAAGCTGGTGAGGAAGGAGAAGCCCTACTCACAGCATACCAGCTACCTGACCCTGGAGGACAGCAAGTGATAGAGGCCCAGCTAGACCATAACTGTTGCCACATATTTCTTATTTAAATGCAATTTGTTTAATCTCAAGTTGGATTCAACCATCAAAGGCTCTCTTCTGTAGCACACTGACAGTTCACTCTAAATCTCACCACCTTTAATTCTTTAATTAGCCAAGAAAAATGTGATCTCAACTCTTCCACCAACCTAAGCTAATTTTCTGCATGAAGCTTCCAACTCCTGTAGATTACAGGTTTTAGCTGCTCATGTAGCCAAAGGGAAAAAAACAAAATACACCCCCCAACACCTCATTCCCACACAGGCTGATGTATACTTCTCCATGTGCTGCCTCTCCAAAGAGCAAGTTCCTTGAAAAGTCCTTGCAAAAGCAAGAGGGACCCATTTTCATATTGCAGTAGTGGGCTAGGAGGCATAAATACATCATGCAATTCAGAGAAAGAGTGAACAGAGATTTCTACGTATGGTACAGGGGTGGCTGGAGGAATCTGGGGACAGGGTAATGTTTGGAGATGGGAGAGGGAAAAAAACAGAGAGTTAAGCCAATGCTTGACTAAGACAGTGTCCTTCCTACAACGTGGCTTTGGCTACCATTCTTGGTGATTTTGGGATGGGACCTCCAAAGCAAGCAAACAAAACACAACCATTTTGGAAACTCTCTCCAAAAGAAGATATCTCCAGAGATGAGCTCTGCTGTTGCTCAAGAGTGTCATGGCAACACAGCTCTGAAGGCGGAAAAGGAAGATTGCATGAGTCACCAGTGCATCAGGACAGAGACCATTCAAGCAGCTTGAATTACCATTAGGCTTTTCATGCAGCCCAGCAGAACAAACTTAAGGAAAGACAAGAGGGCCATCTAAAGCCTTCATCTGAAGCCCTAAGCATGGGGAGTGAGGTACAATCTGCACCTGAACACAGCCCTGACTATCTCTCTAGGTCAGGATGCTCTTTGAAGGGCAAGGCAAAAGCAACCAGTGCTCTTGCCTAAGGCCTCTTAAAGGCAGCCTGCGGGCACTGCTGGCTTGTCACAAGCTAACCCAGTGTGTGACATGTGGGGGAAAGGAGTTCAGACACCGCCAAGCCATCTCTGCATAGACCCCAGACTATCACACTCAAGTTGCAACGTGCTAGAGCTAACGAATGCAACCGGTTGCTGCAGCACCACATAGACACAGCAGTTCTCTTTCTAGGCACAGCCCAACAAGTCCATGCAGCATGGGATGGAGCCTTAGGCTACCCCTAGTGTGGGTGTCTGCTGCCAAGCATGGACAAGCTGTAGGAGGCCTTCCTGGTAGCCAGCCAGTGAGCACAGGTGAACAGCAGCACTGAGAGTCACTAGGGACTTGACAAATGCATGAAAACACAGGAGTAAGAGTAACCTCATTCTGATGAGCAAGTGCACAATGGAAGAGCTCTGTCTACATCAAAGGCAGAGGACAGGCATTTCTGCATCTTGCAGTTCCTTAATTCGCTTGTGTGTTGGGGCCTTGAAGAATATTGGCACATGGCCAGGACTGCCTCGCTTAAGCAAGCACTTCTGGTGAAGAAGTCACAGCAGGATCTGGTGCGAGGCAAGGGGAAATAAAAAAAAGAAGTTGTAGCCTGTTGGTTTTAAGCACTGGCAAAATACTACCCATCTACATAGAACAGAGCACTTTGGATGTATGCCACTTTCCTCTGGTAGGATTTTAGATGCACTATGTTCACATTCTCCACCTTATTCAGCCAGAATCAGTTCTCCCCAGATCCCCAGCAAGGAATCCAGCCCATAAGACAAGGAAAGACAAGGAAAAAGATCTCATCAACAGTTGCTACACTCCACTGACAACAGATCCTAGTCACACGCAGTCTGCACATTCAAAACTCACATTAGTTATATGTGCAAACTAGAAATACAGCTGTATGTGCATCCTGGGGCTTGGCTTAAAAAAAAAAAAAAAAAAAAAAAAAGCCAAAACCCAAACAAAACCCCAAAAATGTAGAGCTCAGTATGATGATGAGAACTATCAGTATGATGATATGAGAACCTCAATATGAGAGCCTCTATTACCAACCTCACCACTTTAGCTGCTCCTGAGTCATATAACTGTTCTACGCTGCCACAGGCCTTGAGAAAGAAGCATTTCAAGTGCACGATTAAAGGCAGGCAAATGAACTCTGCAAACTGCAGTTACTAGATGTTCACTCTACATTCAGTTCTTACAGAACAAAGAGGATGGGAGTAGGAGGCAAGGAACACTTGACTGGGAAGCTGCATTTCTGTGTCCAGGCAGTCAGCCTGGTAACTGAACCTCTGCACACTCTTCGATCAATGTATTACAGAACACCCTTCCACCAATAGTCCTCAGGGTGGGTATGTAAAGGTAGCAAACGGTTACCAGCCAGAACGCAAGCTCATTTAGCAGCACAAAGATCAGTAGGGGTTTTTCCTCTCTTTTAAGAAAGAAAGAAAGAAAGAAAGAAAAAACCACACAAAAAGGAACTCAAACCCCTGATTCTACAGTGCTCTGAAAGTAGCTAATGAAATTATTAAAGTGCTTAAAAGTTTAATGAAGAAATCAAAGCTATTAAGCAAACATTTAGCTTAATGTCTCTTTCCCTTCTTACCCACCCTTCCTCAATGCATTCAAAATGTCTTTTTGCTGTGCAACATGTTTGAACAGGCAGTGAGATACAAACAAGTCTTGGCCCCATCTCATACAGAATGGATTGGTTGCAGATGTTCTCCTGCAAGCTACATCTTGCCTCCTGCAAGAGCATTCATCTCCAAAACACATCATTTCACCTACTTTGCCTGAAGCCAAAACTCAAAGGTTATTTAATTTTTAATTTTTTTTTTTTTTATTAACTCTAACATACCTACAGCTGTGCAAGCAAAACCCCATCTGGTTTTTCAAGGCACAAAGCAGCAAGCAACTAAGCTTAGATAAATGTAACCAAGTTGGGGCAGTCATCTTTCTGTTCACCTCCGCGGCAGCCAACAGCAATGTCAGGGGTGCAGTAAAACAAAAACCTGCTATATTTCAGAGGGGCCTGACGTATTTCACTATCTTCCTAGGACAAGTCAGACATGAGCTCATACAGTGGCAGGTGAGTCAGTGACGAGTCAGACAAAAGCTCCTTAATTAAGCTTTAGGGGCAGATGATCCCTCGAAGGTGTAATCAGATTGGTATGGCCAGTGGAAAAATAATAATAAAAAAAGAATAAAATAATAATTAAAAAAAAAAGCTTAGTGAACTGTTACACCCTTGCTGAGCCATGCCAGGCTGGCTGAAGGCAGCACGCTGCACAGAGATGGAGAGCCCCCAGCACGCAGGACTACCTGACCATCCTGCACCACTCCCTGGCAGTCAGTGCCTGCCTACGTGCTCAGCCCTGCTTCTCTGGGGAACAGAGAAATGCTGACTTCCCCAGTGAGCAGGTTATGCTGGGGTCACACTGCAGATGTGGCATGATCTGGGGGGTTCAGGATACGCTGCACCCCAGGACTTCGGCTTTCAGAGGCAAAGGGTGGTTGGCAGCAGCTCAGACTTGCGTGTGGAGAGGGAAGGGGTCATGAGTGAGTTATTCCTTATCATTAACCAAGCCACATACTTTATCAGCCCTTAAAATACTACCAAGCCACCCCACTTAAGAAAAAGACCTCAGGAGTTCTGTGTTTAGGAAGCTTTGCAAAACAAGTTGCAAAACATGAATCAGAATATTAGTGTACTGAAACAAAATATCCACATTAAGTGCATTGCGATGAGTAGAGTGACTAACAGCATCAGAGCATTTTTGCGCTCGCAACATCAGGCATGCAGCACAGAAATGGTTTTCTTCCAGTGCGTGCCCCTGAAAATTCAACCTGGAACACAGCTCACCTATGGAGCTGCTCTCCCTCTGAATGACAGCAGCAACAGTGTGGCCCAGGTCTACTCATCTTTATCTCGCACAGATCAGCCTGCTGAGAAACAAACCCAGAAAGGAAGACTCCAACCTCTGTTGCCCCTTTGAAGGGCATGGCAAAGGAAATGAGCAAAAATGACTCATCCAAGAAGTCAGCACACAGAGGGGATGCCACATAAAGGTCAAATTTATTAATTCCTTATAGAAACTGTAAAGTGATCGGTCCTCATGCTTTGTGTTTGTTAAACCTTACAGGACTAACAATGACTCCTCTGAAGCTTTTTCTGGGGTTCTCACCTCTTCCCTCATGAGTGCCAGTACAGTGAGATTTTAGTAGGATACCAAGAAATGCACAGACTGTTTTTTGGTGGGGTCCCCTTTGCTCATACGCCTACAAGAACATACCAAGGACAGGTCAAAAAAAAATGACTAAGAATGAGTAATATGAGCAGTTTGCAGCAAAAGAGATGGGAGACAAGGAACTCATCGCAAAACCAGCCACCACCTAACTGATTAATGAACAGGCGTCATTCAGTGCTCAGCCACCCAACAAACATCTCACAGGAAGACTTCTTCTCTCCCACCCATGGCGATGCTGACGCTTAAATGCAAACGGAGCGGGCGTGCTGCCTGCCCTGCACAGGCTCTGTGAACACGCTTCAGGCTGGGCACTGACCCAGCGGCACCGCTCCCATCCTTTCCCCATAGAAATACCTTCCAGCCCAGTATATTATGGGAGGTCCAAGGAGCACTGGCTGCAGGTTTGATAGCAAATCTGGGCTCACTCTGCTCCTGTTGCAAGGTTAGGAGCAAGTCAGCTCCCAGCCACAGCTCGTGTTTTTGAGCGAAGAAGCCCCGACAAGTGGCAGGGTGAGTTTGCCGAGGCTCTGCACCGCAGCTAAAATAGCAGTGCTGGGATAGCATCATGCTCTGGCTACATAACAGGAAGAGGCTTCCCTTCATGCCGTAGCCCTCCTCTCCACCAGATTTTCACATCTGGTGGGCCTGATGCTGGTAAAGCTTGAGATCTCAAGCAGGAGACACAATAACCCAACTGACACATGGGCAGTTTCAAGCTGTCACCTGGAGATGTCTTGGTTCCTTCAAAAGTTAGTTTGTAAAAACTGTCCTGTCAATAAATCAAAATAAGAGGCCTGAAAGCTAAGGCTAGTGACATGAGTTGCACAGCAAGCTGCCATCCCCAGCTGTTCCTCCTCCAGGCATTTCACATGAGGGGTCTAAGTGCTTTACAACATGGGATCTCGGTAACACAGTCCCAAAGTGGAGGGTGACTGTGTGGAAAGGGGGAAGAGGAGGAATGGAGGCAGAGGGAATGACTTGCACAACATTACCCAGATTACATCTAAATCACAGGGCAGGAGCAGCTCTGAGGCTGGGCTCAGAGCCAAATCCGCTGCTCACCAGTGCTGCTCCCTAGCAGGACATCTCCAGGCAGCATGGCTTTTCTCCCCAGGAGGAAAGCATGGTGCACCCCGGGACACACAACAGCTTGGGAGGAGAGCTCCAAGGCAGCATGGCCATCAACAGGGAAAACAGAGCCAGGAAATTTAGACCCAAGCCCTGCCTCATTTGTTCAGGTCAGCCTTCAAGTGCTGCTTTCTCTAGCACATTTTTCGACTTTTTATAAGCTGAATTTAGACGAATTTCAGCAGATAACATGTATCAGCAGATCATAAAATACTCCTTTTTCATCCTTTTCTATCTCTCTCCTTAAAAACCCCACTCTTCTAGAAAACATCTGAAAAAATGAGCGAAAAGTAGCACATTCTTCCTGTGGATCCACTAAGTTTTGTTCCAAAGTTTAAGTGTTATCTGTAACAACTGGAAATGATGAAGTTTGTATCAATACTCAGGTCGATTTGCAAGAGGATCTAAGCTCTTATTTGGGTAGCTATCCTACTATGTTTACATTAATAAAATCTGACACACCTGCACATAGCAAAACCTCACGAAAAGATTTCCATTGCATAATAAAGTTCATGCTCTTTCTACGCAGAAGCCATCCCTACCCAGGACGCTTCTTTTTTTAAAGTAGGAATTTCTTCATAGTGCATGGTCTGCCAAGCACTGGAGCTGAACCCTCACCACACAGAGTGCCACCAATGCAACGCACACAAAATTAAGCTTGCTTCAGCACACCACCAAACTGCTGCTGGTTCTGTATCTAGTTGGCAGGGAAATAATATCTATGACAACTGCGCTATTTCAGCTTACCTAAGGGAAGGAATGATCATCTCCAAGGGCGGTCTTTGCAAGGTGAGCAAACCCTCTTGTGCCAGCCTACCTGAAAACCTTTACCCTAAAGTAACTTATTAAAAAGACATTGAAATGTTTTTTGCACAACCTTTTCTTGTACGGTTGAAATATCTTCTAACAGTGCTCAGGTGATGCAGTTTAAATTATACAGCTCAATGGTATGGGGGAAACCGGCAACTTTTTAGGAAACCCTCCTTGCCCTGGAGCAGGCTGCCTCCCTTCTGGCCCAGCCTGCCATGACCTTTGGAAAGGTAAGGAGGCGACTATGCCGATGCCTCATTTGAGCTCTGCCGGGCTGCTTTGCATGCTTAGCACTTGTGAAATGCAGGAGAGCTCAGCAGCTTTTACAAGCCAGCCCACAGGCAGTCCCCATGCTGAACATTATAAAAACCCAAAGTATAAAAAAAAAAAAAAACCAAAAAAAAACAAAAAACAAAAAACAAAAAAACCCCAACCACCAAAAACCAAAAAAACCCCAACAAAAAACAACCCTAAACAAAAACTAAAACAACAAAACCCACCCCACCAATCCCCCCAAAAAACAAAGCATTTAAACAAAAAAAACCAACCAACCAAACACCACAACTCCTAAAAACTACTAGTCCAGAAATTCTGTCTCCTCTTCCGGTGCTTTGGTTTCCCTTCTCTAAAATGGCGACTACTCTACTGATTTGCCTACCAAGCAAAGGTGTTTGCTGATTAGGGAAGTAATGTTTGTGCAGCACTTTGAAGATTTAAAGTACTACATTAATCCTACATGTTGTTCTTAGAAGAAGCCAATTTTTAACTAAGTGAAGAGAAAACAAAACAAAAAAAAAAAAAAAAAAGTGATTTAAATAGGGACCCTCCCCTACTTCAAGACATTCACTCATCTCCCAACATCAGCTATTCTTATCTGTAAATGTTTTTTTAACCCTTCCTTCTCATAGTTCTCTGAAACCACAACTCTCATTCAGCTTTTATTTGAAAAATGGCTTCTTTCCAGGCTGTGGCTGCTTCTTGTAAAGTTAATTCCTTTGGTAATACTCCTGGAGGCGCATTGGTATGTTTAGTGTGTGTGTACATACACATATATCTTTTCCCCCTTTTCACACGGTGTTGTTTTTATATATGCGCAGTGAAAGATACCTAATCCAGGATTATGATTCTCTTTATTGCTTTCTCATGAAAGTAGGTGGGGCTTTTTTGTTCAAGTTGCATTGATGAAAATTATGTTTAATTAACACTTTTTCCTCTCCACATAGCCAAAAAAAATTCTCATTGAGAAACAATAAAAAAAGTTTCTTGCACTTAATTCTCTCCCTCTGAATTTTTCTTCAAAAAATAACTAAAGCCTTAAACCCAGTTTTCCGAAGGGGGCAGGGGGAGCAATGCCAGTACAGCTAGAAATTGCTTGTGCAAAACAGCAGAGATCTTCTGCCCCTGAGGGACACACAACCGCTTTCCCATGTCTTCTTTCTCCATCCTCCTATGTCTCACCCTAATGTCTCAGTGTTTTTCACTTGCAGATCCTGGGAGACCTGTTGCAAGCTCTGACTGCTCTCCTGTTACACTGGAAGAGAATCAACCACAAACATAGCAACCAAGAGGCTAAATCCTAGTTGAAAGAGAAAGATGTTCACACCATCTGAAGCCTGCTTTGTCTCAGTGAGTCAGGCATGCTGGGTGCCCAACACCAACTGTGCTGTTTGAAAAGCAGAGCACATGCCATCGCAAAGCAGGAGACTCATATTTTTTGTTCCCAGTGCTGGCAAATACTAACTCATATAATACGTGAATAACTTCCCATATCACCCTTCCTGTGTGGGGTACAGACTACAGCATGGTCTTACACCACAGCACAGCTCTGCCATTACAGAGGACACTGGTCTAATAAAGAGCATATAGCAAAACTCCAGGCCACACAGGGAGTTCATATGGGGAGTGCCTTGATAGGATTTAAAAAGCAATCAGGGATACAAAAAGGAAAAGGAAAAAAAAAAAAGAAAACAAAAACAGGACAGCTCATATCATAGGACATTTAGGACATTTTCTGGAAACTATTACATGGATCTGTACAGCTGCTTATAAGGAGTAGCAGAAGAAGATAAGTGCTAATAAAAACAAAATATACATGACAAAGAAATTAGGGGGGAAAAAAGCACAATTACATTCTAATGGGAACCGAATTCACTCAAGGTCTCCTTTTACTCAAGCATAAAACCCAAACAGAAGCCAGCAGGCCCCTCCTGGCTGGTTCTCACAGGTGAGTTGGTTCTTCCCAGCTTTGCTAGCTTGAAAACACCTCCCTGCCGTGAGAAAGGCACCTCCTTCAAAGACAACAAGTCCAGCTCTTTCCAGGTAGGTGACCTAGGCCAAGTTACATATGCCTCAGTAGCCTTAGTGTTAGGCCCTGTAATATCACACTGAGGGAAACACTTCACAAGATCTTCAAGCAGGAAAGCGGGATCACCACCTCTCCCTGCACGAGACCAATGGTGGCAGTCCACACCCGCCCTGCCTGCTCCGTGGGTGCTGGAAACAGTCTCTTCAGGTGGGTACAGCTGCAGAGAGCTTGAGGAAGCCAAATCTTTACCACTTCTCATCCGAGACAAATGCCCACATATGGAAATGCTCCTGCTTCGCTGGGATCAGTGAAGAGCCAAGGCCTTAGCTCACATCATTGCATCAGCTCTCACAGCCTATGGCGTATGTGTCCAATCCAACACCATCTCCTCCTCTGCCACCTTCTCCTTCTAGATCAATTCTCTACCTTTGGATTACAGGCATCGTTTCCCTTCCTCATTCCTGCTGTAACAAGGGGGTTATCATCAGCAAAATGGGCTTTGCTGGGCAACCAGAGAAAGCCTACATTTAAAGGCTTGAAAGGATTAGCAGTGGCTAGCAGGTGATCAGTTTCAGTGCTTGGTGAGGTCTGCAGACCCTCTGTGCAAATGAGTCTCTTACAAGGACCCTTCTCAGCCACCCTGTGCAAATAGCTAAAGCCTACACCATTGCTGACTAGGAGCCTCTGAGGACAGAGAAATTCCAAATCCTGTAACAAGACCACTTCCACTCCCTTTCTCCTGACAGCTTTAAAAATAACATTAAAGGGTGAAATTGGAAAGCTCAAATTGCACTGACCAGCATACCACCAAGGAATAACAAAGCTAAGATTTCACATGAACACTTAGCATGGCCCCACATGTATGTTCACTGGGAGAGTCACCAGCCTTAAAAAAAAAAAAAACAAACAAACAAAAACCAAAACAACAACAGAAAACAAAGGTTTAATGCATGATGCAGAGAGATAATCAGCAGCCATGACAGTACTGGACATTACCACTGTTACTGAAACAGTGCAGTATTTGAACAGATTATGTAGGGAACACTGAACACATAATTAAGTACTGTTGAGTCAAGGTGATGTGCACATCTAATTGCCCTCTCACTGCTTCACTATGCTAGTGCACAGTCCTCTAATTTCATTTATAGAGATGGGAGGGTGGGGGGAAATCAGTTTTACCAGGTGGTTCAGGACACAGAATATATTTAAAATTAAAATGGAATGGAACAATCTGAAATAAAAAGACTGAGATAGCCCAGCCAAGGAATCTGTACTCTCAACCACAGAAACCTGTTATTGCTCGTGTGGACTAATTTAAGTACATTCCTTTCAGCTTCCTTAAAATGCAGCTTTTCCAAATCCACTAACCCCAGCCAGCACAATCTATTTACTTGCTTTCATGCATGTTACACAGGCTATTATCCGGCTTTGCTAGCAAAGAATGTCCAAAATCTGAGCATTTTCTTACAGCTGCAGGTACAATTGAGTTTACTGAGAACAGGAGAAGTGATCCTGACTGGAACACAGATTGCAGCTTTGCAGAGTTCTGCATTTCATAACAAAGCCCTGCAAGGACCAACCCAGATCAGCTCCAACCTACTGCAGGGCATGAGAATAAACTGCTAAACTCAGGTATTGCCAACACTTGAATTACGCAAGTCTTGCAGGGCTGGGTGTCTGTCTTCAGCAGAATCAAAAATTTGCAAACACATTTCACTTTCCATTTAAAAACTTAAAGCAATTTTTGCCTTCTTTTTCCTTAAGCCTCATGACAACCAAAAAAAGTTTCAAAAAATTTAGTAGATGCACCCTAAAGGCTCAAAAACCTGGCGGAGAATACAAACCTGTTTGTCTTTTAAAAAGTGTCTCATGACTTATAAGGTGGTATCTTGCTTATGGGGATGGGTGGATCCGATTCATTTTTTGATAGCTCGTGTTTGGCAGTAATGCTAACTTTTACTTACCTTGACATACAACTTTAATTTTTACTTTCCTGCTGCAATCGTGTTCTTCCCCATGTAACAGGTTCTGCTAGCGGCAGGTGATTGCCAAATCTCTTTTTAGGGGGAAAAGCCAGTGCAGTTGTTTGTTTATTTATTTGCACTCAGAGTGGGTGGGGAAGATCAGCACAAAACTTACTTGCACAAAGAAAAGAAATCTGAGGAGCAAACTTTTGAAATGCTTTGGTTTTCTTCTGCTGCAGAAACAAGAAAAGATATTGCGAGGCATGGGAATATGGGTATCCACAGAGGAAATATCCCACAATAAATGAAACACAGTTCTGTTTAAGTTCTTACTTCACCCAATTCATAGAGCTTCTCACTCAACCCCAACAATCTACTCTCTATCTCAGTATTACAAATGATAAATGCTGTTTCATTCATAGCATGATTTTCAAGAAGGTTTTATTATACAATGAAAGAAACTTGTGAGAAACTTCGTTCAATTTAGCCTATTAAGGCTTTTGTTTTTAAACACTTCAGTAAAGTTTCAATTGTTTAAGATTTTCCTTCTGAAAAGACTGATTAACCTGCTTATATTCTTACTTGTGTTCTCAGGTCATTAATTAAAAAAAGAAATAATCAAGGATGCTTATAAAGTCCTCTGCAATCCAATCTCAATTTGTCATCATTAATTAGTTCAACATTGCATACAAATGAAGACCTAACCTGATTAGACAGCATGTTTTACTGGAATTCCTACTTAAGGTCATGAAAGACTTCAGAGAGAAAATTTGTAATATTTTCAAAGTGAGTTGCTCATACATATGAAATTGCCCTCTCACCTAACTGCAGCTAGTGTTTCTCTCTGCAGTTTTCGGCCCTTTCCCCCCCACTAATCCCCAACTAGGAGGCCATCACAAACCTGAGCAGAGAAGCAATCCTGATGTTACACTCATCTCCCTCTCAGCCTATCCTATGCAAATAATGCTGACTTAGCAAAGGGTGCCTGCTGTCCTAGGACAATAAACCTGCCCCATAGAAAGAGTCTGCAGAACTTAGAGGGGAGTTAGGGGAAGAAAATATTTCAGGGCTATTTTCAGAGACGTAGCATGTAATCAGTGAGTACCCTGTCTGTTTTCCCCCACCTCCAAAAGAGGTAACCTTGGGATCTACACGCAATTCCAGATTATTACCTCCAAAGCATGCAGACTGGGAGCTAAATGCGCAAAGTAGCTGAGAAATCTGAAGCATCTTCACAGGTCTCTAATCCTCCCATGAAAGCACTCTTGCTTTTTAGAGAAATAAACCAGTCCTTTTACCAAGCCCACAACCTTCACTCCCATGACCTAATCTGACATGACTCAGCCTAGAGGCTCAGAGGAGCTCCAGCAAAGTATGCTGTCAGCCAGGGCAGTAGATCCCCTGCCAGTCACCACCAAAGCTTCCCAGCATGACAAGGTCGGTCAGCCTGGCTCATCCTTTCCCAAACAGGGGAAAGTGCGATATAATGGATTCCTTTACTTAATACTGTTACCTAGCGAATGGCAAGAGAGATAAAAAAAAAAAAAAAAGAACTAAGAAACAAAGCTTTCAAATTTTGGACTCTTAATAAGGGTGGGGCCATCAAGTAATTAAACTTTTAATAGGTCACTGCAGTGGAAGAAACTCTTCCAGTTGGGTAAGTTCCTAATCCATCATTAAAAAAAAGACGACAGGCATTAATCAAAGCATATGAAGTCACATATGGGGGGGGATGAGCAACTCTGAGAACTTGCTCTTGCTGAGACGATGGGGCAATCACTCCTCCTTTCATCAACATTTCATGCATGTTTCCACATTTCTCAGGACAGCAGCGGGAAAGAGAGCCTTCACGTCATTCCCCACCCACCCCTCTGATAAAGCTGTCGAACCCATATTACCAACTGCTCAAGAGCCCATGTGAAATGAGTTGGTGGATTAATTAGCAGAAGGGCAGAGCTCTGAAGATGGAAAGATGCTCTACTGTGAAAGACAAATTGATTGAAGGTCCCCAGCTGCCACTATAAGACTGTCATCATCCACTGCCAACATACAGCACACTGCCAGCTCCTGCATGAGCAGCTAAATCTAGGTCACTTAGCATAGGGACACCTGGACCACACTCACTCATCCCTGATCAGAGAGCTGTTTGGGAGCCAATTCCTTTAGTAAAATACACAAATTTAAACCCAGACAGACTCCAACAGGTACAGGAAGCACACTATCTGCTGGTAGCATGGTCCACATCAGAAAAGCAGGGGAAACTAAATGTGCTTTCCCCCGGGCTGCACATGTTTGGTGACTGTAGTCACCAAGCAGTAATTTTATTTATTTTTCAAAGACAGCATGTAATCTGATCTTTGACTACTACCTCTACCCCAGAAAGCCATTATCACTACAGTGAAACATCTTAAACACTTGCTTAACTTTAAGCCTGTGAGTAGCTCACTTGCCTTCAGCTTTGCTGGAACAGCCTACTACATACTTTCAAACCTCATTTCAAAAGACCTCTTTTGGTAGTTGAAAGGACAGCATCAAAAGCTCTGGTTCCCTGCAGCTGCGTTAGATAATTCTTTGTACCACATGTATCAAAAGAGAACAACTTTTCATATTTCCTTCAAAGGGCCTTCAGAACAGCCTTCAAAAATCCAAGGGCAGCATTTTCTTGCTCTCAGAAACAGAAAGTAGAGCTGACCACCAATTTCCTTACTTAAAGATAAGTGAAAATACAGCATACAGTGTAAGGGAAGAAACTTGGACATGAAGTGTAAACTATAGCGGAATATCACTCCCAGTACAGATAAGTAAAACATATAATTTCAACCTCGCTTAAAAATCCTCCACCATTTTATGTGTAAATAAATGAAAAACTAGGTCTTGAGCAGACCTATCACATTTTAACCCCATTTACCACAATTTTCTGAACAAAGTTATTGTTACCAGTTTTAGACAAATTTTACCAGAAAAGGCTTTTAAAATATGCATAACTTGGTGATTTATTATTATGTGGCATATTGGAGCACATGGGCTAGCTTGTTTGCTAGTTACAATACCAGCTAGATTGTATTTAAGTTTGAGCTAAAAGTAGTTCCTCAGATTAAAAAAAAGAAAGAAAGAAAGAAATGTAATGCTCTTAGCTTTTGGTAGAAAGTATATCTTTTCTACTTAAGGAGAAAAATCCCCGAGTCCCTGCTTTTATTCAGGTAGCACAGGGTAAGACATTATTCAGTGTACCTACTTCAAGTGCCTGAAGGAGAGGAAGGCAAATATTGAATGTTTTAAAGACAGCAATATTCTCCACTGCAAACATCTCTAGTCTAGAGCCATGAACTGCAAGAGGATGTTTGGCTCCAGACGCACTGTGTCCTGGGCTGTAGTTTCTAGAGCTTGAACAACCAAGCCGGCTCCACCAAAAATCAGGAGCTGGGCTTCAAGTTTCAAGCTCCATACTTTTCTTTTTTTCATATGAAAGGTACTATTCTGACAGCAAGAGCAAAGCATTAAGAAAGAAATAAACATATATACAAATAACCCAAATACCACAAGGCCGAGCAAAGCTGGTGACACTGGGGTTCCCACACCAGCTGCAAGAGGGGAAGGATATGGAGAAAAAGCCCTGCACTCCATAGGTCGGAGTAAGGACCACCACCCCCATCCTGCTGGCACAGCCCCTCACTTCAAACCTCATGCAAACCCATGGATGCTGAAGAAAGCCAAGGCAAATGCTGAAGCCATGCTTATGCCTGCCCCATGTTTTACTCTGGCATACCTGCTAGACCCAAAAGGAGAGCCACTGTTTCATCACACATGGTCTTTATGTGACTGTCATTTTGCAAGGCATTTTATTCACCTGGGATTTAGTGATATTATTGAGGGTTAAATTCCCACCACACCCTCCCAGAGCAGCCAAGATAAATCTCTCCCTTGTGTGTGACATGTCATGCACTGAACAGGACACGGGTCACTCTGTTCTTGCACAAGCCTGGATAGGTATCATATTAATAATGTCACCACTGGCATCGGGACTGAAGCCAGATAAGGAGCAAAGCAATGCTGTGTCCTTACCGTCCATGTTGCTGACTTTGCTGTGCTAGACTGTTGAAATGATACATCAAAGCTGTGAGGTCCTGGGTAGTCTGTGTTGGAAGGGATGGCTGGGGAGGGTGAGAGGGCATCAAAAGTCGAGCTGGGCTGGGCATAAGGTGAGGGGGCTGTGACACTGTTCTGTGCGTGCTCCGTGTTGTAGGGACTGGTGGAGGAAGAGCCGTTCTGGATCTGCTGGTCCATGCTGTTCAGGAGCCCCAGGTTCGTGTACTGCGGCTAGAGGCAAAGAGATACACAGGAATGTTACAGAAGAAACATTAGCACAGGCTGGCAAGCTACAGCATGGCCTTCACGATGGAGGATGCATAATCTTAGCACCACCGTACATGTATCACACCAGGTGTAAGGAGATTTGCAAAAGATACACCCCTTTTTGACTGAAACAGAAAAGTACAGCTTCTCACAGTCACAGAGTAGATCAACAGCCAAGCTAGGAAAAGAGCTTGCACATAACAAGGATGTGATTCGCAGGGCAGCAAGCCATCAGGAGGGGATAGACTCCCTATATCTGGGAACACCCAGACCGAGACCTTTTTGGAGGGACCTGATAAAAATCACTGGGTTCCTTACAGTGCAATTAGAATCATAGAATCATAGAATCGTAAGGGTTGGAAAGGACCTTAAGATCATCTAGTTCCAACCCCCCTGCCATGGGCAGGGACACCTTGCCCTAAACCACATGGCTCAAGGCTCTATCCAACCTGGCCTTGAACACCGCCAGGGATGGAGCATCCACAACCTCCCTGGGCAACCCATTCCAGTGCTTCACCACCCTCACTGTAAAGAACTTATTCCTTATATCTAATCTAAACTTCCTCTGTTTAAGTTTGAACCCATTACCCCTTGTCCTACCGCTACAGTCCCTTGGCTCTAACTTGTACAAGGCTACGTTGTCTCTGACGATCTTGCACTCTACACACAGATTGCTCCTCTTCTTGTGGATCCGATCCCTCTATGCACATAGACATTTAGGACCTCTAACTCAAGTACTAACTGCACTGAAGTGTAGCTCACTAGAGAAAAGGTTCATAACACTTAACTAGATTGCACCATGCACTCAATTCCCAGTGACGGGTCATAGACAGTAGTAGAGAGGAATTAAAGGTCTCATCAAGTAGCATGGAAGCCCACAGCATGGAATGCTTCCTCACATACTTCAGTAGTAGCAGTTCCACTGTGCATAGCACTTAAATGAGCAGACATGGTTGTGCCCCAAAACTAGCCCCCAGGTACAAAGAACATATGAAACAACTGAAGACATCAAAAACAATGGCTAGAGAATGAAGTACAGAAAAGCAAAGGACAGATTAGGGAGAGGTTAGCAGAAAAACAACATGCTTAATGCCCTCAGTTCTATATGTAGCCCTGGTCCCCGACCTCAAAGAGGTGAGAGGGGAACAAAGTTCAGGAAAAGGTGACAAGAATCAGCAAACCCTTTCAATGCTTTCCTGTAACACAGCAGTAGATGATGACTTTTCAGCCTGGAAAAGACAATGAGATGAGAGGTGGAACTCAATATGACAGAAGTGAATAAATTTCTAAATGATATGGAAAAAAGCCAATAGGAAATTAATTTTCATGATCTTTTAATAGAGTAGTTGGAGAACAGGGAGACATCTTGAGCAGGATTTTGGTTAAAACACACACAGAGTTGCTCTTCACAAAGCCCACAAATAAACACGAATTTTCTGCCACAAAATGCTGTGGATACTAAAAGTCTGCATATGTTCAAAAAGGCATCGGACAAGTTTTGCTTCAGAAAAATCCATCAAGGCAAGCATATCTGATTTTAAAAATTCTGAACCACAGAAAGTTGGAAGCTGGGAAAGCTCTCTGAGGAAAGAGAGTTACACAACTACCCTGCTTTTAGACCTCCTAAGTACCCGGCACTGGCCACGAAGACAGGGCAGTAGGCGAGCAGTATACATGGGGTTCAGCCAGGTACACTAGTCTCATCCTTGTGTGTGCCCAGCTCAGGGAGAACAGTGCCCAAAAGTCTGTGGTACCCATCCCCAACAGCTCTGGGATCAACCAGGAACACACAGCAGTAAAACACACCTGGTTCCGCTATTGGCTGCTGACATGGCTGAAGGGACCCTTGCCCAAACAGCTCATTTCCCTCTACATCCTACAGCTTCTATCCCACCCAGAGCCAACAAGCTCATGTGTATCTCAGTATTTCAGCCGGTTTCTCCTGACTTCCCTCTTCTTTCCCACAGTTGCTTCTTCTCCAGAGACAACTTGGTATTATCAGCCAAGCAGCAAAAGTTCCTTGAGTCAGACCACCAACTGCAAGACCGATAACAAAGAGCTTTCTCAATACTGGGAATCCCACCAGCCTTGTGGAAGCTTTGTGGAGCACACCATCACTCTTCCAAAGACCTGAAAAGGAATGGCAGAAGCTACCTTCTGAGCTCCCCAGGGACTTTGGACAAGCCATTTAACACCCAGCTTTGCCAATCGTTTCAGCCATGTAGGAAAACAAGCCAATCCCTTTGCAAGGATGAAGTGCCCTCACTATGTCCAAACACTTTATGATCTCAGCTGTCCTTCCAGAAAAGGAGGAAGTAGAGAAATCTAAACCCCCAACTAGAGCTCTTCCTTAGGTTACTGTTTCACTGGTAGAGGCTGGTATTTTATGGAGTTTTAATTAAAAACTCAGGGTGAGGCTGGTGCTCTGTGGTCTTCAGTGAAGCACACAGGACCTTCCAGAGATGGATCAGCTTGGTCCTATAAGCTGTGCTGGGTAGGAGGAGGTCTGGTGGAGAACAACACAGGGGACTTCATTTTGGGAGCTGGGATGGTCTGCAGAGAGAAGGAAGAGCTGGTTCCCTCCTTTGATCTGCCAGCAACGGGCTGTGTCCTTGGGCAAGCTACCTCACCTCCCCTCCACCCTCAGCCTACTTCAGGCAGCAAAGTCTGCAGGGCAAGGATTGCTCCTTACTATGTAAAAAGCGCCCTGCTTAATGGGCCTCTGTTTTGTCTGAGGCCTTCAGGCAGCAGAGTAATAAAAGCAATTACATATTGAGTCCTAATCCTGGGTGAACCAGTGACTCTCCATGTTGCCTCAGGTTAGCCATTTGTCCTCCCTGCCTCAGTTTCCCCATCTATAGCAGCGGGGATGTTATAGATGCCCAGCACCCCTGTTAGGTGGGCAAGCAAGTATCTGCAATTGGACTCAAAGCATGATAAATAGTTGACACAAGAGAAAGCAATCCAGACTGGTGGTTCTTCTTCAAAAGAAGACTGCAGCTTTGGCAATGGAGATGACAGTTATGTCTCATCTCCTGTGGGCTATTCAGCCAACCAAGACCTATTTAACGGACTTCTGGTATGTGTCTTTCCTTGAGGCTAATTCTATACAGGAGACAGAATGCTGATGTACTGCATGAGGAACAGTCTTTTTCCAGCTCAATAATTTTGTATTTAATAAAACCCCAAATCTCCCTGCCCTCCTGCTCCAGAATACTCTAATAAGACCTGAAGACTTCTCAAAAATGTAAAAGTATCACTCTGTTGTTTCATTTCTCATGGAGATTACCATCAGACACACTCCCTAACCAGCAAATGATGAAAAGGCATCTGTGATGAAAACAGTCTCCTAAACCAGCTCAGACATACAGACAACAAAACAATATTGTTTCAGCTTTCACTTAAAAACTATTTCTTCTAATCCCAGTCTACTAAAGATGATGGAGAAAGATCATCAAATGGGCAGCTGGCGTTAACAAGACTGAACAGCCTGGAAATGCTGAAGGTGCTGCCTGGAAGTCAAAGAAAGAAAAAAAAAAAAAATAAATTGCCCCATTAAAATTTAAGATATCCCTAAGAGAATCAAAGATCCTTTTCATTCCTTTCAGTCCAGGGACCATCTGTCTAAATGTTACCAGTGGAGCAGCCATTCCACCACATTTAATACACTCACACGCCACAGCTGAATGCCATGTCCCCATTTACACTTTAAATAACTATTAATCTCCTTGCACTTATCCTCATGCTGACATAAGCAGCTGTTGGACTCCCCTTATCCCCCTCTGAGTCCCACCAGCCTGCCACCTTCCCTGGCCCCTCGCTCCCCTCCCCAGGCAGGTGCTCTGTCCCAGTGACAGAGCCAGCCGCAGGGTTTGCACACACACGAGCACTAACCCTCATCTCGAAGCTATGCCCCAAGGCAGGCGGAGAGTTGTTTGCGCTCAAGGGGTCAACATCTGAGTTGCTTGCAAGGCTTTTGGAGGAATCAGATAAGGCTTTTGGAGGCACACGCCTTCTGACAACACAACAATTAGAGGGGCAGCAGGCCTGGTGAAGGCGTGCGCAGGAATTTGCCGGCTGCAATAAAACCCCTTCGCCCCAGCCACACTGTGGATGGCAGGAACAAAGAGAATAAGGAGCTGCGGGCACGTCTGCAAGGCACTGCTCTCCAAGAGGGGTCTGCAGGGTGTGTGTGTGCACACAGAGCCTCCTTTCACCATTTATATAGAAAGAAACACAACAGCATTTGATTCAGAAGTTAATTCTCAACAGGTTGGTAGCCCAGAATTTAGCAGATGCTCATGTTTTGCTGCAGTGTTGTTTAAACGACTGCAGGATGTAGTTGCACCACCAAATTCTGGCAAAAGGAGAACGCTATTTGGTGAAGAGAAATGCACACAAATCTGAAAGAACAGACTACCTAATTTTCAGTGCCTTTTTTCTCACCATCAAGTTTCTGCAACTATTAATATCACTGAGGCATTATGGAAATCTTCAGGCAAGTTTAACTGCAAATTGTTAGAGAGCTACAATTAGATCTAAGACTATGTATTTTGGAACATTGTTTCAATAATGTATCTTGAACTATCAATTTCTCTTCCTACATCCCATTAGCTTCTCTTTCAGGTTTTCATGCTAATTCACATTTCTAGATTGGGAAAGTCATGATTTCACTAGAGAGCCTGCTGAATAAAAACCCAGGCTGAAAACTGCACAATTGTTTAATCATGGTTCTGCTGCTAGGAGGACAGATCTCCCTAACGAATGTGGTGGACAAGAAGAAACCCTCCTGACCCCAGCGGCACTGGGGCGCTTGCCACAAGAGGGCAATGCAAATGTTCCACCATGCACGTCAGTTCTGATGTGCCGTGGAAGATTCCCCAACCCACTCAAGTTGGAGTCCTTCTTGTACTGCCCTTTAGCAGGAACCCACCCCAGTTCTTTGGTCACAGCCCACTTTTAAGCCTATCATGTCAACTGATAAGTGATCTGCAATGAAAACACTCCCGCCCCCCCAGTATGAAAGCACAAGGGAAGTAACACAAGTGAAGAATAGTTCTCAAGGGGACTTTCATGCTAAAAATCCCCTAAAATACACAGGTCCCACTTTTAGCCACCCAGTTATCAACCTTTCAGAGAAAGTTTTGAGAGTTTCTCCACTTGAGAAAATAAAGGAAAAGTTACCATCTTCAGGTGTAGAACACTTAGATGCCTCCACCCCTAACAAAACCCTTCATATCAACAAAAGAACGTGCATCTGTGTCGTGCACACGAACCAGCAAAATCTTAGTTTTCACTGCTGGATCTATGTGGCCAAAAGCATTGTCCAGCTACATAAAAAAACCTAGCAAAACGTCACCACTGGTGCTTATTCTCTGAAGATATGAGGTGATGAAACTAATACACTACCAAGGTTGTTAGAAACAAGAAAAGTTTGCAAGGCACTTTGCTAATTCTGTGATTTGTCCTTAACTGCACCACAGCTGATGTACCAGGACTAACAGTTGTATGACTGTAGGCCTGGTGCATCAGTAAGAGCAGCTTACAGCATTATTTCAGTGCTGAACCAGGTAGAGATTCGGATTCCTGTTGGAGAACATCTCTCAAGAGCAGCAGGATGAATGTTTTCCAGAGTGCTCAATGCCTATCAAAATCACAAGATAGACACCACAAATACATCAAGAAAAACTTAAATCAACCTAGTTTTTCTTAGCAAAGGATTTTAGTGGGTGGAAATAAAGCACTTAAACTTGACAGAAGTGCTTCTATCATAATTAACCAAGATATTGCTGACTGCAAGACTATGCATCTTTGCCAGTTGCTCAGAAGGCAGATGATAGAATACCTGATGTAGGCGCACTGCTTGTGCCATTACAAAGAAGTGCCAAGAAATAAAGGCTTCACCCATGCCCTTCAGCTAAGATCAGGGCTGAAGCCGAAAGAGATATCTAACTCACTCATCGCAATGAAAGGTGTGATTTGGTTTGCATCTCTAGCCTTTTTTCTCATCAAAAAAGTGAGACTGAAGAACTTTATGCATCAGACTTTCCACTCAGCTCACATACACCTGGACTTCACTCCTTTCAGGAGGAATAAGCTCAGTTTGGACATTTCTCCAAGCCATGAGGGGAAGACGTGCACAGATATTTCAACACCAGCTCAAGCCTAGATCCCCATAGAGAGCCAACAACAGGTCTCTTGGCCTCTGTAATTTCCACAGCTCCATTTCTAAAATAGAAACAAATCCTGTAGATGTGTTTTGAAGAGGTTTTTCCCCAGAGGTACTGTGCAGCTAAATACATCAAACATCTGGAAGCCCACAGGTAAAATAATGTGAACTGTGCACTCAATGTGAAGAGCGAGGGAACAAATTACTTTAGTTATTAACCAAAGTTATTAACAATTACCAAGATAGGTCCACAGGCACTATAGCTCCTAAGCTTTAATTACCATGTCTTATGACTTTTAGCACTGTAACAGATCAGTTTGATTTGAGTAATCTCACTGTTGTGTCATTGATTTTTCCAGGAAAAAAATGAGACTATTTCACATCCCAGCAGCATTACAGGTTCCCAGCATTATGGAGTGCATTGGACTATAAGAGGTCTTGGAGCCAGTAACTCTTATCCTGGCTTTAGACCTGCTGCAGCACAACTGAACATTTAACATCTCCTCAGCTTAATCCCACCTGGGAGCACAAATATTTCTGCATACTGTCTCCTATATTATTTAGGAGGGGATCTATTTGAGATCTACAAAGCTGTGCAATAAGCATAACCACAATAATTTTAAGACATTAAATTCAAGAATAATAAAGTAAAAATATTCTTCTTCCAAAGGTGGCAAGTCTCCTGGGGGAGGGGGGAAAAAAAAAAAAAAAAAAAGGAAAAAGAAAAAAAAAAAGAAAAAAAAATTAAGAGACTGTGTGTATCTCTCTCCACAATGGTCCTGCACAGGTATTTCATGTTAAGTAGTTAGATAACCCCAGCAGGTTGCCTGGACAGCTTCCAACACCACCTAAACACATAAAGCATAAAGTAAAGAAAAGAGAGTCCTCCATTTCACCCAGCTGGGGAGAAGGGGGGGGAGGGGAGAAGGAGGGGGGAAAGAGAGAAAATCAGAACAAAATCTTTCCTCCCCACCTCACCAACCCTTCTTCTCCACCCCCCAACCTTAAGTGACCAACTGAAATCATGGCGCGATGTTTAAAGTTCAGACATGCAAGTTTAAAAAAAGATCTCCTGCTCTGCCTCCCTAACAGAACATCCCTTCCCTTCCAGCAGTTGCCAACCAGCCTTTTGGCCAAGGCTAGCTTGGTAGACAACACACTACATAAGCTAAACAGGAGAAATCAGTGCACATCAGTAATTTGCAAACACACCCCATCACACCTGAGAAATGCTATGGCTTGCATACTGGGGTGAGGGAGGAAAGTCTGAGCAATATTTACTGGGATTAGCTATTCCAGTCTGCACACCATACCACATCTACACCCTTAAATTTACAAAAGCAGCACAATTGTAAGAGCCATACTCAGTAAGGCTGCAACCCATTTGTTTTGACTGAGACACTGTTCTATTGAACTCAGCAGAACATCCTGTTCAAGTTAAAGTCCACATATGCAGGTATTCGTAGGGTTGGAGAAGACGACAAATTAATGGAAAGCAAAATGAAGACAAGTTTCTGTCCACCCACAAGGGCTGGAAGCTTTGGAGTTGTCTTGTTCCCCTCCAGCTGTAATTGTTCTCCTTTTTAGCTAAAGCTTTGAGTTTTGCCCCTTGGTTAATTCATTTAACTCAGCAAGAAGTGTTTTTCAGGCAGAAGCAGGGTTCCTTTTAAAACAAGCACAGCCCAAAGCAGGAATGCCTGTAATTCTTGACTTCTACCACCTGCCACAGGTTCATGTAAAAGAGCTTGTCTAATTCGAGGATTATCAGAATGACAGTGCTTTCCACTTCACACAAATACTAAATCTGGACATCCTACACTGAGTAAATATTTCTACATATTTTCCAATTAATAGAAAACCAGTATCACTGACTTCCCTAGAACTGTGGTTTAAGCTTTTGTTTTTTAAAAAAAAAAAAAAAAAAAAAAAAAAAACCAACAAAAAAACCCCCAAAAAACCAAAAAAACACAAACCAAAAAACCTAACCCAAACCAACAACAAAACCAAACCAAAACAAAAACAACCCCCCCCAAAAATCTGAATTGGGTTCTTGAAAGAAAAGATCTCCTTCCATAGAAAATAATTTCATTTCTGAAAGTCAGACCTTTTATTAGACTATCTAGGCTATGCTTAGTTATTTTGAAAATTCAGAGTGTTCAAAACAGGACAAAGTCCAAGATTCAGCCCCCCACACACGGACAAACATTTCTTTACTCTAAGCTTGTGCACAGTAATTTATTTGACATGTAATTGGAAAACATATAAACAAAAAGAGGACGAAAAAAGAAAAATCATATATCATCTCGATGAAATGCAAGAAATCACGAGACATCAGAACTTCACGATCTTAAAGCAAATTGATTAAACAAACCAAACACTCAGCTTCCTAAAACTAAACCAGAGGCTGAGTTTCCTACGTTCTCCTGTTACCAGCTGGACAACACAATGTCAACAAAGATCTGAAGAGCCATAAGTACAGACGATTTGGAAAGGCACCCCCTCATGCTTCCAAGAGATGTAAACATAACCGAAGACAAAGACCTACATCAGGAAAACCAGAGACAGACTGCAAGATTTCAGCAAGGCTTTTTTTTGCCCGATTTCAGCGGCTGAGAAGAATTGTGGGATCACAGCTTGGCCATGTGCCCAGAAATCCTCCTATGTGCTGAGTTTGTATGGAAATGCTGAAAAGTTAGGGGGAAAGAAAAAAAAAAAATCTTTAAATATAAGAGGAACCAATTAAAATACAAAGGGGAAGGTGGGGTGGAGAAGCAGGGACTGGACAGGAAGACTACAGTAGTTGATTAAAGCTGCCTTGTTTCTTGACCTCTTTACTGGACAGTAACCATCGATGGTTATCAGTCATTTCAGACATGCAGCATTTTATTGTGTTGAGAGGGCAGCATTAGGCTGGACAGGATATCTGTGTGTCACATGCAATGAAAGGCTGCAGACACTGTAACCACAAAAATATGGCCATAGGGCACAAGGACAATGAATAATCGGGGTCAGAATAGCACCTGGTGTTGAAGTTAGTTGGTTAGTTACTTTTACCAAGGTAAAAAACTCCAGTTAAGCAGCATGTTAGTCAGAACAAGAAATTCAGATCATCTGCAATTTAAATAAGTCAAGCAGTTAAGGACACACCAAAAGAAGAAAAAAAAGAAAAAAAAAGCCACACACATAAACCCCCCACACCCACTCTTTGAAGCGTAGTGCAACTACGGAATATAAGAATTCGTAAGAAGAATTATAGGAGGGCAAAGGGCAAATTAAAACAAGTTAGAGCAAGCAAAAGAAAAGGGTTACACTGCAGCATGAGAGTCCCCATAGATTAAAAGGAAGATCTACTGAATCATCTATTGTATTTGGCCATTCCATCTGTCCAAACCAGGTGAGAAAACTTCTGGATGATGTTCTCGAAAGCCTGAGACACCAAACAGCAGACTGAGGAGCTTTCAAGATTGAGTGGGGAGTCAAAAGGACTGGCTGCCAAACTGATTATGCCCCAAATGCAGAGAACAAAAGGAGGCAGGGCTTTGCCTTCCAACACTTTATTTTGTATTAAAATGGCTCCTGACCTGCACCAAGCTGGTGTTGCCTGCACCCAAGTATCTGTTGGGGTTCAGTACAGCAGGATGCACAAAGTGGGGAGACCACCTAAACTACCCACCCTCTGCGGTACGTCAGAAACACAGCTTCACATCACTGCTGCAACCTACTTCTAAGACATGAGGAGGAGTTATATAGCATTTTCCAAAAAATGCCAGGCTGTGCACACACCAGATCCAAAAGCTGATATTTAGAGAGAGGAGGGTGCATGTTAGACAGACACAATGTACATGTGAAAACAGTGCTTCCTCCACAGTGACTTCACTCCATCAGCCTTACAACCATCAAGAATACTTTCCCCAACCATTTATGTCACATTACCACACCCAGGATTTCCACAGGGTTCTCTGGTATGGGCCCTCTGGTGTGTAACAGCACAACCAAATCCACTTTTCAATACCTCCCTGTCCAGTACTGCTGACTTCAGCAAACACTAAAGCACATGTCACTTACACGGTCACTTACACAGGACACAGCTTCAGAGAACTACATTTGAGGTACTTGGCAGGACAGCGCTTTTGCTATCCAAACTAAGAAGTTGACAGATTCATAGTTTGGTATGGAATCACTCACATGAACAGAAGGACAGGAACATTTTCTGGTCTTTCCATAATTTTAGTGGTGGCTAATTGCAATAAGCAAGTTAGCTAAGCTAACTGCAAGGAATTTTTAGTCATTTTTCCCCACAGTTAACCTGACTGGATGTGATTTCAATAGCCAAAGACAGGAGGGGCTCTTCCAGATTATTTTTGTGAGTAATGACGTACTTGAGCATTCGTAGTTCCTTTCAGACACACAGCACTGCGGACTGACAAAGGCTCATCTCAACTGCTTTCCCACCTTAATATTCAAGTAGTAGTTTCCTGTTGCAAAAGTATTAGATCACACCCAGCCAGTGTATGTTCTAGTTTCATTTTTAAGTACTTCTTGCACACTTATCTGCTGCTGAAAGAGGGTGGAAGGAAATTCACTCATCTATTAAGTTCTAGTCAGTCACCACCAGTGCTCCTGAGTGTGTCAAGTCTTATGCTACAGATAAAATGCAGAGTGAAACTGCAGCAGCAAGAAATCACAGTAAAAGCTTGTAGAGGCTATTGAGGATCTCAGAGATACAACTTAAACCTGCAGAATCCAAATTTTACAGAGAAGTCAGTCAAAATTTTATTCTTTTCTTTGAGCAATCACCTCCCCAAAAAGGATTCTGTCATGAACAGAAATGTCATGACATTACCTAAAACACAACCCACTCTCCCCAAAACCAAGCAAAATTATTAAATACTATAAGCCATTTCCCATGCAGCAGAGAGATCCACTTGCTGACTTGACAATTTTGCTGGCAACATCCTTAAGTCCTATAAAGTTACAGGCTGAGAGAGCGCATCCACCTATTCCTATTGTTCTGTTCACCTCCACCCCCAAGGCATCGTGCACCAGGCCTATGCATCAGGTCCCTTACGCACAGGGATTTCTGCCTCAGCAGCACAGTCAAAAAGCGCAGAGCTGCACCTCCTCACCTCTCCCCCTTCCCAGAAGTCGGCAAGATTCTTTGTATTTACTTCCTAGATGTGGATTAAAACAGAAAGATTCATATCTGCCGAGACACAATTCATCCCTTTCATTCCCAGACACTACCCCACCATAAAATATTTCCCCTTCCCTCCCTAAACTGGGCGTTTCCTCCCACTCTCTTGCCCATGGTAAAAACATTCATCTTCTTGCCATCTTGAGGAAGTTGGACTCATCTCAAATTTCACCAAGTCCCCTTGTATACCACTTCCCAAAGTCCTTAGGGGGAATTTTAATCCGGATCCAAACTCTGGAATCAATCCCAGGAGGCTACTGGGCTTCCATCAATGCATTAATTTTCAAGCATGCTCAGCCTTGCCACTTGGGTCCACTTCCAAACACAGAGGACAACTGAGCACAAGCCCAGAAATACATCACACCTTGAGCCATCTATTCTAGATACCAACACACACATCCTGGTTAAAACACTGCTCCTTTAGTTGTACCATGCAGACTCCAGGTGAAACAGCAGTGTTGGGGGATTTGCGAAAATAAAAGATGTCATTGACTGTTCTTGGATCGATTCCCAAATTGCTCAAAGATAGTACAAATAAAATAAAAAACAAACAAACAAAAAAAGAAAACCACAACCACAAAAAAAAACCCAACAGCCCATCACCAAAAAACACATATTCCATGTTTTTGTTGCTTGCTTGTGCAAGGAGCTCGTAACAGTGGTCAATAATTTCAAACAAAATCATCAAATTTAGGTTCAAATTCCCAAAGAGGATTCAAGTTTGCTTCACCAATGCCAAGAAACTAAAGCTTTCACGTGCCTTGTCTAAAACTTTCTGAACAGTCATTTCTTACTGATTTTGCTCCTTGTGTTAGAAGCCCTACAGATATAAAACACCAATTACCTTAAATCTCATCCTGCTCTATTTTCTCCTTGCTCAAGATAACTGCAAGCAGCTAAGCTAAACCTGGAAAGCCTCTAATAGTTTCTTCTTTAGAAAAGAGTTGAGACTCTCCAATAGCAGCCAGTCTGTTTCTAAGAAATAACTTCACCCCTATGTTTCACAGCACTTCCTTTTTAGCAGCTCAGCCAAATCACAAGCTGCAAACTATTGTTTGGTCTGGGCTGCTCTACTAAGGCTTTAATTTATCCCATGGCTTGCCCCTACTGGAAAGCAGCTCTTTAATCCCTCCAACAGCTACAGCATCTTCTCACAGCACAGTAAGGCTTGGATGGGAAGCTCTGTTTGGGAGACTAAAGACTGGAATATTTCTCATAAATAATTTAAAACTATAACTGAAAAAAAAAAAACCCAAAACCAAAAAAAAACCCCCCAAAACCCCATGAAGTTTTTGAAGAACAGCAAGTTTATTCACTTGGAGAGACCCACCCACATGCCTAACCATGGCTAAGCTCACATAGCGCTCTAAAGATCATGGCTTTGGTTAGTTGTAAAGGTACTCCAAGGGGATCATGGCACCAACACAGCAGAGAGTCTAGAAAACACGTGCAAGTAAAAAACCAAACACATAAACCAAGTTTGAGGTTCAACACCCTTGGAGAGAAATAATTTTCCTCTTAATTCCAGTTGATACCAAAAGTGACTTGACACTAATCCAGGCCAAGGGGCACAAACAAAGAGCCTGAGCTCATTTCTCCACTGAAGAGGATAGATGGAGTGTTGCTGTTGGTATACGAGAAGCTCCTCTCCTTTCTGATGATTTATGCAACCTTGCTTTAAAAGAGTTGCATTCATTTTATTGCCTACTCTGCACATTCTCAAGAGGCGTTGGAGGCAGTGCCAGAAAAATAACAGGGCTTAATAGTGTCTAGCGCAAATCCATCGGTGCAAGAGCTCCTTTCTGAAGCGTTTCCAGATTATTTCTTTTTTTAGTGGGAACATTTTGTAAATAGAATTTAAAATTTGCCTTGAGCCAGGCAACACCCACTTTTATTCAGCCCTTCATGATAATGAAATAAGTAGTTTCTCCACTAGTTATGGCCAACATCTTCTAGAGGAAAGAAAGTGCAAAGCGCATGCATTATACCCTCTCGCATCCCACATCCACAGTTTTCATATTGCAGATGCCATGTCTTCCTCATGGAGCTAGCAAAGTTCGTTTCTCACAGAAAAAAGAACTGCAATTGGAAATAAACCCTTCCACTAGGCATAGCCTGGCAGACAAAACCCAAAAGGTTGCCACCAGATGGGCTGAAACACACAAGGCAGACAAACCTTCTTTCTGTTTTTTCTCTATGCTCAGGAAGAAAAGAAAAGCAATTTCACTTGACTTAAAACCATTACTTCGTTATTAAAAAAGGCAAAGTAAAAAGAAAGAATAACAGCTTCTGAGGGAGCTATGATAATATAACTGGGCTTGTGTCAGAAGAAATCAGAGAATTCAGGTGTTGGTGACATTGTGGAAGATTCAAACCATCAGACTGATAAAAATAACCACTCAAAACAGCAGCTCTTGTATTCCACAAGGGATAATCCTGAACAGAAAGTGTATGGATAATTTCATCCTGTCTCAACTGAGACCATTCTACAGCAAACAAAAATGGATCCGTTACAACCACCAGTTCAAAATGTAAAACATCCTCGCTGCACTGCAATGGCAGCTCTTTTCCATCTCTCACAGTGAAAACATTTTCATTCTAGAAAATATCTAGCACTAGTTTCTTGCCAAATGAGGCAAGCTAACAATTTGCCAGCAACTGAGAAGATCCCCTGTCCCTAATTTCATACTGCTTATTAACCCTTATTCCAAGTATAGAAAATTGTAAAACGGAGATGCAATTTCCAATGTTGTCAGTGTAATTGCACTACTGCACAAACTGCAAAAACATATATTACTGAGCAGTTACGACATTTTACACATGGCCAAACTATCCCAATTTCTGCAGAAGTGTCTCACGCCACACACTGAGAAGTTAAAGCTGTGCAGAAGGACAGAACCTCATCGGATTTCATTTTTGTCTATTAAAGGACACATTCATTCTTTCCACTCACATGCAGGTTACAATCACCTATTTCTGAGCTACACCCGCACCCTTAGACTGCCAAGGTCCAGTTCCTCCATCTAAAACAGGGAGAGGATTTCTCCAGGTGACATCCTCAATTCACTGCTCAACATGGGGGGACACATTACCACTACTGTCAAGACTGACATGAACAAAATTTTCGGTAACCTATTATGAAACAACAGATGACCATCCATGGCATGACAAACCCGCTCCAATAAGTGGTTGGACCCTTATCCAAAACACACTCAACTCTTACCCTTCCCTGTGTTTTTCCCCCAGAGCAGTCCTCTTACTTCAGCTGGGAGGGAGACAGGAGCACATGGCAAGAGGCAGGTCTCAGCTTTCCACTGCTTATCTCTCTAGGCTACTTCAGTCTCTTCCTTGGCAGACCCAAAAGGGCAGTAGCACCCCCTGAGTCTTTCCAAACAACAGATACAGGCATATCTAACCTTAGGCTTTTCTATCTCAGGTTAAACCTTCGCAACTGAACTGCAGTTTTAAAACACCTCAGAGGAAAAGGTACTTGGTTATACAGGGCCTCTACATCCTTGCACAAGACTGTTGCTGCCCAAGAATAAGACACATGCCTCGCAAGCCTGCACGGAAGATGTCACATGACAAAAACTTTAGCCCCTTAAGTACAATTACAGCAAAAGCAAAGGATGGATACACATAAGTGTAGTTGGAATTGCAGCTGAACACTGTCAAGGAGCACTACCCTGAATGTATCTTCCTATTTCTTGCTCCTAATAAGAGACTGTGCCCGAATGTGCAGGGTGTTGATACCATTTCAATCAACAGAGCCCATTGAAAGGCACAGCACTCATACCTCAACCCTGTACAGCTCAGGGAAAGTTTTCCTCATGGGGATAAGGAGTTATCTGCGTACTCGGAGCCAGCAGAATCCTGAGACATTGCCACAAACAGAAGGAAAAACCACCAGGAGAGAGGGTCAGGTTTAGCCAAAACCTACCTTGATAAACCCATAGATGCTTTACACAGCATCTATCCAAGTGCTTTCAGCGTGGAATAGGATGAGATTTGGGATGTAGAGAGTATGGCACAGATAAGCCTTTCTCCCTGGTATGTCCAAACTGGAGGAAAGGAGCTGCTGGGCTGCTTTCCTGGGCAGTAGCCAGGCAGTGTCCCTCAGAGATCACTTCCTTTGCCCCAGGTTTGGCCAAGGGCCACAGAAAAGGGATGGCATGAGGAGAAGAGCCTTTGCCAAATGCAGTTGGGGTGACCATTGCCATGGGCCAAAACCAGCCAAGGAAAGCAGCAGTAGGGAGGCCACGGCTTTGCCCTCTTTGGTGTTTCACAGCCAAATCCAGGCTGACAGCAATGATAATAAACCCCAGTCACACTTTTACTATATACTAATGAAGCTGATGCTCAAAAATAAGCTACAGCTCAATTCCCAGATTCCTTACATTAATGTTTGCTGAACCAACGTGCAAGACAGCTGCAAGAAATTTTCCTCTTACTGAGGAGGCCCAGCTCCCTCAGGACATCCTTTCAGGCCACCCCCAGAGACACACATGCCTGCTCCTGCAAAGAGGAAGGACTCACATCCAGGGCACTACAGCTCAAATACACACTTGGATTATTTTTTTTAAAAGCTAAGAGGGAAAAGAAAAACAACCAAAAATGCACGCTTCTAAACAGGCTATCCTAACCCTGAAAGATATTTGCAGCAATCTGTATACGTTTTTTCTTAATTTCCAGTGTGAAGGAATGCTGCTGATAGGCCATAAAGCAAAGCACAAGATGTTTTAGTCCAAAAGAAGTTTTCCCCCACTCCCCTCCCCAAATTGTGATAAACATCTTAACGGAAAGAGATTCTTTAATTTGTCTCTCTCCTACAAAGAGCAGGAAGATATTTAGGAAGGTTGAAGGATATAATCAAAGTCATGGCACACATTTCTTATCAGTGTTTGAACAAGACGTGTTTATTCTTCTGGCACTGCTTTAATTTGATTTCAGCAAACACTCCAAACTCTACATCATCATCTCAGCCAAACTGCAGAAGAATCCAAAGTCTGCAAATAGAATCTATCACTCTCATCCTCCCCTCCTAGCACACAGGAAACTTGGACAAGACTGGACAAACTTGCAGGTACCCACTTCACACCCAATTTTGTGCATGCTCCCCCGCAAACATTTGTGCACAACACCTAAAATTCCAGGTATGGAGATGAGGTAGGAAGACACAACGAGATCCAAAGGGTTCTGTTCATCAGCACCTCGTCACCCCATTATAACCACCCCAGCGTCTCTCTCCTTTTCACATCTCCAACTCATAAACACACAGGAATGGATCTCCAGGGTCATCAAGTCCAGTGTTCTGCCAACAAAGAGCTTAATCGTTCTTATAGTCACCCCAGATCAAATGCAGGGTTAGATCAAGCTGGAAAAGTGGTTGGGGCAGGTTCCACCTCCAGCCTTTCAGGGCCGTGATTCACTTCAACACCCTTCTCCCCTCTCACAGCTTTTTCTCAACCAGATTCTGCCCATTTGGGAAGAACTTGTCATCTCACCATGGCAGCTGGCACCGTGCTTGCGGGCATGGGCGCTGTAGGCGATGGTGCAAGCTCACCACCCTGACCCTGCAGCCCGTGCAGGGGCTTGCACAAGGGCTGGTTCCCAGACTGCAGGGTGGAACACGCTGCACCACCAGTGGGTGCGAAGGGCAGAACTCAGCATTTGTAAGCAGGCAGTGAGCATCTTGGGGCACCTGGGCAAAGCACCCAAGAAATGGGCTTCAGGTGGGAGGGGACTCCCTGCTCTCAATATTAAAACTTGATTCCAGAAACTTAAAAAGCACTTAAGTTATTTTGTCTCTTTTAAAACCCAAACTACAATCTACACCAAGTTTTTCATGATTTGGTATGGGTCCCTTCTGCCCAGTCCAGTAACAGCTCCAAAATCTAAACTCCAGCAAGCACCAGATGCAACGAATTGCTACTTCTGTTTCCACACTGAGCACTTTGTTTTTTTTTTTTATTTTTTAAGGAAACAATGCCAAAGCCTACATCTTGTTTTCAGGCTTAGGATGAGCGAGGTTCATCATCACTAATATATTTTAATTGAGCATTAACAACATTCTCTCTTTCGAGACGAATCATTAGAACGGCTGCTCTTTGTCAGAAATAAAGCCAAGTCAATGTTAATTGAGTTTTCCTTCCCCAGTGTACAACAAACACTTCGTTGGGTGAACAAAGTTGGTGCACCATGTTCAAATCCAAGGTGGGAAAACAGGGTCGGGGAGGGGGAAGGAGGGCAAAATCAGAGCTAAAGCCTTTTAAAAACTCTCCTCTGACAGCAACAGTGATGAGCGGCATTTAAGTGGAGCGAGAACGCTCCTGAACGTATCGCTTCTGACAGATGAGCCCAGCAAGTCAACCATAGGGACTACACAGCCCCACCGCTGCTATTCAGCGAAAGTTGATCAGATAGCAGCAGACAAGTAATGCCAAGCAAACACTCCAAGAAGTGCTCTCTCCACATTTAAGAGTTTATAATTAACCAAGAGGAAAAAAAAGAGAAAAAAAGAGCAGCCAATTCGGGTCTTCCGTGCAGCAGAAGCAGCGAGGGACCACGTATACGATGGGTGTTTGCACTCTCTGCAGAAGGGGACAGGGAAAGCACGATGGTTTCAGTTTACCCCTTGCTCTCCCCGAATTGCAAACCTGCAATCCCAGGCATGCAAGCCCCAACTGTACTTGTAACAGGCTTTTCCTCACTAGCTATCACATCTCCTAACTGTGCTCTTGGCCCTGCAATACCTATTTTGTTTTCTTTTCCATATGGCTGAGTTTCTGTCTGCTTTGGGTATCACACCCAGTGCCCCCCACTTGAAGCATTCTGAGCGGGAGTACACACACACGCGTACACTCGCACTCACACAGAGGAGCTTTTTCTGCATTGCCATTCTGACGAGTGTCAACACAGCTGCTGTCTCCACTGGAATGTAAACCAATATTGTCGTTAGATCTCTCTCAACCCCAGGTAACTTCCTCAAAGATTTGCACAGTGTGTGGCAATTCTCTCCACTGTCACCTTACAAAGCATCAACCCAGCAGGTTAAAGACAATTAAACAACAACAACAAAAAGAACCCCAAACCCTCACACAGAAAAAATAAGAGAAAATCAAAGCTGCAACTGAAGTTTGCGTTCCACTCGTGCTCATGCAGTGCAAAGAGCAGTGGAGACCAAAACGCATCCATTGTACACACATCCATCCTCATATAATATATTTAGACAAAACCCTATATAAAATCTCACTGCTGCTGTAAGACATGAGACAAGGTACTAACAACACTGAGTAAAACAGTTATTGGTGTAGACACTAATGCAACATTTGCAGCAGACAACCTTGGTTTGCATATTATTTTACTTAAAAAGATAATCTAAGAAGGGATCTATAATGCATTTTTGGTTATTTCCTATGTACTATCCACTTTTAACCATGAGCAGCAATTTTAGCAATAAAAGACTAGTAAATGAGTTATAATGCTGTCATCACAGATACTGTTCAGAATGCTACAGGAACACAATCTGTATGCATCGCCCATAAGCGACTGTTTTGCCTTGCTTCTCCAATGAATAAAACGGTTTGGCTCATAAAGCTTCTGAAAGCAAATTCACTGTCCCAAATGTGCAGACTCAAAGATCACTCTCATTCAGGTATTTAGCACAGCAAACTCCACTTCCCACTGTAAAGCGCAAAAGTTTCAGAAAAACAAGTGTGTATTCCACACCTAACTTCAGGACTACAGGGGTGAAGAAATCTCATGCATTCACTAAACACAAAAATATATTAAAGATATCATAGCGCAAACCTAGAATCCTTACCTCGCTATACTGGGACTGGGCATTGTTTTCCAGGTACAACATGTTAGCAGTCAAATTGATCAATGCTGCTGTTCTTTCTTCTGGCTCCAGGATTTTGACAAACACCTCCCACCCCCTAGAAGACCCTAAAAATATGTGATGCTACTTGGAAGATAACAGGACTCAGAGTGTGCCTCTCCGCATAATTGAAGTTTCCCTTATATACCTAACTATAGGCAAGGAGGAGGAGGTGGGGCTCTCCTGCTTTACCTGTCCAATCTGTCAAAGTGCCACCTGGAGTCCTCCACTCCAATGGAGAGAGGCCTCTCCCAGCTCATTAAGTAGTTAGAATTCCTTATCACCAATCTCTAAAAAGCGAAGGGAAGGGAAGGGGGGGGAAGGACACACAAAAAAAAAAAAAAAGAAAAAGAAAAAAAAAAAGAGAGAAAAAAGAAAGGAAACTATAACTTTCCCTTGTCACTTTTCTACAAATTTGGGAACTCAAAAGAGCCATGGAGTTGCTCCAAAGGAGTTGCTCCAAGAAACTTCTCCTACTTACTTATTTTCGGAGAAGACTCCAGGGTTTGGTTTGTTTTTTTTTTCATGCATGGACTTTGCTGCTACCAAAGCCCGAAGTGTTTGGCATGGGAGTGAGATGCAATGCTTGAGACGGGCAGCGCAGTAACACAGCCAAGCCTCTGGCTGCTGCAGCATGCAAAAAAAAAAAAAAAAAAAAAAAAAAAAAAAAAAAAAAGACAACTCATCCAAATGGACTCACAATTTTTAATTAATATATGGGAGAAGTTGTTCAGTATTGCTCAGTAAAAACTACCTGGACTCTGTGCCCGCAGCAAACTAAAAGAAAGATAGGAGAAGGACTTATCCGAGACTCGACCTGTGGCAGAATAGAGTGAGCAGACAGGCAGATCAGAATGGCCTCACTGTGATTTTACTCTCAACGAGCAGGCAAGATCTTCCACACTGTCCCGGCAGAGATGCCCGGAGCGTGCCGGCAGTGCAAGGTCTGGGCTGCGCCAGCACTGGCCGCCCTCCCAGAGCAGAGCTGGCTCACCACGAGCCGCTCTGAACCGCCCCACTGGAAAGGGTCCACCGTCATCCCACCTTGCGAGCGGGATGCACGGCGAGAACAAAAGCCGTCTCGTTTTGCCTGCTCCCAAAGAGCAGGGTAAGCGCCATCAAGCAAGGGGAAACAAAACACCTTTTAAGGGGTGGGGAGGGGGGAAGAGAGGAAACCAAACATCCAGATCAGAGCACAGCCGCCTGCCCTCCCAGCCTAATGACAACGCTTCAGACTTTCATTTGAGGACCTGTCGTCAAGCAGACCAGTGCCTAATTGCTGAGTACCCACATGAACTGCAAGCGCTCACAGTCAACACCAAACCTCCCGTCCCGGGTGGTGAACAACTGACCCACAGGCACTTTGCACGGGGAAGAGGGGTTCTGGTCAGGGCTGAAACCCACCCGTGGCTTCAACACCTATGTGCAACTGAGCCTCTGCCCCGGAGCTGCTACTGCTCCTGCCACACCGACTCCCTTGCCCTTGGGCATCATTTAACTCCAACTTTCTGTGCACACAAGGGAGGGGACTCCAGGTTCACAGGAAGATGAAGGTAAGCAGGCAGCGCTGCTTGAAGGGCTAACGGCTCTCTAGGCTGCCTTCTCGCGCACAGCAGCAGAAGGAGCCATCACTGACTTCCTGCCGATCTTGAATTAAAGAACACTGCAAGCTCACACCAGCATCTCTCCAGGCTAGAAACAGGCAAAAGACTGCCTCTAATAAAATGGGGCAAAACCATCTTCAGGCAGGAACCAACACAAGCACAAACACAGAGCAGTGCAACTGCAATGCCCTCTCTACCCTGCAACAGCTCCTTGCATTGAGAAGCATGGTAGATATCTCATCTAGCTCTAACACTGCGAGCACAGATCAACAGAGCACTACTGGGCACAAGAGTGAAAGGTTGCTAGCATTTCCAGTGCACCTTCCTGATGGCTTCTCACTGAGGACTATGCAAGGAGGTGCTTCAAAGAAATGGCTGCAGAAAGGAATGCTGAGCCCTCCCCAGCCCAGGTAGAACCCTACCTACCACCGCCAGCAACATCCCAGCTTGGGCTGGGACCACACACACCTCCATCATTCCTGAACCACCAGCAAAAGCCTGCTGAGCACACAGCAGGTTTCCTACATCACAGCAACAACTCAGTAGACCACTGCTGCAGCCCCTTCCCCTCCTCTCTATCTTCCGTGGCACCACCTAGCACCGGAGGCTATGCTTTGGGTGAAATCAGGTAAGGCTGCACGCTTACCTGATCTCACCCAAGATGGGTACAAGCCAAAAAGCCACACAAGTGTTAATCGGGAGATACAGGCAAGGTTTACTGGGAGCAGCCACAGTACCAACAGCCAAACTTTGCAGCACCACTGAAAAGTTTGCACGGAGCTGGAAATCACCTGCAGATTTTCTGTTATCTAATAGTGAGGAAAAGGTATTGTGGCTCAGAGGACCCCTTTGACTCCTGACTTCTGTCAGGTTTTTGATACTGGCCCATGAGATCAAAAGCTATGGAGGGGAAGGAATGAGGAGGGGAAGGTACATACATAGATGCCCCAACCTCAGCAAGTCATTGCAAAAACCTCTTTCACTAGCTGTGCTGTGAAGCTCGGAAGATTATCCTTTTCCAAGTCATTTATACAGCACTGTTGTGCTAGGTATCTGCTATCTTCTGTCCCACAGGTGGCTGGAGGTGGTTGTGGGTGAAGCAACACCCAAATACACAGAGATATGTGGAAGTTTATCCAAAAAGATCTGCATGTCAAACATGAGGAGAAGTGTATATAGCACGAATAAATTGACACGTCAGCACAAATCTCTGCCCTCTGTACACATGGCCCTGACCTGGCTCAGTGTTTTAGAGGCATTAGCCTGTGCGGTCACCTTGAAGTGGATGTTGGACAAGTGGCTTTTTTGCAAATCAGTCATTCACAAGTGACACAAAGGAGCCACCACCACCCTAACAGGGCTGACAGGAGGTAACAGAGCACATACCAGACACCGCACCCACCAATGCTGCTGCAGCCCAGGCACAAGTGTACCCCTCTCATCATGCCAGGGTTGTAAAATTTCTTTCACTGGCTTCAGACCTAAATACACCTCCCTCACAAGATGCTTCCACCTGCCCCATGGGGTGGTGTCATGCCCTGAATTTTCATGCTGGCACTGATGGTGGAAGAAAAGAGTAAGAGGCTTGATCACTCGCCTTTCTGCTTTACCATAAGAAAGAAAAGCTCCTGGAGTCTCATTTGATTCTCTCCTTTTGCAGATGCCAAAAATTTCCCACATATGAGTGTCCAACAACCTAATAGCAGTGAGACAGCATCATTAGAGGCTCTCAAATGAAAACTTGACTCCCTGAAATAACGCATGCTTAAATGGCTGAGTCACAAAACCAAAGGGACCCCCACCTCCTCAAACTGCACATCCACTTCTCAGCAATGAGACAGGGACAGTTATTATTCATCTGAGCCTTCTGGACAGGTCTCCAAGGGAAACACCAGCATCAGTCCTGTTGCAACTGTGATGGCTGAAAGTCATGGCAAACAATCTTTGCAGATAGAGATTATACCTTGTTATACCAATTAGCCTAGTCAGAAAAAGTAAACAGATTCAGGCAAAGGCCCTCTCGCATGTTAAAATGAATTACTTTATATTGAGGCCAGATGAACAAGTTTAACTCTCTTCTAGTCCAACAAGCTCTCCCCTACTCTGAACAGGAAAAGAACAAACTAGAAAATAAAGACATCAACCCAAAGCATCAGGTGCTGTGCAAAACCTGGCACTTCACGCTTCGGATGCTTGGTTGGATTGAATTGAAGCAGAGCAGCTCAGCCTCAGGAAAGGAAACCTCTTTAAAGCAATTTACCTCCAATACTGTAGTAAAGTAAAAATAATAATTGCCAGTTAGATTTGAAAGTTCCAGCAGCAACCCTCCCAGGTCTGACTCGGGTATTCTAGAAAGCTTCTGGCAACACTTTGTGACTCCTGCCGGTATGCTGAAGAACACACTAATACACAAACAAGACCCCTAGGTTTCCAAAATAAGGCATCAGCCAAGTCAAACTGCTGATTCAGGTTCTTTCTTTGAATGCACTTTCCCCATGCTGTGCTATAGCTCATACCAGCCTCTCTCACTGGTACCTCTCACAAGTTCTCAATAACCCCTCCTGGACGCATGGCAAGTGCGCTAAATCACGATGATTAAAAATGTCATTTCCCCAGTTGTAGTGTTAATTGGGCATTGTGTAAGTTCTTGTAGAAGGGGTGTGCGCACGCACCCGCCTGCTTGTTGGGCAGCTCATGCAGAATTTCCTGCAGATCAAAGGAAAAAAAATCATCTGCTCAGACCTCTCCACTCTTACAAAAATAGCATCTGGATCAACCACATCACCACGTACTGTGACATTCACTCAGCTCAGACATGTTTACGAATTAGGACTGAGATAACAGAAGGAGGAGGGAAAAAATAGAATGTGGGGCTTGGTTTGGGGTTTTGGTTTTTTTTTTGTTACATCTGAATAACTGCTGAATGCTCAAAAAACAAGCCTCTGCCAATTGGCTTTGGGAGTCTTTCCAGTGAAGACTTTACAGGGACAGATGTGATAGACTACAATAGCAGGCAGCCAGGTTCGAAAGCAAGTAGAAAATACTTTCAAAAATGTAAGTCACCCTCCCTTCTTGAAAACTCAGGCAAAGCTGGTCTTCATTGCTCAAACCATAAGGAAGAGGGGAAGAAGAACCCGGCTCATACTGAAACAGGGACTTCCCCCTTAAAAAAGATCATCTATGGCAAGACATAACAAATTAAAAAAGAGATGCTGCTGGAAGACAGCATCCTGCCTGCTGCTGACTGGATACAGCCTTCTGTGCACCCTGGGCAGGCTGCTCCACGCACTGCATGGGAAATGCAGATCATCCCTATGCAAGAAAGGGAAGGGCACCCCCTGCTCTCACAGAGTTAACTGCTCCGCTGCAGCCAAGAGCGCAGATTCAATGCCCTCCTGGCTTCACCACTGGCTCAGGGGCATGTGTGATGCCCAGTACTTCCTTTGGAAAGCACTCAAGTGTCTGAACCCTCAAGACAGAAACATGCCCTTGCTGCAATTGCTTAATACTGAGGATCAATCCCTTCTTCCAGGGAATTCAAATTACATTACTCGCAGGCTCCCCTCCCCATTTTGAAAGTGCAGGGTAAAGAGATGGATTCGCCAAGGGCAGGAGGAGGGCCCAGCTCTACCCACTGCGCAGGTCGGCTTCTCCTTCCCCCAGGGAGCATGCTCTCCCCAAGGCAATCGTCTGTCACAACAGCCCTGCCCTCCGACCCTGGGTAAACATCTGCGCACGCTGCTTATTTGAGCTCTTACAGCCTCGTTATCTCCCCCAGAACACCCCTAGGGCTAATTAGAGAGTTAATGGCATCATGTCAGGAGATAACGCTACAAGGGGGGGACAGGGAGAGGGAAGGTGGAAAGGAATTGTGAAAGAAAACCAGTTCCCTTCACAACCACAGTGCAATATTGGTTTAGGAAGGGCACACACAGGCCCTGCGGACTCTGCCCTCCAGCTGCCGAGTTCCATTTAATAAGAGAGCAAAACACTCCTCTGAAGAGATCCAGCTCTCCAGCCAAGATGATGCAAGGTCCCCAAGCCTTCCCTGCCATCTTCACAACCAAACTCCCTCCAACCCCATCAAGGAGGTCATTCCCACCCAAGTGGCAGCAGGGACTCACTTCCCACACTTAGCATATGACAGGATGGGCACCGGGCATACAGATGATTTATCAGAAAGTGTTGTCTGTCTATTCCTGGTGCTCATTTTACCTAATTTTTCCACTTTTATGTACACTGGTGACTCTTAGAATAGTTGCTTTTACTGAAAAAGCTTAGAGATAAAAGGAACCAACTGTCTGGACACAGAGATTTTTGCAAGGCAACTGGTAAGCCTGCAAAACCGCTGGCCAGCAGACACTTCTGCGCGGATGAGTGCAAAACCATGGGTCAGCAGACACTGGCACATGGAGACATGACCAGGGGACCTTAGCGGTTAAAGCCTCTGCTATCAGCAGCTCTTTTGTTGGAGTAACAACCCTCAACATTCAAACTGAGTTTTTGCCTGATGAGGATCTTTGGATGCTCAGCACAGCATGCTCGACCTGTGCCACTGCTGTCCCCACTCCATCTCTCTCCCCCCCCACAATACTTGCAAAAGTGAGAGAGAAGAAATTACAAAAGAAAAATCACGAAAATTGCTCCTGAGCAGCATGAACAGCCTCATCCCTCCAGCTAGAGGTGGGACAGGGTCATGGCACACACCTGCATCCCAGAGACAGATTGCTCCAGCCAGGGAAAGGAAAAAGCAGGAGATAGCGACAGATTAGAGTCTTTTTAATTATGAAAGAGGAGCAACTGTTGACAGACCAGGATTGTTCTTGCATAAGCAGTTGAGGGGAAAGTGTTGTTCTTCCCTTATCTTGTATAAACTACAGATTGCTCTCAGGAAACGCACAACTGCTCATAAACGCACAATCACAGCAGCTCTTTCTAGCCAGTCTCTGCTATGCTGCCGACCGCTCCCACCTTGTACAATAATCCAATATTTAAAAAAAAAAAAAAAAAGTTATCCATTTGCAATAATTTGGGAACAGTCTCTCAAACCTCTGGTTAAACCCTGACCCTGCAACTGATGGCTTCTCACGTGAGCACGTCGCTGTTATCCTATTTTGCCCTGGTGTGCTGGGTCACAACATCTAACCCGATACCACCAGGGAGCCTCTTTGTTCCTTGTTTCCTACGCAGAATTGTCGTATTTTGCAATGCTGGTCTTCATCTGGGTGCCCTCAGCCTGTTCCCTCCACCAATATGACAACAACCACGGGATGAACAGCCATAGGGTTCAGTTATTTGGCCAGAGACATTCCCCAGAAGACCAATCACTTTAGTTTCTGACTTATTTATTTTTAATCCAGTCTAGACATCACCATGAGGTCCACTGTACCCATCCATGCCCCCAAAGAGAAGAGTGCTTTAAGGTATCTTTTTCTTTTCTTTCTGTTTAAGCAGTCTGGAGAAACACTGCTTTTAGAGTGACATGCTTTTAGAGCGACAGTTACATTCATTACTGAAAACTCCTTTGATCTTTCATTAATCTCTGAAAATTCAGACACTGATTAGCAAAGAGTTCATTCAGCAGTAAGCAAACTAACCTAGGCCACAAACCACTCCTTAATCTACACTTCACAGAGATTGATTTAATTTTCTTTGACTGCCTAGATGATTCACAACCTCATTAATTTCAATGCTATCAAATCAGCAACAGTGACATGGAAAGCACATAGTAGAGACATTCAGAAGAAAATATTAGTTAAAAGTCTCCTCATGAAATACTGGAGGGAAAAATAATAGTCATTAGTAGGACTGTGGGCAGAACCACAAAGCAACATATATAGTGAGACTTTGGATGCATAAGACTTTTTCCAAAGCAAGAATTCCAATTAATGCAAGAGAGGACTTTAAAAACAAAAGCTACACCACACAGCTCACTGCAGCACAGACACTTTGGCCGTGTTGGACAAGGAAGGGGAGCGGGATGCTCCCAGGGCTGTGCTCCAGGTTTGTCTTGGCACAAAAGGAGTGTCCCGTGAGCCTGGCCGCTCTTCCAGGCATGGTCAGCACTGCAGCTTGCAACAGCGCTGTGAGATGCTCTCTATCCATCTCACTCCACAAAGTGGGGTGCCACAAAGCTCAGCAGAGGTTTCATTTGGCTGGATATGGGCAGGTCAATTCATCACCCTACTTCCAGCTAACAAGAGAAAAGGGCCTCATCTTCCTTCTTCCAGCAATTTGCTTAATAAAAAAACCCAAACAAAATCCCATACACATACAAAATAATGAAGTACACAAAGTCCAGAGGAAAGTGAATTTTGGGATGGCCACTCCACTTCTGTTGGTGTTCAAGCTGTGGTTTCGTGGCTTGCTGAAACACCAGCTGCCCAAAGGATTTACCACTTATGGGCTCTAACCCAATCAAAGTGTTCCCACCAAATATGGGAATTATGTTGATAGTTTAAGAAGGGGGGGGGGGGGGGGGAGCGTGGGGATAAAAAAAAGGAAAGAAAAGAAGGGGCTCCTATCTACGAGATAGAAACATACGGTGAAGTTCCCATCAAGACAGCATAAACTTGCTCCTGAGGCAAAAGTGCCTACAATCTGTTGCTGCAAGATCAAGATGCCTTTTAATTAAGTGTTTGTGCAGACCTTTTAAAGATGTAAAATAAGTGCTAATGCATTATTGCTCCATACTTAAGCAAGGAGCACGTGCAGCACCATGGAAACCCAGGCCTAGCTGCTTGGGGAAGATGTTTTCTGAAGTGAATGCTTCCTTTGTTTGGAAGCATTTGCATGTAGGCAGATGACAGGTCTTGCAATTGCAACACTCTTCCACCTCAAGTGCTCAGAACAATATGAGTCGGGGAGTTAAAGCCAGCCCTCCAGAGGAGCCAGGCCAGAATGAACACAAACCACCCCATCTCACACATGGCTCTCTTTCAGAAGGTTTGTGATTTTCGGCTTAAAATTAGTTTATTCCTTGCAAGCTGAATGTAAAGCAAGATACTTGAAAGGGCAGAAATATTTAAAGAATTTTATACACGCTGATATAGCATAGCAGACAGATCACCCATTGGGTTTCTTCAATACCATTGAGAATTTAGGGAATTGGCATTAAAAACAAAACACTTGGTATAACCATACTCATCAAGTGGCTGCATTCCTACAAAAAGAAATGCAGCCAGCCCTGGTCTGCAGCCACAACTGGGGCAAAACAGCACAGAAAAGGGAGCTAGTGAAAAATTACTGTAAAGAAACATAAATATGTCTTTAGAGCCCTACTACACACAGAATGAGAGAAGTCTTCAGGTTTTGGCCAAACTGAACGTACGAACACATTCTCTAAGTGCACCTTTATCTGAAAGAACTGACCATTTCTGGATGTAGATCTGCAAGCCTAAATGAGATGATTAGATCATTTGGAGGGACCTACACTGCAGAAAATTAAACATTCAGCAGGATTACAAAGCCAAGTCTAAATTAGGAGAGCTTATGAGTTCAACTGCAAACAAGAGAGGCGCTGGAGGGAAACTTCCAACAGAATAATGCATTTGCTCATTATGGAAATGCCTTTGCATAATCTCAACTTTCTTTGCGCACTATGGAATGAACAAATACCCACAAAGAAGAGAAACTTGGCAAGCTTCAAACTCTCTCAAGCACAAACCAGACAGTAATAAAAGCTTTGATCACATCCCTGTGCTGTACAGAGCGCTTCCTTCCTTTCTACAGTCAAGCTGGGAATACTTAGGCATGGAAACAGACGCCATACAACCCACTTTGCCATATCTACTTATCAAATCGGCCTTATCCTCCAGGTGCAAAACCATTTCCCAACAAAACGCAGGGCTGTAGCATCTGCCAGAGACCTGGGAAACACACCAGGCGTTAATCAGCCTCTGCACCTAGACACTCTTTCTGCACTGCTCAACCACACTGCACATCCCACACCAGCTCCCTGCTCTGCTGTCAGTACACAGGGATGTCCTCCCTGCCCAGCAGTCCCACCACCTCTTAATCAGCTGCCATTGGTTTCCTCAGCCATTACCTTGCAGCAAGTGGAGTTCTCTTCTCCTGACCCAGAAAAACACTTAAAAGTAAGCAATTAAAATTAATATTGAAGTGCAGGCTCTGATCTCTGTTAAAGTGTTGAATTGGACTCAGTAGGCATCCTTTTGGACAGCGGGTTGGGTTGTCTTATGTCTGTCCATCATATTCTTGCACACCTGATATTGACCACACCTGATATTGACCACAATCCCTAGGTGATGGGCTCCCAGAGACCCAGGAATTCAGTGTATGACCACCAAATGAGTTACTGAACTGATTTACATGATGTGAAGGCTGTGAGTATTCAGAATCAGCAGCCACCTTGGGCCAAGGTAGCTCTGTGGGGTCCTCAGTCCCTCTCTAGCTCACTGTACTGTGGCATGGGAAGGTATTCTGTGCAAGGCAGCTGGGGTAGCTCTTCCATGAGCCTATAACAAGTTAAACCTGGGAAAGGTTTCTTCTTTCCATTTGGAAGTATCAAATACCAACTCGTCATTAGAGCAAGGGCTGACGCCGAGAGCCTCAACACCTCCATGTCCTACAAGGGCCACATCCAGTCTCTCCTTACAGCCTGGTTTTATCTCCATCTTTGTGTATAAAGGAGAACAGCAAAGTTACAGAGCTGAAGCTCTCACTTTTGAAAATATGAAATACATGTTGCACCTCCAGAATTTCTGTAGCCACCAGGGTTGGGACACCCACAGCTCAAGAAGCTGAGGACTCAAACCCAAAAGGATGCAGCCCTGTCTGAAGCACCTGGGGTTTCATCCCCAGGGCAGAAACCCACCCCATGGGGAGGTCAGTGATGCCTAACCAAGCCACACACAGTAAATCCCCACGATATTTGCAGAAGATGAGGAAGGACAAATAAAGTAAAAAAAATAAAAAGGGCAAGGAATTCTCTTTCCCTTTTATGGGGAGGGAAGGATCCAGGTTAAGAAAACTCTGACCACAGCGACTGTCTGGGGAAAAGGCATTCCACTGAACTGGTTAGGCAAGGGGCTGTGGGAGGACGGCTTGCTCAGGGGCATGAAAGGAAGGTATGTACAGGGGGAGGGGGATGAGCTGCTCCATCACTGGGGACAGCACTCCTGCTCCCACCAGCAAGGTCCCCAGGGCCCTGGACACGCTGCCGGGATGGTGGCAGAAGATTTCTAGACTCTGCAAGCCTCTCAAATAACACTTTTATCAGTATGCTGCCTGCTGAAGTCCTTAGCCCAAACAAGCTTTGTTTGGGTCCAGACTAGCCTCTCTTAGCATTGGTGAGCAGTTTGAAGGACTTCTGGGAGATGGTGAAGGAGAGCAGTTTTGCACCTGGTATGACAGGCTGGCAGCACACAGTGAGGGCTCCACGGCAATGCAGCGGTTATTGCACCAGCATACAGCTCATTTCTAGAGACATCTCCAGACCCCTCCTCCCTGTAGTTCCAGGGTATTTAGTCAGAAAAAATAAAAAAAACCCAAACAGAACGAAGAAAATCCTATAACCCCCATGGTTGCTGGCTACATCCTTGGTCAGGGAATAGGCTGGGGACCACCTTTTTTGGTTGGTCTAGCAAATAGATGATGGCCCACAAGAATAGACATTCAACTTACCTTCCTGGCCATCTGCAGCTCCTTCGCACGCCAGGGCCATGGCAGAGACTAAACGTTCTCTGCACCCACAAAGACCACCAGCCCCTCACTCTGGTTATGCAAAAAGGCAGATCTATGCTGGGATTTCCCAGCCTGCCTGTGGTCAACACCATGGGAGAGGAAGGGGCACAGCCAGCAGCCTCACATATGTCCCAGGACATTGTGAAAGAGCCAGTCACAAGGCACACAGCTGGAGAAGGCTGCTGACTGTCTAATGTTACACCAGACCCACAAACCCTCTTCCTGTCCCCTCCAGCTCTTTTCATCCCAAGGTAGAAAATGGTGATCAGCATTCTTACTAGTTTTTCATATGGGGCACAGGAAGAATATTTCTTCCTTATAAACAAGAGTGTGAGAACTGCAAGGTCTTGGCTCAGCACGAGCCAGAGCTGTAGCTCAGATGAGGGATTTCCTTGTCACCCAACCTTCTTCTCCAGCTCTTTCCCCAGACAGTTGCATTTTCAAGGCAACAAACACAACTGATGGGTTCAGCAAGGCTGGACTTATGTTCAGTTTCCAGCCCACCAGTGGGACAGACCCTCCAGGTACTGCTCTGAACACTGTAGCTCCTTCCCCACTGCCAGCTCTGTTGCGAACAAACAGCTGTACTCCTAAAAATTAAATAATAAAAAAAATCATAGCTCTCACCAACACAAGTCTTGGAATCAAGGATGGACATCTTTCAAGTCTAAAGCTTCATTTTTCAGCCATAAGTTGCAAGAAGGTGCAAAGCTTATTTTAAAGGCTGATTGGGATTGCCTTGAAGTCCTTGTAAGGACAATTGCTTTAAATAAACCAGTCCTAATTGCTTTGCACCTATTTAAGTCTCACATGGTGGTACCTTTTGGAGAAAAGCTGGCCTTGCTCTTTTCCTAAGACAAATCTAATAATAAAAAGCTCTCTGCCTTGATCTCACTGTTCATCTCCCAGGGCCCCTCTGTTTCTGCTGCATTCCTTTGTGTTTATCTGCCCTCTTCAACTCTTAGCTGCGATCAGCTGCGTGCAGCACCTCGTGCTTAGAAGTGACATGGCTGGGGTTACAGGAGAGACAGGTGGAAAGGGAGCTCTTGCCCTGAAGCTATCCAAAGGAAAAGAGAAGCTGCAGGGGAAGAGGGTTGTAAGGTATTTCAGATTAAAGCAAACACCTTGCCCCAGGCTATACATTCTCTGCCAATGCAAGCTGCAGCGGCTGTGAGCCCCAGAAACAGCAAAGCAAACACGGACTTCTCTGCAAGGGGGAGTTGTCACCTGTCAGGGATGTTTGCAAATTTATGGGGAGGTGGTGGTGGTGGTAAGGGGAGTAAAAAGAGCTTTCCTCATTTTAAAAGACAGGCTGTTTGCACAGGTTTGCAATGCATATTTTGCTTTGTAAAGGCTTTTGTCCAGCATTCAACTGAGTGAAGGTGCTGTCTTCCACCGAAGACAAACTGGAACATTTATTAATGTACATGCTTTAATGTACTCTGAGCCGCTGCCTTACAGTAAGGGTGAGGATGCGATGGAATTTCCCCGCTCCCCCTTCAGCTTGTCATGTCAGTGAAAAACCCTTTTTAAAGAAGTCACTGTGCAGCTCAGCCTTTCCAGAAATACCTCCTGCAAGGCTGGGATCAAACCCATCATAAGCAAGATGTAATTGCATAGCAAAAGCTGCCTGTCCTCCTCTCCTAGCCCCAGGGCTCACTTCAGCCATGCTCAGAGAGGACAAGAGGAAGGGATTTTCCATTCATGTTTCACTGCACCACAGATGGGAAAGGGAGACTCTGAACAACAGCTTTGAGTGAGCCCATCAGCTACCAGTGCTCTGCAGACATTTCAGAGGAGCTGGGGATGGGGAGGTTTTGCTCATACTCAACGTAGCTAGTGTGGGTTTGAGCATGGAAGGAGAAAGATTTCTGCTGACAACCTTTAAAATGTCACAGATTGTTTTTTAGAGGACATAGTTCAAACAGAACATTACCACACACTTTGAAAATTAGGAGTCCCTCTAAACATAAAGACTAGCTACTGAAAAGACACCGTTTTGCTGGGGTTGTGCCATGGTGTTGGAAAAAGCTGAGATCCAGATGCTGACTGAAGGCTTGTACACCACCCTCCTGTGCCCAACCTGAATGCAGAATCAAAATATAACCTGACTTGTCAGTCACCTCTCCTTGTGCACTTCGATTAGCTTCCACCACCTTAGCCAAGCACATACCCAACCTCAAAGTGGCCTTTTTACCCTTTGTGGTGTCGCAAGTAAACAGAATAGCACTGCAGTCTCCCTGGCAGTCACACCAGAGCAGCAGTAACAGGTCAGACCTTCTGTCACTGGGGACTGCAATCAGCATGACCTGGGAGCTCTTTCTTTGCAGATGTGATCCTCCAGGTTACTAACACTGCCAGGATGCACACTGCCAACAAGCCATTTTTGGCCACATTAAAAATAGTGGTTGATTAGCCAGGGAATTAATTGATGCAGTTTCTCAGGATGGAAACACAGAGGAACAAGAAAATTTACAGACATCAACACAAATTTCAAACCAGACATGATTTTTACCCCAACGTATACAAAACCCAGGAAGAAGAAAAAGAGGACATGAACAGCTCAAACTCCTGAAATACCTCCTGCTCCAGCCTGCAAGAACAGCACCTGGCTTCTTCAAAGCTATTGCTAAGAAAGAGTGGGTCAGTTTGTGCCAAAGGCAACGAACCAGCAATGAACCACCAGTGCCTCATCTACATTCCAGTCTTGAGCCATACTGGTGAGACACCCACAGCTAAGGCTGGCTACAAACACTCTCTAGCTTCACCTATCTGGAGACACAGGGTGGGGAAAAAAAACCAACAAAAACCCCACCAAAAAAACCTCAACTATGGTCTGAAACCAAGTTTGCATTCATATCTGACCTTCAAGAGAAGAAAAACCCATTAATAACCCCTGCCCTTGATCAGCAAAATTGCAGCTGTGCCCAGAATACCAATTATCTTAGCTGCTGTGGTCACATAAACTAGCTCTAAGCAGGGAAAGAGCGATGACAGTTGAGCATCCAGGCAAGTGCAAGAGACTCTTCAGCTTTTCTGCCTGTTTAGCTGCCTCATCCCTCTCTCCCACCGATGCTGAAGCAGGAGAGGAGGAGCAGGTAAGGACCCAGCCTGCTCTCCCTTGCAGCACTTGGGAGACATAGAGGAGTGAAGCTTTTCCAGGGGTCACACACCATCCAGCTTAGCCACATGTACAGAACCTCTGTTCACCACCACCAGAGTCACTTGGCAAAGCCATTGTGACTCCCAACCAGCCTCTGTGAGTGGGACACAACAGACAAAGCAAGGAGGAACTTCCTTGGTCAGAGGCAGTGGCCACAGCTCCTCCACCAAGAGATGAAAGCTGACCCCAGGGCAATGCAGCAAGAATAGCTCCTGCAAACACTCCTCATCTGTCCCCAAAGGTTAAGGAAGTTCTCACTACTCACCCACATTGGGTCATTCAACTCTGTGTCCTGCACCCGGACACAGTCCATGCTGATCTCTATTTTGTTAGTAGGGCCATTTTCAGATGGGCTGTCGATGAAGTTTAAATCGATCGGCTGAACCGAGCATATTGGCCTAGAAAGAACAGAGTAACACAGTTAAAATTGGCCAAATTCCATTTCCCATTCCCCTCCTTTTCCTCCATGCTAGGGTGTCACCCAGGACTCAGGCATGACCACAAACCAGTCTCAGGACAAAGTAAGTAATTACTAACAGAGAACTACCTCATCACCTGCTATGCTAACAGCAGGCCTTGAACAGGACAGGGCCTGGAGGGACATTTCACTTGTCTGACCAGAAAAATGAGGTAGGAGCACAGGAGTTAAATCACTGAAAGACAGAACTTGTAGAGGATTTATAGCAGTAACTGTCTCAGCATCAGTCATGGCAAGTCAGGAATAGGAACGAAGTCGTTTTTATTTCATTCAATGGACCTGATTGAGTGAACTCTGCACCATCTCCACCTCCTGTCCCTCAGTGGCATCAGCAAAAGAGGAAAACATGCAGCCTGGACATAGAGCAATGAATCCATTTCCTTAGGGGAAAATGCCAACCACCAGAGGTCTTCAAGAGAGCCACTGTCACTGCTGATCTCTGCATCTGTTTCCCGTAGCCTGGATGTAGAACCTCTTGAGAGCTCAAGAGTTGTCAGTCATCACAGACTCTCATCCACATCTTCTAATCAGCAGGTACAGAAGACTCCAAATACCCCAGCATCAGTCCTCTGAGCAGCCTAATTATAGGGGTATCCTGTCCCAAAACACTTTCTTGTACAGGTTACGTGTCAGGGCTACTTACTGTTCGAGGAAGTCCCAGATATGCTGGAGCACCTCTGGGCTGAGGAATTCCCTGGGTTGTGAGCTCTGGGACATGGCTGATCGGTAATAGCTCTCCTTCCAGGAGAAGTGGCTCGGAGTTTCTACAAACCATAAAAAACAAAAGCAAAAAAAAAAAAAAAAAAAAAAAAAAATGAAAGAGAGAAAAAAAGAAAGAAAGAAAAAAAAAGCACACACACAAAGATATGTTGAATGCATAAGCCCAAATCAATGAAAACCCATAAATAGAAGCTATTGTGTGAAAGAGACACCACACTGAATGCCTAGAACATTCACAGCTGTACACCACACATTCCACACTGCTGCAGATGCTGTATTTAGACGGGAGAAAATTCAGCCACACTTCCCAGTAAGTTAAATACCCCTTAGATTTCACTGGGATGCTGTGTCATAAGAATCCCATGGTGCGGGGTGGGGGGGGAGGGAAGCCATCTTCTGTTTTACCCCCAAATAACCAACTTCCCATATAAAGCAGTCAGTCTTTGCAGCAGGTGGAGCACCTCCATGCAGTTCCACTGTCCCTGGCTGGTTGCCTCTCTAGATTGCATGCTCTTGGATGATTTAGCTGACTTTTCCTACGCCCAGCCACTGCAGATGAGGTATTGGACTAAAATAAGAAGGGGGGTGTGTATTTTTGAATAAATGAATAATAGTTACAACAACAACAACATCCCCATTTTTGCTTTATTTTCTATAGAAATAAGTTCCACCACATCAGATTATTTCTGATGGCTTTTCTACTGCCTTCTCACATCCAATAATTTGTGAGTCCAGCTGGCTGATTTCTGCCAGATCTGCTAATTACCTTAGCCATTTTTATCCCCTTAAGCTCCCACAAGCCTCACAGAAATAGGTGGGCCCAAGAGGAGCAGTGACGAAGCTGGAGCACTCACGCTTTCCACAGCTGCACATTCTCATCCCACTGGCAAATTTCTAAATTCAAATGCAGCAGCTTTTACACCCATGTCAAAATACTCAATGGCTGCAGGGATGTAAGGGGTGGGGGGCGGGAGGAATTTCTCGAGTGTATTTGCAGTTGACAAAATCTCTGGATTCAACTTAATTGGAGTACGAGGCAGGTGACTGCCTTTCCTATTACAAGGCCGGAGGCACCCTGCAAACCATTCAAACAAAAGAGTTGTTTTGGTGAACGGCCATGTTCCCTGCTGGGGCAATGGCTGTGGCAGGAGCCAGGGCTATAAATGGATTCCAAAGAGAACTGGACTAACATTTGATTTGGGTCACTTTGGTGCTGTTCAGCACAATGGTCTAAGCAACTGCACAGAAGACCCTAAATTATTAAGCTGCCAAAATTAAGAAAGAGTGTTTCAGAGAGAAGGTCATACTGCAGTTGTTCCTTTCCTCTACTTTTTCCTGCAGCATCTATTTCTGGCTGCTGTCAGAGAGGAATCTAGCTCTCTTTACTGAATTTGTATGGCCCCTTCTGTTTTGAGGATGTGTCTGGTCTGCAAAAAGCAAAAAGCCTCACCTATGCTGCCCATAGAACTGCAAGCTCTTTAAAAAGAGCAGTTTTCCTAAGCTATCAAAAATCAAAGCTATTTCAGCCCCCAGAGCCATAGATGGTCATGCCTCAAAATAGGTGAGAGTATCACTTCGGTTGCTCATCCTTTTTGCGATTAACAAAAAAACCCCCAACATCCTTTAAAAGTTCACGAACAGCCAGAGATAAAAATAAAATTCAGAAGTGTCATAGCTAATAGCTCTGCCTCACAGATGTGAGCACATACCCACACTACATTTGAATAAATAATCACAAATCCTCTGAGAACAGCAGTTATCCCACAAAGTACCAGAAATTACTACTTTCAAGCTTTCAGTCTGGTAAGGCACTTTCAAGAGTGCCATATTGAAACCCAGGAGAGCAGAGCTCACCTAAAGCCTGCAAATCAACGTTAGCACAAGCTCCAAGGAATGCGCAGAGAAGCCACCAAAGTGCTCATTATTTACCACTTATAACAGCTGCCCATGACTTGAACACTAAAATCACATTTTCTGAATTCATTGCCAAGGTAGCAACAACAACTATCCACACAAGGCTCATTACTATGTACACGGGAATCAACTTCACCAAAATGAGTTATTACAAAACCGACCTTCCCTCAGAGACCTTTCTTTCAAAAAGTCTCAGTGCCATGACATGCCCAGCTTTGGTTCACAGCTGCACAAAATCCTAGGTCTCAAGAAGGCAAAGCTACCCAGCGTGGTCCTACTCAGCAGCAAAGCAGAAGTTGCTTTTCATAAGCCTACCCCAACCAAGCACTCCTCACAGTGCCCACAGCCTGCAGCACAGGAGAGGAAGGAGGTATTAGCTGCATAGACTGATATAGCCAGATTTGTTATTCTATGCCTCTGAAGCTAACAGAACTATTGGAAAGAGTCACACCAGTTAAGGACACAACCAGTGCATGCCCCAGATTTCTCCAGAGAAAGGCATTTTCCAGCTGTGTCATCTTTATCCCTACACTCAACCAAGCTCCTGGCTTACCAAGAAAAGCATTACCAGATCCTGCCTCATAGCCAAAAAGGCGTGTTTTCCTATACTAGGCAAAAGAAGTTCCCCAATTAATACTTTCACAGAAGCAAAATTTGAGAGACTCCTTCAACACTCTCTTCAACTACCATACAGCTCTACTTTTTACTATCCATACAGCTCTATTTTCAAAGGAGGCTGCAGGATTAGGTGGCCAGATTTGCCAAGGCACCTGTGAGAAGGCTACAGTATTACAGAGGTAGTGAGCATGGCTTTTTACTCACTTTGGTGCATCTTTCTCTCAGGTGGGAAAGAACTGCTAAGCCGCAAGAAAACCAACTTTAGTTCAGCACAAAGCCTCACACAAGCTGAATTGTCTCCTTCCCTGTGATCTTAAATTCTAAACCTAGTGCCATTTTTCTTAATAGCCTTCAACATAGAGTAGCCTCTGTCTACTCCTCTGCAGCATACCTAAGTGCCCAAATTTGCTCTTCCACAAGAAAATAACAACTAACGCCTAAGCAAGATCTATGCATGCATTTCACTACTTTAGTTATTTGTCTTTTCCTACATCAGCAAATGCTCTAGCTTCAGTAAAATAATCCATGAGTGACTAAAGTTAATCACAAGATAGCAGGAGTTCGCATTGTTAAAATTGCTCCTACCAGCTGTTTTGTTAACAGACATTTAAACATCACTTTTACTCACAACAACTCATCACAAAGCATATTGTGGGAGGCACTACCAAACACAGCCTGTTACACTAACTACTGACTATGACAGAACAAAGCATGTAGTGAGTATTGTCTAGCTTGCCCTTTGCTTTAAGTCTACAAGCTAATTCCCTGCATTAACTGCCGAAATAGTTAGCAAGCAGCTTGCCACAAGCAGAGAGCACTAACTGTACCAGATTGGAACTACAGGGGGATTTACAGTCCCCTTGAAACTCCAAGCTGAATAGAACATTGCACCCACAATCCCTTCCTTCAAAAAGCACTAGCAGATTATTAATTAACAGAAATTGGAGGTTAAATCTTCTCTGAGAAGTAGCACCTCACCAAAAACACAATGTTTCCCTGAGCAGTGCCAGGATACTGCTCCTGAACAACTGAACACCAGGCCAAGTTTCAGCCAGCCATGCACCCCCACCAAGGTCTAGCTCAGCTCCATCCTATTTATTTTGCTGAAACGAGAGCAGCCCAGACTCCAGGTGAAAGCACTTTTTAGATTCACTTGGTGAGCTGAAGCCTTGGGCACGCTGGTTGTTTCCCCGCCTCTTGATCGTTTCCCCAGAAGAGCTGTGTTACAGCCCACTGGAATAGGACTGCATCCCAGCTGATTCAGTTTGTCATCATACTGCTGAGTGAGATCTTTGCAAAAAAAGGGGCAATGAGAGCAACATGCCCCTGTAGCTGTGCCTACACAGCACTCAACATCAAAGTCTCCTAGAAGGTTGGGAATGTTAAACTTCACCAAATAAAACCAAACCAAAACCCAAACAAAAAACCTGAACCAAAGGCCACCCCAACAAAAGCCAACAACCAAACAAAAAACCCCTAGCAAGCACATCATTTGCCTTTCAGGAGCCTTAGCCCATCTGCACTGCTATTGCCTTTCCCTGGAGCCAAATGTCCCAAACGCATGTGGAAACAAAGCCCTGACTGCTTGGCCCAGCATGACATAAACTGGTGGCAAACCAGAGAGAAAACAAGACATTTCTGCTCCCACTATCTCACTCTAAGCAGATGCTTCCACTCTTCACCACATTTTTCCCCTTCCTACCTTCACATCAAAGACATTAAAGAAAAGCAAACAAACAAGAAAAAAAATCCAAACCACTTTCCACACCAAAAAACAGTGATAGAAAATTATTAAACTCAACTATTGCAATGCAGCAACACTTCTCACCCCAAAAGCCACCTTTCACTGCAACCAGCCATTCTTAGAAAGGCTTAGAAACCCAAAACACCAAGGCTTGACTTACCACTGGGGGAAAGATACAAGCTCCTGGGGAAAGCAAGACTTTGGTTTGATACTGAGCATGCACAGCCCCTCCTCTGTAGCTTTAACCTTAAAGGCAGATGCCACCTGCTTTCACTGATACGGGGTTGGATCTGAGATAGGGTGCAACTCCAGCACCACTGAGGTGCATGTGTGAGTCCAGCAGACTTCTTTCAGAAACACGAAAGACTGTCTCAACCAAGATACAGTATAGTTTTCTTTGGTTTTTCATCCAAAACAGGCTTGGAGCTTCAACACTCTGATCTGTCCCTGGGTTAATAGTAGAGTTTGTGATGAAACCAGAAATAAGGTATCTCAGTAAAGCTTTTGTGTTGGATTTTGAGAGATCCAAGCATCTCCAGTTCTTCTTAGCTTCCCTCAGAAGCTGGAGCTCTGGGGTGGTTTGTGTTTCTCCCTCGTGGTGTGCAAACTCTTGGAAACTATCAGTGTGTAGATGCCAAACTTCACAGCTTGGTGTAAAGCCACAGTGTAAAATCTTGTGAGAAGAAATCTTTCACAGTAGGGACAAGCAAAATGATTTGGAGCTTTTTTTCTGCTTGTTCCCAAAGTTACAGAATTTTGCTTTCTGCTTTTCCCCAGCAAATGGCTACCAATGGTGTACAATTTTCTGTCACTGGGTCTGTAGTCCTTAGTCAGTGGACAAGCAGATGGGGTCAAAGAAGCCCTTCTTTGTAAACTACAGATTTTATGGGTGGTTTGGGGTTTTTTTTCCTTATTTTTTTTCTCTTTTCTTTTTTTTTTCACAAGATATATTCCTCTAAAAGATCTTCTCATGAAGTATTTAGGAAACCATCATGCAAAAAGAAGAACTCTACTCTTATGAAGAAAGCACTTCCACATTATACAAATGTACCCAAAGAATAATTCATAATGTCTAAATAATGATATCTAATATGGCTCTTTTTATTCATAGCTCTCAAAGTGCTCTAACAAAGGAAGACATGTAATTTACCTGTGGGAAAACTAAGGTACCAGGAGGTCACAGGATTACTCATCGCTACTCAGTAAGCCAGTTGTGTAGCCAGAAATACAACCTTGGTCACTTGAGTCCCAGTCTGATGCTGCTTTAAAAGGAATTTGTGCTTGTCTAGATAGAGGAATTCAGAAAGGCCTTAATTTCTTCTGGTAAGAGTATACACTGCACTTCTTGGAGCAAGAAACCCCCAAACCTAATTTATCTGCAGGGACCAAAATGCTGATGTCTAGGAATGAAAATCAAGGCTGCAGAAATGCTGTGACCAGCTTTAAGCCACACTCAGAGTTCAGGGTGGAAGTAGAATTCAAACCCATATACCCAGACTAAAAACTAATCTTTCTTCCTGAATGCTTACAGCAGTTAACCCCTTAGTAGACCTTAATTCATGCACAGATTAATGTATTAGCCCTCAAACATCACGAGGTGCGGGCTGGATAGAGAAGTCACAGAGCAGAGAAGTTGGCAGCCTCGGCTCTAGCAATTCGAATACATGTGCTAGTCCATGCCATCTCCAGTTAGACCTTGAAGTTCATCAGAACCAATGGTAAACAAATGGTTTAAAGTTCATGACCATTACACTTAATTGCCTGAATCTTGGTGTTAGTTGTATTTTTAGCTCTTGAGTGGGGAGGGGGCTCCTTTTTGGACCGCACCTCGAGGAACTTGGCAGCCCTTATCCTGCTGGAATTCCCCCCGCTCTGCATTTTAACACTGCAGTGATCTGTAGACATCGCTACCTAATGAAGCTCACAGCTGTGCAAGAAGAGAAGGAAGTGGGGTCTGGCAGCACAGGACAAGTGTGCGCCTGGCAGGCAGTGTCATCTGGAATTCCCCAACATGTGGAGCACGCTTGTCCCCCACTGCTGCATCAGCCACCCTAAGCTGGCAAGGCACGCCCTGGAAGCACCCATTAGAGACCTTCGGTAATCAAACAAGTTTATAGCTGTAAAGCAGGAAGCTGAAATGAAAGCCAAATGGTGGTCAGGCAGGCTCTCAACCCTCTCAGAGAGGAGATTGCTGTTGGATTTCAGGGATCTGTATTGCACCCCAATCTATTGCTCTGTCTGTGTCTACTTCATCAACAAACAGTCCCCTTCCCAGCAGGAACTGCACTGTACTGCGTGTTTTCCTGTTTCTCTGCCTGATGCCATATTCACAGGTCTTGGCTCATGTGAACCCAAAAAAGACTAACTCCCATCCTGGCCCCAGCAGGTCCTGCTGAACTGCACTCACAAGTATTTATTATAATCCTTTAGATTTCTAGCCCAGCTTCCAGATTTAGCTTTTTAAAATTAGACTTCCAGCAACGTCTTTAAATTCTTCAGATTTTCCTTCTGTATAACATTGTTTCATGTGTTGGTCCTAGAAAATATCTCTGGAAGAAGACTGATGGATGCATGGGTTTGGAAGGGCGAATGTAAAGAATAGCAAACATCAACAGGATTTTTTGGAGACAGAACATAACTTCCACCTGTGGTTCAAATGCCCATTCTTTTTTACCAGATCTGTCATTTTCAGATGTTTCCCAGATCTCATATCTCCCTAAAAAGGATATGAAGAGCAGCCTGGGTTATGGGGAGAGGCAGCTGAGAGAAAAGTGATCCAGTGGCACAGAGATGTGCATTAGAAAATGAAAGAAGCTAACTCCCCGAAGGGTGAACCCTAATCTAAGAAGCAGCCACCAACCAAGGAGATACGGAGAACACAAGAAGGAACTGGGAGTGAGAGTGGCAAAGGGTTGTGACATTGATGGTGTCCTACAGCATCTGTTGAGGACAGCCTAAGGACGACTTTCAGCTTCTTCCTCTTCTCTAGCCGAATGACACTTATATTGAGTATGTCCTGTTTCAGCTGTGAGATATATGATATTTAGATGAATTACATCAATTTTATCTCAGAGAAATGCTGACTGTGTTGCTTACAAAATCTCTGTATTCTGCAATAGTCTACTGTAAGAGTGCATCCTGATCTCCCTGTGACTTAGATTTCCCTTTTGGAAACATATGTGTGTGAGCTGAATGGAAAGAGGTAGGAAGGGATGGTTCAGCTTTCTGGTTCCTCTTTATTCAAGCCTTCAGTGCATGGGCAAGACTGACCTGTATCAAATAAAGTGAAACTGGCTGCACAGAATGATCCTTCCGATTCACTATGCTGCAAAACACGATGGGGATTTTCTTCCATTCATCACTTTCTTTCAGTTAGAGTCATCTTCAGTAAGACTATGCATCCGCCTAAGTGGATGCAGCATTTGCAGCTTTGTGGCGGCCCCTCAAAGCACATTATATCACTTCAGCCTTGGGCCCCACGCCAATGCCCTGCTCTAGTGCTGGCAGCAAAGCTCCTTTGGGAGAAAGAGGCTCCCTCTGCATTCCCTTTGCTACCACACTGAGGGGTCCTCAGCTTGGCCACTGCATGGCCTGCTCTCTGCAAACTGCTGGAGTGGCTTCTGGAAGCAGAATGAGTTCAGAGTACCACCAGAAACCCCTACAGCCCAGGAACCCACCATATCTCCTATCTATACCTCATCACATCTGCTATCTACATGTCATCTTTATCAACCCGACAACATGACAGAGGCATTTCTTTGTCCTCAGGGCTTCAGAGGCACCATCCCCTAACTGTTGGATCAAGTCACCCTTAATTCTCTTTTTTTTCCCTCCAAGGATTCCTTCAGCATCTTGTGAACTTTCCCAGACCTCTCTTATCTCCTACTCAAACTTGGACACCTCCTTCTCACCCATCCTTGGAAACTACCTCTTCACCCAGATGGGAACATCCCCTCCCCTTCTTCTCAGCCCTGACACCCACTCCCTTTCTCAGCAGGGGCTGAGAGAGATAGAGCTTTGGCCAAGGTGAAAGCACTGACACAGCAATTCCTCCACCTGCCCACTGCAATTGGTGCTTTCTAGTCTGGGGTACAGAGCCCTCTCAACCTCCAGAAGACCACCCAGGAGCCTGAGCAACCTGTGTTGGGAAGCCCAGAGTTAGAGCGCAAGCCTGGAGATCAGGACACCCAGTTCTGCCCCTGGCCCTTGGGTGATCTGTTCATCTTTGCCTTTCTCTTCCTGGCATACAGCAGTGCTACCACCTTTGTAAAGCACACGGAGACCATCACCATTCCACCTTCAGGGAAACATGGTCGTGAGACTTTTCAAACTTAAATAATAAAAGAAAATTTAAACCTCCATCCATTCTTATAAAACATTAAACCCAAAATCAGTTATAAAGCAGTTCCAGTTTTATTATTTTGTAACTCCCTTTTCCAGTCAATCCCTTCCCTGAAGCTATTTGCAGTGATGGTTAAAAGCAGTGCCCATCTGGAGAGGGAGGAGTCAGAGCTGCTGCGCAGAGGTGAGAGCTTTCACTGAAGTGAGAAAGGCTTCTCAAAAGCAACACAGCGGAAAATCCAGGCCCAGCCCTCAAAGTTCTGAGGTATTTTTAAGTCCAAAAATAAGTACTGCAAGATAAACTTTACAGGCAGACTATTCAGAAGCCACAAAACATTTTCAAGTCCACTAAAAAAAATAAAAAATCCCTTTAGTCTACATAATAGACATAATTTACTCAGTTTTAGACACCCAGCTGAGAACATGCATTTAGGTCTACCTTTCAAAGTTTGTACAAGACTTTTTGCAGCCAGCCAGCCAGCCCTGATAGTTCTATGGCAGGACAAATGGAATGATACTTTCTCCCCTCTGCGCAGGAGAGGATGAGCACGAGATCTCTGCTGAGAGGTCTCCTGCCGGGTCAGTGCTGCCACCAGCCCTGCTGTCACATGCCAGCATCTGCTGTCCAGCTGCAGCTACAATCAAAGACAACAGAGACCATCTTTTCTGCCTCCCAAGGGGACTGCCTATCCCAAAATCATCCCATGACCCACTCATCCACCATGAGTAATGGCTTACAGCAGATGCCTTAGTGCACTTCCACCAGCTGCCTGGGAAGAAGGAGACTCAGAGATCTCTTCTGTTGCATTCCGCTGCACAGTATGGGGAGACCTCTCATCCTTTCTGGGGGAGGAGGGGGAAAAGGCAGGTGTTAAATACCCAAAGCAGCCTAAAACAGCTAACTGCATCCTTTCCAGTTATCCAGATCTTTGAAACATCGGTGAGTATTAAAAGAAAAGAAAGCAACAGCCCCGGAAATGAAAACAGGTGAGATCATTTTCAAGAGATGACAGTCATGACAGAAGACAGCTATTACAGGCCTTCGTTGCTACTCTTCTGTAGTAATTTTAAGTATGTAATAAGGAAAATTGAGAAGTTCTGAAGACGCAGTGGCCAGAAATATGACCTTCCTGAGGCTTGGTGAATCAAATTCCCCCATTTGAGCTTTGCTCATCAGTTATTTTTCCTGTGAGCACAGCATTTACCTAATAACAGTATCTACAACAGTTCACTGCTGTCTATTTTTTACAAGGAACTTGCTTTTAGTATTTCCCACAGGAAATGAGGCTTTTAACTGTTGTCTGCTGAAATTTTTCAGTTTTGAGTGCAACCAGCATCTCTCAAGTTTCACTAGTCTACCTCCATCACGCTAATACAGAGACCACAACACAGAATGAGAAATTACTTTATTACAGATGATAAAACAATTCAGCCAAGCGCATCAGAGCTTCAGAAAAGCAGTTGGGATGTCAGGAACTGGCTCTCATTAGATACTACAAGGCTCAGAAAGAGGCCAGAGATAGTGGGAAAGAAAAGAACCAAACCCAGCAGAAAATTTCCACTTGCAGCCAGGGTATAGTAGCAAGGAAAGCCCTCGGCTACATTCGCATCGCCAGTCTGGCCCAGGTTCAAGGTCTGGTTTGTGTATTATCCCTTATCTACATGTAAGCACATTTTTCAGACATGAGCTCTGAAATCCTGAGCTCTGGATTGCCCTGAGATGAAATGACTATGAGCACTCTTGAGCCCGACCTCTCGTTTTATGTATCATGGACAAGTTAGGCATGATCCAGTTAGGCATGGTCTAGGCTGAGCTTTCTACAGTCCAGTCCACCACCAAATATTCTGAGCTCATCTCTTCCTGAGAACTGTATGCCATCAGAGCAAGCACCAGCTACAGGCAGCACATTGCCAAGCAAACCTGAGAGAAACTCCCAGATCAAGGGTTTGCCATGAGCACGGCCAGTCCCCCGCCCAACAAGGACATGCACTGTTATGGGTAGCTACCAGGGAGATCTCTTCGGGTTCCTGACTGGCTTGCTTCTTAACACAACAAAAATGAGATTATGTAGTGCAAAAAGCAGCTGTTACAGGCTAGGAACCAAAACCAGAGCAGCATTTCTCCCAGACAGTAACAAGGTTAACCCAGAAAAAAAACACAAACCAAAGATCAGTTTGTACCTCTTTTAAAACACACAGTCATAACCCAACAACATCTCACATGCAATGCTCATGCCTGCAGAGATAAAATCAGGCTTGGTGCTGCTCCCAGGGAGTGCAAGGATGAAGCATCATCTGAGGAACTCTCACACTGCTGATTTACATGCTCCAGACCGTGGTATACAGATAGCACCCAGCTGAGCAGATAAGAAGTCATTTCCAGCAGAGTATTCTCTATTTAGTGGCAGATACACATAAAAATATAGCGTATGGGAACTGGCAGAGTGACTCTGCTACTAGATATGGTGCATTTATGTGGAGTCCTTCCAAGGCAGCTCCACAGAAGCTGTGACGCTTGGTGCAGCATGCAGCCACTCCTGACCACGAGTTGTGTGCATCTCATTCAGCATGCTGCTGTGAGGCTTAGTGGGAAAAGAAGAGGCTTTTGCAGCATGTGACCATGGACTTTGGAAAACCAGGTAAGCCCAGCTCAAATCTCCAGATGTCTGACTGCCCTTCATGTCTCTGGGATGAAGATACTGGGTGTCAGGAGTGAGGCGTTCAGGAGGCTACACTCTCAGATCTGGTCTTGGCAATGGGCTACATTGAGCACCTTTCTCCTGCACTAAACACTGTGGTGTTTCCAGCCAGCAAGAGAAAGAGTAAGGGGCTTCTACCTCTTCTCTCTGGTAAGGAAGTTTTAATCCCCTCCAAACCATTCCCAAGCACTTCTGCCATCCAAAACCCTCCAGAGACAAACAAAATAAGAGATGCAGGATTCAGCTCCCTCCCACCTCTGCTACAACTGCATTCATGAACAGAGTGCACTTTTTCTGGACCACTCAGACTCCACAGCATGGCAGAGGCACATACAGCATGGGATTTTCTGGCTGTGCTTGCAGCCCTGATTGCTCATGCTGGGGTTGCAGCCCTGCTATGTGCTCTGAGCTCTGTTTAAAGCCTGGCCTAGGTTTCTTGCAAGCAGCCTCTTCCCTGCTTGCACCATATCACCATCAGTAGCAATAAGGGCTTACAGTCCTCCAGGACACTAACACATTCTACCAAGAATGGAGTTTCTTTTAAACTTTCTGAGATTTGAACCTGTTTGATGTGTGAAGGAATCAGATCCTCTTCCTGCCAGAGTTGCTCTAGCAGCTCCTGGAGTTTGTTTGCCCAAGTGCTGCAGCTATAACCCTGGCGAAGATGCCGAGCACCTCTGCATGCTGAGCAGCTGGTGCTGAGTTGCTGCCGTCCCAGTTCGTACAGGACAGGCATTTCCAAAATTTGGACAACATGAGGAGGTGGCAGGGAGAGGCTGATGAGGGGACATTGCACACAGGTCTCAACATAGGCCCCCACCAGGAGGAAGCAATGCAAGAGAAATCATGAAGCCCATGCTGATTTTGAGCCCTGGGATACTATGCATACCAGGGAATTTAGTCATATAAATATAGTCAGAGAGGACAGCTTCCCCAGGCAAAGAATATGAAATATGTGATTCTTTTTTAAGACAGGAAGGTCTCAGACTGTCTAATGCAAGAGACTTGTGACATTTTGAGTTGAGTCAGGTAAGACTCTTGGCTCCCTAAGGCACCTACTCTTACAAAAGTTGTTTTAGTCTTCAGTTACACAAATTCTTTTCTCTATGAACTACTCAGAGGACCTAAATTCCCTCTCTCAAACTCTTGAGAAAGTTGAATTCTACAAAAATATAAAATAAATCATCATGATAATACAAAAAGTCCCCAGAACTCTTTAGAAGCAGGGAACAATAAACAGCAACATCCTGTGTTTCAGTAAATAATTAAAATGCAAAACAGAAACGCCATCAAAGCAGATGTTAGGTGCAGGTTCCTGTAAAATGAATTCGGTTGAAGTTCTGATTTCTTACCCCACAGGCAATCTGCTAAATCTCATGTATTTCAGATGACAAACAACAACTTCCATTCCCCACCCCTGACACTAGGGATACTGCTATGAGAAAATTAAGTCTTCTACGGAATACCATGCTGGCTGCATTTTTCAGTAGGTAGCAACTCTGTAGCAGGCCAGCTATCGTTAAGCCCTTGGCAGAGAATCCTTCTGTCAAAAATAAGAGCACTCGCAAAAACCTTTCTCTGTGCCACAAAATAGCTGCAAGACAGGGCAGATGAAGGACAAAGAATTAAGAGCAGATTATAGGCCCGGGAGACAGGAACAAGTGGCCTGTTTATCAGAAACACTGCTGGTGTGTAAGGGAACACTACCTGGGGTACTCACAGGATCTTTGCTTTTGCAACTGTGCCTGGTGCTAAGAAATTACAGGGTTGGCTCCCTATAATTTCATCAATACATTGCCACACCTAATGCGATTTATGATTTCTGCTTGTGATTATCTTAAAGCAGTAGCTCCTGGAGTGCTATGAATACATCAAAGTCTCCTGTTCTATCAAAACCAGAAGTGATGGTTGCAGCCTGCATATTTTAAGAGGAAAATTCACAAATATGATCGATCAAACTTGGAAGACAACGTAAAGGAATTCTGTTAAGATTTTTAATCCTGTAATATTTGACCACCTAACGTCCATGCTAACTCTCAGAACCAGCTGAACTACGATTTCAAAGCAGTCTGAGCCACCTCATAGACCCCACTGAGAGCAAGCCCAGCAATCCTACTGTTTTGCCCCACTGGCTCTGACTCTTACTTCTGAGTGTAGAGGCAGACACAGCTGGCAATACACAGCTGAGCAACTGCTGCTTGCAGCATCCAGCTCACCAGCACACTACAAGCTTCTTTCCATGCATTTTTTCAGCATGCATTTTTCAGCATGATACGTACATAAGTACATATAAACATTACTAAACTAGGCAGACACTGAACCTCCCAGAGCAAGGGTTTGCAAACAGACTTTTTTCATGTTGCAAAGAACCTATTGAACCTCCAGTCACTTACTGCAGAGTTTCCCCCTTCTCACTCTTGGAGGTAGCTGTTCTCTTTATAGTTCCATGCATTAACCGAATTCTCCTTGCTTATGTGCATCAGTATTTATCACATCAGGCCACCTGTGGCATTCAAACACCTGACTGGAGAAGCCTCAGCAGCAAAATCCTACGGGGAGATGGTTTGCTACACAGTAGTAAGTGATTACAAACAAGCACCAAAAACTCCCAAGGAAGTCCCAACGAAGAGATACATCTGTTTTCGTGAAGCTAAGGAGATGAAAGGATATTATCTATCTATTATCAGCATACCTGGTCAAACAGAACTCAGAAACCTATTGTAATATTTTCCTTCTGATTATTTCAGTTTTGATCATGGGCTACAAAATCTTGAACTAAACAGAAATCAAAATTTGTCTGGCAATGTAACCACTGGCTCCCACTACAATGCCCATGTTCACAAGAAGGTTTTCACATTAAGTGCAAAACTAGGTTAGAGCCAGGCACCAAATTAAAGCTAAGTTTCCTCAATTTCTTCCTCATCCAAGACCCTCCTTCCTCCTCCACGCCTTGTGGCACCTATGAACATTTTTTATATGTGCTCAATACTCCCTTGGTTATTTGTAGGCTGTCAAAGGGTTTTATTTTCCCCCAAAATCAAAGCCGAGCCCTTCTGCTCTGTATTAAGCCAGAAATACTTGTGTTTGTTGAGAGGAGCCATCACAAGTTATCTTGTAGCAGAAGGTACCATGCAAAACAGCAAGAGATTATAACTTACAGCATGTACTATGAACACCCTAAAGATCTCTGAACTGATGAGCTATTGAGAACTTGCTTGTTTAGTTTCTTCAATATTTTTGGAAGTTGAGCAAGATACTATGAATTAGGTATTCTCTCCCTAGAGCAGAAAGGACGACATGAAAGACTTCACATATTCTCCTTACAGTCCTTTGAGATCTGGTAAAAAACCAGAAAACTGTAGATTTGGTTCCACTTTAATCCCATAAGCAGTACTAAAAACACCTGCAAGCAGACAAATATTTTCTTATAATAACACTCCTGAGGGGGCTATACTGTTTGTGAAGAGGAAAAGAGAAAAGTCCTGTCTTTGGCAGTGACTGTGAAGGGGTCATCACATCCGCACCCAGCACAATGAAGTCTGACATAGAGCAAAGAGGTCCAGTGGGAACAAAAAGGAGGGCAGTGAGGATGAGCAGACTGTGGGGGCTCTGCCAGGAAGAACTGAAGAGGGTTTAAAATGTTGCACTTGAGCAGTGTTTTGCAAAGATCCTATCTTCTAATCCCATCTTCTGATAAGACTGCAGTATAGAACAGGAAAGCAACCAAAGAACAGACCTCAAAGACAAGATAAATACTCTCCACCCCTCGTTACCAGCAGCAGTGCACGTCTTAGCAAGGTGCCAGGGGGAGCAGCTGAGAGGTCCCATGCTGGCAGCAAGTCCTTACTGCAGAGCTGCTCCCACCCATGTGGCTACCCTGCAATAACTGTATTTTTGGCACACCTCATGCTGTCCCCTTGTGTGCATCTGACTCCAGCTGGGGACATTCCACCAAGGGGACAGTACAGCCATGAAGGTGACCACCACTTCACAGGACAGCTTACCAAGGCCAATAAAAAACCCACTTCCCCAGCTCTCCTCTTTCCTTCCTGCACGAAGCCAATTCTGCTCCTCCAAAAGTCACTGGCTGTTCTGAGCACACCACAAGCTGCTCAGAATGATTTCTGGCCCCTCTCTGAGTCTTTGGAAAGTACCTGCTGTATCGCTGGCTGTTTCTGCAAACAGATCTATACCAAGTCATGTGGCTTTGCTTATTTGGCTTCAGGTTTTCTGCATACACAGCAAATTTGGGCTCCCATCTAAAAGGTGAAGGCAGATGAGATTGTCCACCCTGTCATTGCAGGAGTTCAGTTATTCTTCAGCAAAGCATAGAAAAAGTGTGCAGTTGCCCAAATGCAAGGATTCTGCAGAGCCTGCACATGGGATGAAACACTCCTGTAAGGTATCACCCTATGACTGCTTAAGCAAAGCTCTGTCACAATGTCACCCAGCTAATACCCAAGTGAAAGGAGAGCTGCTTATGCCAGCATTGATTCATGACCAGTGAAGGGGCATATCATGCTGCTGCCTGTGATCAGGAAGGGTAGCCAGCAGGCTTTGCTTGTACGTGCCCACTTCCAACTCAAAGGGAGGAAACCTGCTGTTTCATTACTTGCAGTAATGACAAGCACTGGGCACAATGAGTTTTCACCTTTGTGCTGCATTGCAAGCATTAACATTGGCAAGACTCCTATCTGATAATTGCAGTCCATTTACCAGCCCTGTTTGGTACATGTGGGAGCCAATGAAGAAAGATGAAGTGACACATGCAATACTCCCAACAAAAGATCCCTTTGAACCCAGGAGCTCTGGCTGGCTGGAACTAGACCTCGGTCACTAAAATCCAACCAGATACAGCACACAATAGATGATGCTGCCATGTCCCATGCACCCCCCCTTCCATGCCCCAACTCATTTTTGAGAGTTTCCCTCATCCTCTTCTAAAAGTGGATATATTTTTTCTATATAACTGTTTGAGGCTGTTTTGTTTGATTTCTTTTTTTTTTGGCAACACCCCAACACCCAGGACCATGTCTGAGAAACCAGGTTTCCATCAGATACTGCAGAGACCAGAGGATTTCAGGGTTGTTCCTGAAGCCTCTGTTATTAGTGAGATTTGGGAGGCTGGGCCATACCACATTGTGCTGAGAATACAAAGCTAGAAATGAAAGAGGAAAGAACAGCTTGTGTGAGAAGCCTTTTATTCAAAAGGAGGGAGTGAGCCACAGTGAATACCTTCAACATATCAGTAATGTGAAATCCTGAGGCCACCAATCAGTCTGGCCATGGGGTAAGGGGCAAGCAGAGCAGGCAGGACCATAGTCTGGTGCACCTGCAGGTACATTCCCAACTGCCCCAAAAGAAGAGAGCTCCTGGGTAGAACAGCCTAATGACCATTATTTCCAGGAACACAAGTAACTTATCTGTAAACATTACTCCCCCAACAAGGCATTAGCTGGGGGAAAAAAAGGGGGGTTTGAAGAGAGAGAATAATTACATAGCACTCAACAGTTGGACTTTGATCATAATTACAGTGCCTTCTTCATCTTACATTAGTGGCTTTCAACTGCAGCTACATGGGCACTTTGTGGAAGGTGGAAATCCTTCCCGTTTCAGATAGCGAACTCATTTTATGACTCAGAGGTAGCACAGGATGAGCTCCCATGGCACTATCCAAACAAGTAACTCGTGGGGGTCAGTGAGTTGGCACTTCTGCACAGGTGCTTCTATCCTTAGAGCAGCACCTTCCCAGGCCCAGAAGCCAGAGCACTGAGCATACTTTAGCACTGATTTCAAGCATTTCATGCAAATCTCTATAAGAGGAAGCAGAAGTAGAAAAACTTTGAGGGTTTTGCTCAACTCCGTGATTGCTGAATTTTAGCATCTCAGCTCTTTCTGTTTAAGAAGAAAGATGCGCACACTCCGAATATACCCTTCCAACCTCACTTCTGACATTCACATCTGACATTTGCATCCCTCACTTCTGCACAGGGATGTACATCCCTGTCAGCGCCCTATGCCCCTCTTTCAGCTGGGCTGCAGCTCCAGCACTGAACTCCAGTGCCTGTAGTGACAAGTGGGGTTGTGAAGGAGGAGGCTGCTGTGCTGTACCCCATCTGAGTTGCTTGTACTTTTGTACGATGCAGGGAGTCCCTTGCTTTCATACCAACATTTACAAAGAAATAAATAGACTATATGAGAGCTGAGCTGATGAGACAGAGGCTGGAGTGGCATAAACAGTAACATGGAGCACTGGGAGTCTGAGCACCCAGCTATTTTTCCTCATCTGTATCACCGAATTACTGTGTTGTTTGGATATATCATAACGGTAGTGCAGTTTCACTGCTGTGAAATGACAGGCAGTAAGTATACAAAGCATTATAATGGCATGTTAATTAATGCTCCTAAGCATGATCTGTATTCACCTCTTGACAGAGGAAATGTTTTAGCTGGCTACCACATCATCTGCCTGCTGGATGCCCCCAAAGTGAAGAGATTAACAGATGAAGCAATGACAGAGGGTAAATCTAAGCCACAAATCTTAGAGCTATCTGGGATTCATAACTGATTCCCCCTCCACACTGACTTAGAGGGAAATCTGTGTGACACCCCCACCCATCCATTTTAACAGGGTTTCAAACATTTTCACTATTGTTATTTTGCCAGCATGTCTCAGCTCAACGTTATCAGTTTGCAGTTTAGATTATTACTACAAGTAATTTTAGAGTTGACCGCATCAAAGCAAAAGTGTTTCAAACTGTGTAAAATAAATGCAATTATGAAACTCTTCAATTTTGTTAAATCAGTCAGACAAATGTCACCCAGCAAATCATGAATATCTGACCAATAGAGCCTAAAGCTGAAGACCATCTATATCTTCAGACTGAGTAAAGTATCTCAGCCACTGGACGAATGCCACTTTCAGCTCATGTAAACAGACATGCATAACAGCTGAGACACATTACTCTGAGCTACATCTCGATCAGGTTTTATGAGGGGTGTCACAAACTCTGTCTGTCCCAAGCTCTCCTGAGGCTTCCCATACTGCAATAGTCACTTAAAAACTCATCACGCTGCAAAGGCATGTGAAGTGGAGCAGCATTTCTAGTGAAAGGCCTGACTTGCTGGAGGATGCAGGTTTGAAGGGGAGAAAGGCCCATTTAAAAAGTTCTACAGAATGCAGGCAAGGGATTATTTTTTTCTTTAATTCCTGCTCTGGATGGGTTTTTTTGCCGGAGCTGCAGCACCAGTTTCATGAACCTGTTCTTTAACATGGGATGGGATATGACTGGCAGGAGTTCACAGGGGCTGGGAAGCTGTCCCAGAGCTCAGGTACACTTCCCAATGCATCTTTACCATTTATTTATTCTTTTAATTTATTTTTAATTTTATATTTGGGATTTTTCCTGGCTGCGGCATCCAGCCACTGAAACTTATTAATCTGCTAGAGACCCCACTGCCACCAGCCCAAATCTGCCTTCCCAGGTGGGCATGGCTCTCACACAGCTCTTCTCCCAGACACAGGCACATCCCCATGAGATCAGCAGGGCTGGGCGGATTTGCAGGAGATCAGAGCATGGCTGCATGTGCCTGGCCAGTCCTGGGGCTTGTGTTGTGGAAGGTCTCGACAGGGAATCCAATACCCCCAGGCTTTGTGCCATATTCCTCTGCCACAGCAGCACAGCCAAGGACAGTGTGCTATTTCCCAGCTCCTCTCCTTTCCTTCCCCTCTGCTGTCCCCAAATGTGGCCCCACCTTACTGTCAGGTCTCCACACTCTTCCCCAAGACCTTCATACAGTGGTGGCACCAAGTACCCAGCAGATTGAGGGGGAACAAACACCCCAACAAACATTGCAACAAATCATGATATCATGGGGAAAAAGAAGAGATCACAAAACTGCCTGTAATGCCGTGGCCCTTTCTTCAACAGACAGATATACAACACAAGCAGCCTTCCCTGGTACCCTGCAGAGGATGCAAAGTTAATAGTTAACCCTTCCAGGAAATGCCTTGGTGAGACACTAGGCAGGGCTTTTTCAAAATACAGCCAGAAACTAGCCTTAAAGTAGCTTGACAAGTGACTGTGTTCAGAGGATTTCACCTCTCTGAACTTTACGACTGGAAAAATACCATCTACATGTCATTTACATGCTTAAATATAGTATCTTCTATTGGGAGAAACAAACAAACTGACAATGTGATACTGTGATACCTCCTGCAGACATGCTCTTTTATCTGCTGGAAAGTTATAAAACTCAGCATAACAGCAAAGCTAAAATAAGACTGGTTGTCAGGCTCTGAGGTTGGCTGTTAGACAGAATGAAAAAACACTCTTGGAAAAGGCTCTCAGAAGACAGTTTTTTTCTTCTCTGGATCTTTTAAATGATTTATTTATTCTTTAAATTCCAGAATCTCAAAGCTTAATAGTTAAGCTCATATTCTTTCCAGGAGCTTTTTCATTTAAAGGAACAAATAAACACACTACCGAAAACTAAAGCAATTCCTGCACTACTCAAAGCAGAGTAACTGTCTGCTCCAAAACATGGGGAAAAGATACTATCAGCTTTCATGTTATTTAGCATGTTGGGGTTTTTTTCCTTTAATGCCAAAGAGGAAAAGGGAGATATCTTAAACGTATGCCTATAATTAAAGAGTAACCTGTTAGAAAGCCAAAAATAATAATAAGCTCCACTGAGCATGAAGAGAGCGGCACATTTTTTCCGCGTGCAGCCCAGCTGCCACCGGACGATAGCAGAAAAGTTAACTATTACACAAGACACTCAGATCAAACCTGTGATAGGAGAGAGTTACGTCACACTCAGAGACTCACCGCTGGATGCAGGGATCAGGGTAGTACTGCAAGGTTGTAAAAGGTGCTGGTTCAAAACTCATTTCCTTCGAGCCCCTCTTTGGGTACAAACCAAAATAAAATAAATAAATAGATATAAAGCCAGCAGGCTAAAAGCAATAGGTCAAGTGGTACATGAGGTACAACTTTAGAGATTTATTTTACACTTGCGAATGGGTGGGATCTCCCAAGGGCTTGGCCAATGGGATTCATCAAGTGACCTGAGCATCACCACCAGTCCCTCCTCACCAGCTGGGCATCTTCTGCACAGATATTTTCCCCTCCTCTCAACATCCTTAATAAACTTTGGTGTGCGCCGGCCACACTTGTTGGGAGCTCATCTGGGGCATCTCTGAACTTCTGATCTCACCAGTCATTGGTTGCCTTCCCGCCTGACTTCACAGTTTAATTTTGGCAGCTCTTGCAATTTTACAAACTGCTGTGGCTGCTGGTCATCCTCGTCTCCAGATGGCCGGAGTTTCCTCTTCTGTGCGCAGCTCCCGTGCTGAATTTCATTGTACTTTGAAAGCTTTCCTTGTCAGCTCTGTGGCTAGTACCTGCGCAGAGTTGCCTGGGGAAATTTTCAGTTTCTCTCCCACACCACAGTTCAAACAGTCTGTTGTGGTCGCAGTTTCAAAAGCTGAATGACAAAATATGGGGAAATTCCTCAATTAAAATTAACTCTGAACTTTTGCTCCTTTGCCTCCCCTTTCTGTCCTCCTCCCCCCAAGAATACTAATAGTTGTGATTGTTAATGATACCCTCTGTATCTTTTGACTTTATTTTCAAAGAGAATTGAGATGATATAGAAATCTTTCATTGTTTTAGTGTTCTGTAAATAACATATACATTTTCCACATGAAAAGCAACAGTATTTTCAAATATCTTGAGAAGAATACAGAAGTAAGAAGAAAATAGAAATCATATATTTTTCAGGCCCCTAAACCTAAAGAAGCAAGACTGAAGTGAAGCCCACCAAAATAAACTACCAAAGATGAAAAGCAGATTTAAATTTTCTGAAAACAAAAGATAAAAACCAGGAAGGAAGGCTTCGACTCTTGCCCTCCTCCCCCCCCCTTTTTATTTTTTGTAAGTCACACAGAAAATTATTCAGGAAAACAATCTGTTTTATCTCCCTGTTTTTCCCCCGAATGGTTCATCCAAATAGTACAGGCTGTAAACCTATCCTGGTTTTGTGGTTTTGGAGAATGAATGAAATATGAATCAGGAGCTAAATTAAAATGGATTCCAACAGGAAAAAAATAGCGTCCATGTATCTATGCACCAGTGGGATTGCATCTTCAAGCAGATGTATGTGTTTGTGTGCACAAAGAAAAGGGAAGGGGCTGCCCTACAACTCACCTACAGTGCATCTTTTGTGCCGATGTCAGCACAAATGCCAACCTCCCAAGCAAAAGCCAGGAGCCCTCTGAGAGGGCAGCAATTGCCCCTTGTTTCCCCCCTTCTGCATTTTCCTTGTAGGAAATTTTGGTTCGAAGAATGTCATGTGGAAACATTTTCTTTGCTGCCTGTGCCAGGGTGGCAGGGGAGCTATTTCAGACTTGACATTCTCCACCCACACTCAGCGTGATAGTTCCTAACATCTGTGAATTGTGAATCCTGTAAACTTGCAGGGCTGATTCCTGGCCAAGTCCAAGCAGCTTTTGCTATGATAAGTGGCATTTGCCACAGAAGAGAGGCTGAAAGTGAAGTATGTATTTATTAACTGAAGTTCAGGGTTCTTTGACTGCTGGACACTGCTTCCCCTGCCCGGCCTGTGGAGGAGCAGTAATACAAAACACCTTCCTTCCCTTAGGCTGAGCCCTGGAGTAAACACCATACCTTGTAGCCTGCATCATTGGAAAAGTAGTGTGGAAATGTCCAAGCCAGGCTGGGCTGCAGAGGAGAGAGGGGGAATCACACCAGGGCTCATGGACAGACATTACAGCCCAGCAAGCACGGCTGCAGAGCAGCTGCATTCCCTTCTGTTGCTGAGATCAGGACTGTGCTTAACCCTGTGCAGCCACCTCTCCTGAGATGGCAAACGTATCCAGGGAATGGGCAAGGAGGGCCAGGGGTCATCGCAAACTTGTGGCCTACGCTGCTAGCCTGGCTCTGGTCTAGGCTTTGAACATCCACCCTTAACCAAAGACCCAGCGGGCACGTCCTCTCCTTGCACAAACGATTTGAGAAAGAGCTTGGGTTCATGCTCTCTTGCTCCAGGACTCAGTTTCAATATGCACCCATGGGTGTATGTATAGATAACCAGACTGGCTGGGGAGGTGTATGCAGGCACTAGGCTGAGACCTCATGCTTCCTTCTAGACACACAGCAGAAGCTTGTTGGATTTTTAATACCATGCCCATGGTGGGACTAGCCATCACCTCTTCAGACCTGTAGAATGGCCATGTATTCTGTGCTCTCCCAAAAGCCTGGGAGACTCCATCTTTCCTGATGGATTTCAGCCTTAAAGGCACGAATCTCATGCAAAAGAAATGCTGTGTTAAAATGGCTGTTCTTGTGAAATCCTGCGCTACCTACTTCTCCATGGGAGCTAGAGAAGAGTCTTTCCCAGCATTGCCAGAGTGTCACAGCCAACACATTGGAAGCAGGGGAAGGCTGAACAATTCCTATCCAGAGGCTTGGACCCACTCTCCTGCTTCCATTGTGTTGGCTCTGGCACTGGCTGGCCTCTACCTCCAAGGGTGAGCCTGACCTCTGGTTTTATACTACCTCAGCTCTGCATAGTGTGTGCTGAACGCATCTAGCAGCCCTGCAGTCAAGGGGTAGTTAGTCCCCAGCTCACAATTCACACCAAAAGAATAACTTCTCCTGAAAAAAACCCCAATTTTAAAAAGAAGCACCACATAATTGTAATGAGAAATAGTTGCTTGGAGCAGGGCTCTCACTCACAAGACACTGATGGGAGGGGGTGTCTAGTAAGGACATTTCCATAAAGCTTCAAAAGGGACTACCAACTGCCTAAGATCCTTAAGAGCCCTCATGTCTGGGGCTGGGCAAATGCAAATCACTCACGGTTTGGCTCATTTTGGCAGTGCACACAACACCTGGCTGCTTTTCCCAGAGAACTGGACATTTTCAGCCTCCCACAGAAATCTGGACATGTTCTGAAGTAGCTTAGAAGGCCTATGCTTTGCTTTTCCCAGCTGTAAAACAGAGCCATGGAAACACACTGGTGATAGCGCACAAAAACCACCTGCAAAAGCCAGCAAGTCTCCTGATTTCTCTCCCTAACCCCAGCTTCCTTCCTTTCCCATGTTCACAGCCACATTCAGCTGTGGGTTGATTCACCATAAATTTAGGCAGAGATATCTACCATTGCAGTTAGACTGTGTCAAACTCCTCTCAGCTGCGAGGCGCTCCTTTGCATAGCACAGGCTGCAGTGGAAACACAAGCCACAGGGTGTGTGCGTGTGTGAATTGCCAGTACCCCATACATAGCTGGGAGGCTCTCAAGGCTCAGTGGTATTTGGCCAACCTCATTTGCACTGCCTTAAAGAAAATCTACTGGGAGATGGAGCCCGAGACACTCAAGAGCTGAAGATTTCAGAGGCGCTCTGAGTGGGTTCACGCGGACTAGCAGACTTTATCATGGCAGCTTGGGAGCACAGGAAAAGGGTCTCACAGTAGCAGACCTCGAAGGTAGCCAACTCAAGAGGAAAAGGAGTTTGTGATAACCCCAGTGTCCACTACCCTGCCTAGGAGAGGTTTCCTTGATGGTAGCAAGGGTGATGCTAAATGGCAGCAGGCACGTGTCCTGCAGAAGCAGGGCGGAAGCCTGGGTGTCAGGGATCTGTCTGGCTAGCGGATTTACAGCCGAGCCTCTAGTGCTTGTGGTAAGCAGACGGCACGGGGCTATGCGGAAGAAGCATGTGTGTAGGTGGGCAAGAATGCAGGGCATAGCTCCACCACTGCTGCTTGCACGTCTGGGAGAGAAAAACAGCCAAAGAAACAGCTGTGGACTACTCTCCCATTACTCCTCTGTGCACCCTCTCTACAGCTTCCATTGAAACAACCATGAGATTATGTTTTAGCAGAGGCGAACATTTATATCCTCGGGAAGAGACTGCTGGGGATTTATAATGGTCTCACCACCACCACCCAAACCCAGTGCCAGGATGCCTGTGTGCCAGCCCAGTCCTGGGCAAGGGTGAAAGGGAAAGGCAGTTTCCTGACATCTCTGTGGCTCCAGTCCTAATTTATGGGCTTGAAGACCTCTGAACGGCTTGGAGCTAAGGAAGACAGGGAAGAGGAGATGCCAGCTTTGCTCTGAGACACCTTTGCAACTGCTGGTTTCAGGATTTGCCTGGAATCAGCCCCACCCTTTACAGCAGGGGATGAAACGTCTCATTCACAGCTTGGGGTTTCCAGGGGAGTGGTTGTGGTCGTTTTGGTTGGGTTTTCTAAAGTTAAAATTATTTTCTTTTAAGAGCAAGAAGTCTGTTGGATATTTGGGGAATTTTTTTTGTTAGAAAAAGATGAAGAGAGGGAAATAATTTCCTCCCACCAGCAATAAACATCTTTAGCTTGGCTAACCAAGGGAACAGAAAGACACATTGTCAATGTTCCTTTGAGAACATTTTCCAGCTGCAACTAAATATTACAGATGTGTAAAGATCTCAAATATATTAAGGTTTTAGGAGCTTTGTGAACACAAGAAAGTAGAGGAAATACAACTTTTAAGTAAATCCAGTGAAGGGAAAGAGGCAACAGGAGTATGACCCTCACAGACTTTGGAGGATCTGCCTGAATGCTGCAATGGTGGGGAAAGCTTCCATAACAGTTCACACATCTTGCTTCCAGCCAATCTCTGATACCACTGCTCCAGAAGTGTCAGCTTTCTGGCTTTTGGCACATACAAGCTTTCCCCTACCCCCGATACTGGGAGACAATGGACAGGGAAAACAGCAAACTTAAATAAGTTAATAAATATAAATACTATAATTCTACACACAATCTTTCCTATTCCCCCAGCACCTTTTGTCCCTAATGCAAGCACAAGCCAGTAACAAAGGTACTCATATCCCAGCCCCTCCATGCTGGCACTGCCGGGCATAGAGAACCCAGAGCTGCTGGTGTGACACAAGGAGCTGCAGCTCCAGAACAGCATAGGGTGGGTGAAGCTGCAATGTCTGCAGCCCAGGGCATGCTTGGTCACCAGTGGCCAAGCATGGGCCCAGAACAGGTGACAACTCAGTGAGTGAGCAGTCCAGCACAACCCTAGGCACATCTAAAAAGCTGACAAAGATGTCTTAATGTACCACTCCCCACATCCTCCTCTTCCAGCTAAATCTGAATATATCAGTGCTAACAACTATGGACTTTAAAATACACGCCAGATTCAATCTGCTGTCCACATGTGCTACCACGCACCTAGAGCCCTGCACTATCCTCATTTTGGTCATCAACTGTTATGTAGAGCTAGAAAGAAACAAAGGAGATGTTCCAGCCTCTTTCGACAGGACAACATGAACTACTTTCAAAGATGTCTGTCTCTGATGTCTCCTCTGTCACATTCATAGTGCTAGAGCATCATCCACTCACAGTAAAGGACAGTATAGTTTGATGTTTTCTTTTGCAGGGATAGTGAATGGTTTCATGAAGCACAAAACTTCTTGAGCATTTATCTCCAGGATCTTGTCTGAACAAGGACTCAGATGACAGGGACTGTAAGACTGGCTACCCTACAGTGGAAAAGCTGAAGTTTTCCATGTCTCCCTCCTCACCATCACCTACATTGTAGTCTTCTCTGTCAAGACATGCCATAGTCCTCTGTTTGAGCAACCCTGAAAAAGTATTCATATTTCCAACTTAGCCAGAACAGCTACAACAGGGGCTTCCCACTGCTTCCCTTTCTACTCCAACACCACAGCTTCCAGAAAACCACTTTTTACTCTTCTCTAGTTCTCCCACATGTTTATGTAGACTTCCAGCTCCCACAGGATAGTCAGTGGCTTCCTTTGTTTGCTCCAGGCTTTCCTATCTCCCAGGTCCCAGGGCAGAGACTGGTGCTAGGAGCAAGCCCAGAACACCCATCTCAGAAAGCTAATTGTGACTCCACTCTAGGCCTCCCACAAGTGCCAACTCTGCATGTTTCCTTGAGATCACTCTGGCCCAAAGAACATGCCTGAGGCTGGCTTAATTTCTAATGCGCTGGCCTTTATATATCACTGATCCCCCACAAGATCCTCAGAGATGTAGTTTCCAACGTCATGGTCTGATGGTAAAACCTCAGTACAGCTATGGATGTCCTCTCTTCCAGAGATATTCCCACCACTGAGGGCCACATTGAGGGATTTTTTTTTTTTTCTTTCTTTGTTTTTGGTTTGGGTTTTTCTTTTCCACAAAAGTGGGGGCAGTGGGAAGTTTTGCCCTTTGTTTTCACATAGCCAGAAGGAGATGGTGTGGAGGCAGGCTTGAAGCTGAACACACATTTTGAAAGCTGCAGTCCCCATTTTCTCACCCTTGAGGAGTTGTCGAACAAAACTAACTGTAAGGGTAATATCACCAGTGAAGAGCAGATGTGAACACTGGAGGGATTTCTCTTAGCTGTCACTAAACACCAGGGCTTTTCTCTCTATGAAGAGGGAGCAAAAGGAACCAGGCCTGAGACCAACATCAGGACACCAACACACTAGAATTTTGCTTGATCTCCCTGGCATGCCACAGGAAAGAAAAACCCAAGCCTTATGGTATTCATGCACACGTGAAGAAAGTAAGACACAGAGAGCAGTGACTATAGTGATAAACCAGAAACAAGGCCAAAAGGAGGCTCCCCTCCCACAGTCAGCTCCCCAGCAGTGCTCTGGCCCCAAGAGAGCCTGCCCCGTCCTCAAATACTGGCAGGACACCGAGCATCTCTCATGGGAAACTTCTGCCACCCAAGGCATTGAGGGAACAACAGACCTGATGAGAGAGGGAATTTCCCTCCCCTACATCAGTGCAGCTGCGCCACCGTCTCCAAGCGTTCCCGAGACATAGCGGGGCCACAGCCTGGGCTAAAGCTGGGCTGGAGGCTGGAGCGCCCCGGGACAGGTGGCAACACCCTGCTGTGGGGTCGGGATTGCATATCAAAAGGGTGGCAGGAGCTGTGTAGGTGGAAGGCTTGGCCTCTCCGTACAGCTGCCACACGACATGTCTGGCATTCTGGCGAGAACCACGCCACAAGCACACATGGTGTCATCACACCCTGCGGGGTCAAGCCCAGGTTGGGCGCAGAAACACTGGTGACCACATCCTTACGGGTGAAGGTCTGTCCTAGCTCTGCTGTGCAGTGGGGTGGGTGGCAAAGGAGGGCAGGACCAGGAGGTCCCTGCAGTTTCTCTTCAGTTTTCTAGCATAGTCTCACACTCATTTTCTCACTACAGGTCCATCTCAGAGTGTTCTCACAGTCTGCTCCCATCTCCCAGGCTTTCACATCAGAAGCTTCAGAGGTTGATGCATAGGCATTGAGGATATCAGCTTCTGAAGTGCTGGTGACAGCCAGCAACACCAGACCAGAAGCGAATGAAAGAAGAGGTTTGCTTTATGTGAAGCAAAGTGAAAGCTTTCAGCAAGCTGTCTGCCTGGAGAGATTCACCCAGAAAGGCACTAGGAAGGATGACATTTACTGTCAGCCTCAATGGAGGACACAATTGCAGTAGACTGAATATTGTTGCATCACTCATCTTTCACTCCCTCTAACTTTTCCTTGTGAGTCAGAGCTGAGCTGAATCATAGCAAGGTCTTGTTGCTGCTATCATCCCCTGCTGTTTTCCATCTCCTGCATACTCCACAGAAGCAGAAACCTCTGTCCTTTTGGCAGCTTCAGAAAATAAATCCTCCATGCAAAAGCACCAGTCTCAGAAGAATTTATTTCCAAACAGGATATAAGAAAAACTCACTGCTTGGCTGGCAGAGCTCTAGTTCCCAGCATTAAGGCTATGTCTCTCTTGGAATCTGAAGTGCAAGCACAGGTCCTGCAGGCATACCCAAACTAATGGGATTAAAGCCAGTTCAAGAAGCAGTGGCAATTAAAACAAAAATCCCCAAAGCATTAACCACTAGCGATGGAAGCCCTGGTTTCAAACCTGCACATCCTCTGCTGAAGCCTGCACTTCCACTCCTCCCCAGCCAGCAGAACCCAGCTCACCCAGGTTACCATGAATGTGGGTGCATTCACACCAGTAATAATTGCCCTCCTGACTGCGTTGGAGATATAGCCTGAGAATACCTGCATTTAGGGTCATGGGGGTTCTTTTCCAAGCTCACAGCTTGAAAAACAGTAAGGACAGGATGTGTTTAGCTCTGCTACTCAGTCCATCTTCCTCAGGATGAAGCACAAAATCCGCTTAATCAGTGATAGCAAAGTACGTGGGCATAAAGTAAAGGTTTGGTGCCACTTAAGTAACGTGAAAGTTAATAAAACCTTTTTTATTTTGCCCTCTCAGAGTAAAGCTCAGGAAAAGCTGAAAAGCCAGTGTTATGTGTCTTAATGGAAAAAATAATGACTTAAGAAGAGTTTCTTGCATTACCTCCATCCATGTACTTTGATGTTAATAGCCTATATATGCATCCTTGAAAAAAAACCAAGACCTCATACGTGATATGATCAAAACTTTGCACCTCACTTTTTCCAAAGTGAAACAATTTTCTGCTGTGACTCAGCCTAAGCACGTCATACATTGCACCTTTGAAGCAGACAAAAGATTAATGCTCTGTCCCAAGCTCTTAACTCAGCCTTCAGCTTTTCAAATGAGGGCAATTTCCCCATTGCCATGGGACAGCAGATGCCAGCATTGCCGTTCACTAAGAAGCAAACCTGCCAGAAGCAACATGCCATCTGGGTAACTGCAGCTGAACAAGGTACCTAACACACAGGCGATCCTACACTTTCAGGATCCCAGTGCCTCCTCCTGAGGGATCAAACCTGACCAAGGCAGCAATGCTGGTGCAATGTGCAGCACACAGTGAGCAGATTGACAACGAGCAGTTGATTTCCAGGAATCAATCTCTTTAAAACCTCAGCCATGCAAGATGTTTGGAGGCAGCACATATCTACCGTGCAGGAGAGCGAGTTATTGCGAGTGTACGTAACAGTGCCATCTGGTGATCCGTGCCACCACGTTATTGACGGCCGCGCAGTCGATGGCAGCCACTCAAAGCTCCTGGTACACGAGGGACCGGCTCCGAGGTACTCAACAGGCACTTCTTTGCAAAGCCTCACTGCCAAGTGCTACTGCTGTCATCTCATGAGGCAGCAGGTCAGAACCACTTAATATGGGAGTAGGAAAATGGGTGGGGGAGGTTGCTTTCCCCCGCCCCCTACCAGTCCTGCAAGCCTGAGTTTTAGAGAAGTTGAGCTAGGTCCCTTCATTACCACCAATCAGAAGGCTGAGTAAGTCAAATCCTGCCTTTTACAGTGTCTCTGCAGCTCCCTGACTTTCCATACCCTTTTCCAGGGGCTGTTCCAAATTCTCTTAGAGACCATGGTCTCTGTGTGTGTGAAAGCAGAGGTCAGCGCTATCTTGCAGGGGTGCACTAGCCCTGGAGAATGAAGGAATTTTAGTTCATAGGCCCAAATTTGAGACATGCAGAGCTGGCAAGCAGTAATGCCTTTTTTTTTTTTTTTTTTAAGTCACCCTTCTTAAGAGTAGAGCATGGTATAAGTTCCTTGAACAGTATTAGTTTAGAAACCTTAACACTGCCTACCTCCAGCTCAAAGATTCCCAGGCATCATCCACAGTCTGCATTACCTCTACTAAAAGCAGCAGCTTTTGCAAGTTCTGTGGAGCCCACCTACCATACACAAAACTCCTGCACCCAAACCCACTGCAGCTGAAGACAGCACCAGAGGGACAACCAAAAGGCATGGGATGCTGTCACACATTAGCCACTGAGCAGTTTTGGGCTGCCTGCATGCCTATAACCCACAATAAACATCAGGTAATTGGCGTTCCCTGCATGCTCCCTATGTAAGAGGTGACACACAAGTCCTCCTGGGACAGGTCCTGGAAGAGCAGGGGCCACCCAAAGGTGATCTCTGCTTTGAGGAAAGCCTGTCACTTAACACAGCTCTTTCCAGCCTTCCAGAAAGGAAGGAGGGGACAGCTGTGAAACTTCTCAGGCAGGTGTAGCCCTGGCAAGTGTATCACTAATCTACTAATGGATGTCCCAACATCCCATCTAGATACCTGTGAATCTTTTCAGTAAGTCATCTGAGAAGATAGGGAAAGGAAATGGTCATAATAGCATTTTCTCTTCTGTCTTCTCAGTCTCCAGGAATGGTCCTGAACTGTGCTTGTTCTCCCTCTGGGAGAGCCGGCATCTTGTACTTTTGGCAGGTTGTATTACAGATCTCCCTCTGCTGTACATAACAGTAGGAAAAAAAAAACAAACAAAACCAGCTCAAACAAAAAACACACACACACAAAAAACCCCAATCAAATCAAACCATAAAAAAACTCCTAGACATTTGGGTCTGCAAAGATCACTGTAACACCTCTCTGTGTTAGCATCTTTGCCTGGTGCTAACTCCTAGCGCTGTCTCCTGGCTCCCAGGAAATGAAAAGCTTATTCAATGGCTTCCAGTCCTAATGTCATGAGGTCTTTAATGATCCATACTTGAAAGTGGTGTTAAATATGCATTAAGTGATATTACTGATAACACCATTTAAAACAGCTTTATAAATAAAATGTGCTCCTGTCTAAGAGCACCTAATTCATGCCTCTTGCCCAATATCTTATCTTAAAACATTAGCAATCAATTACTAGGCAGACAGGCTTTAAGAAATTCTCTTCTAAAACAGATTACAACATGCAGATTCTGTGTTGTTAAAACCATTCACATGCCTTTTTCACACATGATTTCAAGTTACTAAGGTAAGCAAGACCACACAATATAACTTAATACACAGCAATCAAAAATTTCCACACAAACCTTTAATATGAAGCCATGTCCCTATGTAATAAGTGATGCAATAGACTTTCCCTGAAGTCCCAATTCCTGCAATTGAAGCTTAAGCCCAGCATGAAAGAATTAAAATTCTTTGGTTGCCGCTGAATCACTGGCTGTATTGGGTTATTTTACTGTGCATTAGACTTTAATTATAACTAAGCTCTAGCCATCTGTTCTACTCCCTAATTATAGATGCAACAAATATTTCACAATTCCAACCGTTAAAGAGATCTAAGAGAGCTCAGCGTGTGGCATGCAAGGTTAGCTTCACTAGGACCCTTTCCACTCTTGCTTAAAGCATTGGAGAAGAGGAAAGAATACTCCTCACAGGAAAACAGGCTGCTGTTGTTATTAATCCCAGGAGGCCCTTGCTACATCAGCTTTTGCACCTCTTGGAAGGACTCCTAACTTCTCTCTGCCAGGGCACAAAGTGCCACATTAGTGCTGCTTTGCTGGTGGCCTCTAATCCAGATGTTGCTGGTACTGGCAATGAGAGGGATGAGCAATTCAGATCACCTGCTAAAGGCTTTTACCCTGAAGCATCAGCAGTTACAACATTTGGAAAGGACTCTGGCAAATAAAGTTCTGAGCTTTCTTTGCTGTGGAGGCTAAAGATACTTCTACTCCTAGCTGTCCACCTGGCTTCTCTTGCTGAGGTTTTTACCACACCACATGCATCCTACTAGGATGAGTCCCTGTGAGTGCCTCAGCCGTATCACTTCATGGGCCAATGTCTCTAACACATGAAGAAAGGTGTGACTCTTTAGACATCATATTGTGAACAGCAGCAGCTGAAGACAAAGCCCCCATCCTGTCACCTTCATGTCTGCTGCAGCAGTCATTTCACCATGATGGCCAAGCAGGGAGAAGTGTTGGATGAGGGTGTGATAGCTCTTTAACCAGCCAGAGCTACCATGCAGCACAGCTCGCTTAGCATGTGCATTGTTACCAGCTCCCCCTACAGAGCTGGAGCTGGCTGCCCTTGGCCATAGGCTGGTGGATAGCCCAAGAGGAGAAACTTGCTGCAGACTCTGGAGTCCCTCAGTCACCTTCTCAACAGCTCTGCCCGCTTATGAGACACAGCTACAGCTGCCTGATGGTGCTGCCACCACCACCTCCCTCCCCCACCCACAGCACTGCACAGTTCAAAGCTTCAAGCACACTTATGGCTATAGGGTGTGCTCGTGCCTACACAAACCACCCGGACAACTGCCCAGTGTTTAGTAATTACACACACCTCCACTGACCTAGGCAATCCCTTGACCAAGAACAGTCAGATGCCCAATGAGCTCTAGAGCAGTTAGTCATCACAAAAAGATTTTGTTTCACAGATTTTGTCTGCAACTGCATTTGTACCCAGGCGCAGAGAAGAAGGTACCTCCTGTTCAGGTACATGCCAGGGGCTAGTTTTTGATTGTGTCTCTGGGGAAAGCATGAAGAAAGTGGGCAGGAGAAGAAAATGTTGAATTTACAGAGCTGAAGTTTGAATGTTTATATTTGTTAGCGTACCAGGAAAAATAGAGCTTTGTAGACAAAAAAAAAAAAAAGGCTAAGAAAGGATAGGGTAACCCAGAAACACATACTATCTCCATGGTGGGATTTCACATGGTTATATTTTAAACTATCTCCTGTATCTATTGTAAGTTTGCAGATGAAATAAAGTGGTTTCTTACCACAGTCATATGTAAGACCCTCTCTATATTTCAGTCCATTTAGGTATATGCCCAGACTTTCACTCTGAATGTTAAAATGTAATGCTAAAATTAATTTTAAAAAGTAATCAACCAACGCTCTTCTAGCTGTGCTTTGACAAGGACCCAAAACCACCGCGTTTCTTGTGGTTTTCTTCTAAAATCATTATGACAGGGTTGAGTGGAATCACAAGGCAGGTTTGCTGAGTGGTTTGGTTCTGAGAATATAGAGTCCAGAGTCAAAGCATTTATCTCTGGCATCAGGGAAAGGGATCACAGTGTTTCTGTGGGTACTCATAACCATGTGCTTGCATGTCCTAGCCTCTGGGTGATTATATATCACACAAGGTGATAAAATGCACAGTGAGAATAACTCTGCAGGAGACACCATGCATGGGAATAAGTGACTCTCCATGATTTCCTTGAAGTTAGTCCCAGAATTAAAGCCAGAAAGTCCTGTTCTTTCATTGTAGTTCAACTTTAACCCATACAGAAAACAACAACAGACTAGTACCATTTGTTATCACCTCAAGGAAGAAGCAGACCAAAGTCTAGAATTTTCCAAAGACTTCCTAAAGCTTTGCAGAGCTATATACAGAGTTCCCTTTGTCCTCAGGCAAACCACAGTCTTACTTATCTCTGCAAGGGTCCTGAAAACTGGTGGCTTTCCTTTCTGCCACAGTTGCCCGTTTGGTTTAGACTTTGATGTTGCATTCATTAACCATCTGAGAAGTGATCACAGACAACTCCCACAAGGGTAGCCCACGGATGAGAGTGCAGCCTGAAGTTCAAACCCCAGATATAAGCATAGGTTCAAATGACACAAAAGCAATATTAATAGGATACATGGAATCCAGATCTGGGCTGAAACCGTCCTTATTCAAGCCACAACAGAATTCTCACTGACTTAAGTAAGGCTTTTGCCACTGGGATATTATTTGTTCAGTTTAATTAACAGGCTACAGCTATATCTTTCCCCTTTTGGTATTTTCCTACTTTTTATGCCCTGGAGAGTGCTCAGCAAACAAAAAGCCTGAGGAACAGGTATGCAGAAATCCCTTTTAGCACAGGAGTTAGCACTGCGAGCAACTTTCCCTGTGCTAAGAGGCTGACATAGATACTGTGAGCAAATGCCTGCAAGAAAGACAGATTAGGGGATCTGCTTAAGGAGATTAAATAATTCACTGTGTCATTTTTAAAGAGCTAAGTTAAAAGGGAAACAATCTCTTCATTTGAAAGATTCCCCCCATTATATAAAAGGATAAAAACCTGCTTACTGCTTGCTTTTCTTTCTACCAATGATCAATTTTATTCAATGATTTCTGTTTCTGATTTCCCTTTTTGCTGCCCAGTCAGTTTCTGTATTCACGCAGAATCAACCAGATCAATACTGTAAGCTCAAACAAAGGAGGAAAGCAGCACAATGAAAGACTGCTGGAGCTGTTTGCTTTGAGTCAGCACATCAGATGTGTGTTTTTACTCACAGATGTAGTACAAATTCTGAATCAAAAGCCAGGATTTTCCCCACCTACCACTCTATATTCACTGAACATCACCAAGCAATAAATTCAACATGTCACACTGGGAGTTTAAGTTATGCTCCCTGCATAGCAAGGACAGCTGCAGCGCACTAAGGATACACTAACAATGTAGAATTTTATTGATTTTGGCTGGTCTCAACACTGTTGACCTCAAGATATGTGCTGCTAGATGAAGATGAAGATTAATGGTGAGGAATCTGGATGGGCTCGACTATGTTTCTGTAGATACATGTGGCATGTCTGTGGGTAAGTATGTTGAGACTTTATGCCCTGCTCTTTTGAGCAGACACATAGCAAGCTCTGCCCTAACCAGATAAGATTCAGCTCAGGACCAAAAGCCGTGCAGTTATTCAAGCCTGGCTGAAAGCCCAGGCCTATATACCCAGCTCCAACGCAGCCATGGCCACACAGCTCAGACCAGCACTGGCTTTTGTTCAGAACTGGCAGGGGCTCACATCTGTCTGCAAGCACTGCATTGCCATCCTCTCCATCCACCAAGGTCTGATCCTGCAAGGGTCTGTGCTTAGGGTGTGCCTCATACCTGATGATGCATCCAGCATCATCTCAACTCAGACCATCCGTAAGCTGTAGGAGAACCTCTTTGCATTTTACAGTGGACAAAACTGTACAAACCAGACTGGAGAAGGGATCCAGCAGATTCAGGCTGTGCTTAGATGATGCAGCTGATCTAAAGCAAGTGATTTGCAGGTGATTGGGTAGTAATAAACAAGTCATCCTGCCTGCAGGGGCACAAAACGTCACACACATGTAAGTTAACAGTAACTTTCTAGAAAAGGAGAGGGAGGAATAAGCGAAGACCTGCTCTGAGATGAGTAACTAGATAAAGTCATCTGTCCTAACCACAGTGCACCTGCTCACAGACTCTCTTGCTCCAGCCCTCAACACCCTCACCTCACCTGCTCGCCACTGCCACATCAAGGTTAGCACAAAACACCTCTCCGTGCCACAGGCAGCTAAGAATTTCCAGTGGTGCAGGAGCACGAGCAAGAAGAGGGGCAGAACTGGGATAGGGAGCTGAGAAGGTTAAGAGAAAGGGCAAAGAGCTCTGCAGTTGCTGCTTCTGTTGCCACATGGAACGGATCAAAGGGAGCAACAGCCCCTTTCTGAAAAGATCCCTTGCCCACCAAGAGCCATAGGGACCAAGGTTTCCTCCTAGCAGGCACACAACTGGTGTGGCCACCACCATGGCTTTCCAGGACTCCAGCCACAATGAAACAGAGAACAAATCTTGCCAGGACTGCCTTGCTGTTTTGGCAGCCAGCTAGAATAGGCAACTGCCTGTGGTTAGAGAGAGCCCTAGAGGTAAGAACACCAGAATGCCTCTTGCTATGGGTTTCTGAAGAAAATCGAAAGGGATTGGACACCGAGACGTGTAGAAATAGATGTGCAAGAGTAGGAAAAAATGAATGACTCTGTCAGGGAATAGGAAAGCAGCCCTGAAACAATGAGAGATAGGAAAGCATGATTATAGCAGAAATTGCACCCAGCACAGACATACCCCAGCAGAGAGGGTAGGCTGGAGTCCCAGAGTTAAGGCTGTAGGAACTCTCTGAAGACATGTTTCAGCACAGGTCTCCTCCAAAGTTGACTATGTAGGTGTAGAAAGTGGGGCTGGCAGAAATGGATCTACAGTGCATTGCCCATTTGTGCAACAAGTCTGAAACATGCACTACTCTGCAACAGTCCTCTGAAGTGTTATTGCTATCTTTCTAGAAAGACATTGGAATGTGAGAATGGATCACCAAATATATGAATAGGAGAAAGAAAAAAGAAAAGAAAGAAAGAAAAAAAAAAAAATCAATCTAGGGGTTTGGCAGAGAAGTATACTGACAGGGACACACTAACATCGCCCTAGCTTCTACTTATTGCCAGCATAAACTATTCCTTTTCTTTCCAATAAGGTTGGGTCACATAAGAAGTTACAATTTTCGTTCTTTCATATTAATAATACCAATGAGGTAGGGCAAGTGCTGTCATGTTGGAAGTTTTACTACATATATATCAATGACTTAAACTGTGATCTTGTATCAACCCATGACCTTCAAAGAATGAGCTTTTGCAACAGGCTTCACCACAGAAAGAACATGCACATGGATGAACAGTCTTATAAAAGTCACAAGGTTTCCTTACAGACTTACTATGGAAGAACCCACAGGTATACTCAATGTACGTAAATGTGCAGTGAGGGAGCAAAGAGAAACCATAAAATATGCAAAACTAGGAACATCCTGAGAAAGATCATGAAGAAATTTCCTCTCAGCTGTGTGCTAACTCAGATGCCAAGAACCATGAAGCTCTCTGTATTGAACTTCACAAAGGAAAAGGATTCATCAAGAACACCCTAAGAAATGCTGGGCTCAAACACCAAGTTTGCTTTCTAATGGAAATTACCTGCTAGATATTGAACACTGTGGGTTCATTGCTGGTGCCAATGAGGAACAAGTCAAACAAGACTACTGCAGAAACATTGGAACTCAAAATATTAATCCATGGCTTGCAAATGAATGTCACTTCAACTAATGAGATGCTGACTTGTGTTTGCAAATGTTGGCACTGCTGAGGCTTTTAAGGGAGTGAGGAACAAAACAGCCAAGCTGTTCAAATCCAGTGCAGCACAGTGGTGCACACAAGACTTGTCTGTTCTGATTGTACTACAAGCACAATAAGAAGAGACAGAATCTCCTCCTATCAGATACAGGCAGTTAAACACTGTCATGAAACCGTACTGCTTTGGCAGAACAAAATGAGGACAAGCCACGTGAAAGCTAACTTGTCTACACTGGAAAACTTACTGGAGCTGGTACAGTGAAATGCTGTCACCTGCCACTCTGCAGTGGCTCCCACTTGGCCACTTTGTTCCTGAGCACAAGTAGGTTTAGCTCAGAGAAGTTCAAAGAGAACTCATCATCCCTGGGCATCTTGGCTTCTGCAGTGTGGTCACAGGTACAAAACAGAGTGATTCTGGGCTGGTGAGTGTCTTCTGGTAGACAAAGCCCTGCTACTTTGACAAAGTCTGCTGTTCTAAAGCAATATAATTATACCCAACATCATTAGTAACAAACCAATTAATTGCTAATTCCAAAGTGCTTATACAAATAAGGTGGAGATAAGACAGAACACTTTGCAAATGCAGCAGAGAACAGGGTGTCTGTGTACGCCTCACTTAAATACCTATTCAAAAGGAACAAAGCCTCTTTCGTATTGTGACTCCAAAAATTAATTAGTCTCAGTTCTCATTAAATAATGATCCAATTCAGCTCTAATTAAATTAGGCTGCCTTTTACAATCAGCTGCAGTCTGGCTATTGAAGGTAACTAGCTCCTTTTCCCTGCATCTCTCCTAGGTGTCAGCAGGGTCAGGGATGCTGGCAGTGTCCTGCAGCCCTGGCTCTGCCACAGAGCATAGAGTATGACCAGGATGCCTCCAGGCCCTGGGAGCAGCCAGCACAAAGGAAACCTGCTGGACTTCAGTGCTTCTGTTGCAAGAACTAATTCCTCGGGGAGAACTAACTTCTCTGCAGCAAGACTACATGTATTCAGCATAGTGTTTCAGCATGATCTACTTTTTGTCACTGCTGTGTTCAGACCCAGGTTCCACATACCCCTGCAAACTCCCTTTCTGTGGCTGCCGGAAGACACTCAACCTGGCTCAGCATTTGTTTTCTTCAAGATTTCCCAAGGACAAGCAAAAACCCCTGTGCTCTGGGCTTCAGCCAGAGGATGAAGGACAGGGAGGTTCTGCTCAGTCATCTACAGCTTCCACTCAAGGATGGTGGAATCTCAATCACAGCAATATCTTTCTTGTGAGCTGGTGCCTTTCAAGCCTCATTATCCTGTAGCTGAAACAGGACAATTCACCTCCTACATTTTCTGTCTGACCCTGAGCAGAAGTTCAACGGACAGGGACTAAGCACACCCTTGGATTAAGGGAGGGTGTTTGGTTTTTTGGGTTTTTTTTGGGGGGTGGGAGGTGTTCGTGGTGGAGGTGTTTGTGGTGTTGATAGCACACCATGCTCACCAGGTCCCTGCCTGCAGCACTTTACCAGGCTGTGATATTTTCCAGCTCTGGGAGACCCCAAGAGATGTTAATGTTGCATTTAGTAGCCCAGTCATGTATCTTTCATTAGTTATCTACATTTAAAGGGTAAGAAGCTTTTTGTACTGACAGCTTCCTCTGAGCAGTTACACTGTATAAGTTGTTATCAATGAGCCTAGAAGAGCAACTCAGATAAGGAGAAAGAACTTGCACACCTGCAAGTTTTAGACACTGCCTTCTCTGGGTTGCTACACACTCAGTAGCCATCAGTCTATTTCTATACTGCAGCTTCTGAGAGTGAGCGTGAAGGATCTAGATAACCTTCTCCATGCTACTCACCAGTCAGCTGCCTCCTAACATACTTCCTCTGTCCCTCACTTTTCTGAGGCTGGAGTCCTCATCTCCTTAGCTGTTTTGTTTATGGAAACTGCTTTATGTCTTTGCTCATCCATTGATTCTTTTGAAGCTTGACCAGATTATCAACACCACAAACACCTCCACCACCAACACCCCCACCCCCCCAAAAAAAACCAAAAAAACAAACCCAACAAAAACCCAAAACCAACCAAAACAAACGAAAAAAAAACCAACCCAAAAAACCCCCACAAAAAACCCAAACAAGCAAACAAACAAAAAAACCCCCCACCACTGGGACATTACAATGCATAAGGAACTCAGGGTGAGGAACCACCATGCTAAAATAGCTTTTTCTCTTGTAATATTTTACAAATCCCAAGAGAAGGAAAAGATATAATCTCCCTGCCTCCATAACTGTTTATAGATCAGCAGTGTCAAACGACAGATAAGCATTTCACGGAGTGTGTATAATAATCTTTGTGTCAATTTGCTGCCAATAAAACATGACTGCATAGTAACCTTGTAAAATGAAATCTAACTGTCCAGCAAATGACTACATCAACTTTCACAGACAGCATCACTATTCAGTCCAATTTAAAACGTCACCTTTTCAAATGAGCACATGGCCATCTCCCTGACACACTTTCATCTTTATTTCTTCAAGGCAGCTGTTAGGTGCCAACCAATGTCCTTATTTATTCAGTAAATGCCTGCTCTAGAAGAAAGACAAATGGACCTGTTGCATGCCCACACACACACTCATTTCACAGGCAATACTGCAGCTCCAAACACCCCCAAAACTTCATGCTCACATCTGTGGAAACTTGTAGTCTTCCATCAAGTTAAAATTACCCTGAACTCCCTGCAACCTGAGAGCTCCCAAAGTGTCCCCACATTAAGGAGATTACACAAAAATGTGAAATGCTCAAGTCATTTGAAATTGCCATGTCATCAGCACAGGGTAAAGGGACATTACTAGACTTCTTTGGATGGTTCCATAAAGCCTTGTAGCTTGGGATTCAAGCAGCACTAGGAGATGTATACACATCCCTTAAGAGGTATTAAAGATGGAAAGTAGCAAAGAATAGCTGTAACAGGGAGAGACTCCTTCGCTCAGGTAAGGTCTGTAGGACAACTGCATCCACATGCTGCAGCTCTTCTTCCTTGATAAGACTTTCTGGGGATCAATGAATAGAAATCATTCTGTACAAGATATATATGCAGTGGTGCTAGTTAAGAATGCATGAACATGAGGAACAGGACAGGGACTGAAGAGAGACAGACCTGTAATATCTGAGCCATTTCCTCAAGCGCAAGAAAGCAGCATGTGTTCCCACTTGCATCCTTGTAAGCACATGCAGGGAATCTCCAGAGAGCTGTTAAAATGCCTTTCTTTAGGGGTTGGTTCACTTAACAGTACCTGAATGCTAGGCTCCCATCTCCCCTTACAACAGTTTCAGGAAGAGGTGGTAGTGTCTTTGCAAGAAAGCTTTTTAAAAAAACCAAAATTGACTGCATGCTTTTCCTCCTCTCCCTCTACAACATCCATGCTCTCTTTGCTTTCGGAACTGGCCAGTTCCCACTGCTGCTGACAGACGCTCAGAAAAATACTTAATACCTTACTAGAAATTTTATGCTGCCTGGTGGCCAGGTAGATAGAAAACACAAGTGCCCTGTGCTCTTTGAAGGGAAGGATGCAAGAAGTAGTTTGGCTCTTAGCTGGTTTCAGAGAATCTAAATGAGAACATTTATAAAACTAGGATGTAGGAGAAGTGCCAGTGGGGGAGACTAGTTTATTAGACAGCATGGAATCCATTCCTTCATCAGGGGATCTCTCTGCTGTGGATTTATAATGCTTATTATTGCATTGCAGACTCAATATAATGCAGTAGGGGAAAGAAAGTTCTGTCAAAACAAACAAAAAAACCCCAGCCCTGCATTAACCACCAAAGCCCTAGGAAATCTGACTTCATTGTCTGCCAATCACAGAACTCACTCGCCTGTTGCTGAAACTGAAAAATTTCACAATCTGTCCCAGCAGGGAAGGAAGAGAGCCTGGGAATACACTCACTTTACAAGCTTTTCTTTCCCACTTGCACAAGAGGGAAAGAGCACTGCTGGTTTTGCTGCAGAAGGAAGTAGCTCTGGGCTCACACCCCAGACCCCATGCTGCAAGGAAAGAGCTGGCCTAGAGACTCGTAAAGCAGATGTGCATATGCAGGGGAAGCCCTGCAAAACCCAAGTGGCACAAGGTGTTTTCCAGCTGCTCTGCAGCTCTGATTGCAACCACTTGCATATCACTGCAATGAAACTGCCTACCAGAGCTGGGCTTTTGGAGGGACACACTTCTGAATAGGAGCCGCACATTGCACCATGCTCCAGGGAGTGGCCACAAGGATGTAACCCAGGGCCTCAGGGTCACCCACCCTGTCACCAAAAAAAGTCACCAGTGGTTGTAGCATTAGTTGCCTGGGAGATGTAAATTTGGATGAGCTCCAGTATGGGTGTGTTATTTTGGATGCCAAATATCTTTTTAAGTTAGTATCATTTCTTAGTGTTGCATTAAAAGAAGAGAAGGCAGAGGAAGGAGGAGACAGAATTCCCTACCTGAAGTAGAAATACAGCTTCTCAAGCTGCAAAAAGAAGGAGTGTGCAGCAAGCAGATTCCAAATTCAGAGTGGGTTGGGGGAGCATTGCTCCTCACTGAAGGTTCTTATTTGAGTGGGATGGGAGATGCACAGTGTACTTCTGTCTTGGCCCATGAGTCAGAGAAAGATCGTGTTGCCAAGTAAACCAGCACACAGCAGAAGCCTTTTCCCTAACAGCAGCTCTTGAATCCAAAGCTTTTTCAAAGCCAGTGAAAGAGGTACTGAGCACTCACATTTTTGCAGTGATGACAAATTGCAAGAGGACTCCACTTCTTATATTGTACACATGAGGATTTCAAGGGCTTTTGACTTTGTCTAATCAAAACTCATTTTCACTACAACACTCCAAGACTTTGTTTGAAATCAAGATAGTTTCTTTGCCAAATTTTCACTGGGTAAACTATTGCTCCTCAAATGCCAAGTTAAGTAAAAAGCGAGTAACAAGTTTTAACATTTTTCTCTGCTATTAGTCAGAGAGGAGAACTAAACCTCTGAAGCTTAAGGTTTTTCCACAAAAAGTCAGTCTAATTAAAAGAAAAAAATGCATAGGAAATTTTACCAGAGTGCCTGAAAACAGGAACAGAGGATAGAAAAGCTAAGACAACTCGAGCCAAATCAATGCCCTCTCCTCTGCTAGAGTAAGTTCTGTCTCCATGTTTGAGGTGTGGATTTTGCAGAAGTTCAGTCTGAGCTGCAGACTCTGCAAAGTTTCCACACAGGAGAAACAAAAGCAACAATCTCTCACGCTGCTTGCGAAGATTTCTGCAAGGCAGTGCCTCACCCAGTTCTTAACAGGAAGCTTTCTTTTAACAATAAAAGAGGATGACGAATGAATGCTTAAACACTCTCCAAACCCATTCACTTCTAATTGTTTTATGATATAAACCATGCTAGTCACACAAATGTTTCAGGAAACTTCTATTCTATATGTTCAAAATGAACCAAAATGGTTCTGTGGCATATCTTGTCCCTGCACTGTAGTGCATGCTGCACAAACTTACTGGAAAACAGTCATGGGATGGTGCTCTGGCTGGTTATTACAAACAGCATACCCAGTCACTGCATAAACTCAAGAACAGATCTGCATCCCATAGTCCCCCTTTTAATATAACTTGTGTCAGGTATTGATAGAAGGGAGAAGTAATCAATCTTCTGTTTCATAGAGATGAATGCATCTGACTAGCCCACAAGAGCAACCCTATGCTGAGGAGCTTGTAGGAATTTCCCACTGACCACCTGCAGGGGGAAATCCCACATGCTCTGGGATGAAGGGATTTCAGTTAAAAAAAGCCCTTAATGATTACAGCTGCAGGTTACTTTTAATTGAATTCAGATGATGAATGTGAAACAGACGATTTCAAGCAAGATAAGCAGGGAGATTCTTACTCTTGTCAAGAAGAACACACATTCTCCCCAGCCAGCTTAAACAGGAGCTTTTATACTACTGAAAAGAGAAGCTATGGATCCAAACTATCAAAATCTTCAGTGTTCTAAATAGCCCTGAGGTGAGTTAGCAGGAGGTGCTGATTCTCGTCTTTGGACAGTTCTAGAGGGCCCTGAGAAGCTTTGCCCTTCAAGGACTGACTGTGGAGTTCATGCAGCTCTCCCTGTCACATCAACATGATGGCTCTCCTCAGCCTTGGAGAATGGAGAGGGGGGGATGTTCTCAGAGCTGACTACAGACCCCCCGACCCCCCCCCCCCCAACTTCAGATGCAGTGCTGAAACAGCCTGGGCAATTATTTCCCCACCAGAAAAAACAGGGACTTCCTTTCTCCCACCCTGTTTTGTCCATCTGGATGATGAGATTTTACTTGTAAAAGATGTTGTGAAACAACAAGGCAGTCAGAGTTTTTGATAATGTGTGGGTACCAGTAACTCAACCATGACTTTGGTCCTACAGGACTGCCAGCTGCTTTTCACTTATTATTGTGCATTCAGATGGGTAATGAGATGCTGAAACATAAGCTTGGTAGGCACAATGGATGCCCCACAGTATTGCCAGAAAATAAGAATAGGTTTGATAAGTTTGGGGTATTTTCCATGGAAGCTGACAAAAACATTCATTAAACTAGAGACACTGTATGTCAGGCAGAACACCAACAGAGCAACACGAATATGTGCACAAACTACTAAATGGACATTTCCCCACACCACATCTTTTATTTAGATTCTGAGCTCATTTTAACCATGTACATGGTAAAACTGTTAAAAAACCAAAAGAAGACAGAAAAAAAGTCTAGTCTATTGTTATATGGAAATACAAGTAAACTCACTCCAACAGAATTTGATCAACACTTACTTCTAACATAATGAAAAGAGCACACATGCAGCTCCTCCCTTTCCCTCACCTCAGACCTTTGTGGAACATTATTTTCATTAGAAAAAATGAACTTTAAATGCATGTGTGCAAAAGAAATGGATGAGCAGAACTGGAAAAAAAACATGCCTCATAGCATACACAGTGTTTCACAAGATAGTTGCAGAACAAATAGAAAGCAAAACCAGATAAACACAGACAGCTTGCACTACATTCTCAAGAGCATTTTATGGCAAAGGGAAATGGAGTAGATAGATTTCTACTGAGCCATTTGCTGGTATCTCAATGCTGACTAAAAATAAAATTTAGATCAGAAGTACTACTGAGTAGGTACAGGTCTTGCATATACTGTGTACATTCAGTATTAATGCTTTTATGCTTGGAGCAAGGCATAGGTCAGCACAAAATAAAACCCAACTAATTCTTAAATGCACTCCACAGCTGCTACATGACAAAAAAACTCTTATGACTCAGCTAGGTGGGATTTAGGCTGGCAAGCCCCCTGCAAATACTTTCACAAACCTTCACTACAGTCTGCCCTACCATTCTCTCTATGTAAAGAGATCCAAGTTAGCTGGATAAGTTCTACAAAATCACATTAAGAGGAGGAAAGGAAATCCAGCAATTACCTGCCACAATCTGAATGCAAAGCAAATTTCAGAAAGCCACCAGAGGAAGAGGCACCCTGAAATACTGCATCCCATAGAGTGCCCCCAGCCCTGCTTCTCTGTTATGCAGGCAGTTCACCTGACCAAAGGGAGCACCATTGTGCTCCACCCTGGCTTAGCCTTGGATCAAGCAGCTGATCGTTGTTAGCTTCCCAGAACCCTTTCAGAAGCAGCAGGCACTGCACTTACACCTGAAGTGTAGGCTGATTTGTTAACTAGCTATTGAAATTAGTAATCCTCAGTTGAGTCAACAGTTAGGCAGTTGCTTATATCTCCTTACAAGGAAAAAAATATTTACACTTTTATACTGTCAACAGATCTAGAAGTAGGCAAATACAGACATAGATAGAGTATTCAGATAACCTGCCAACTGCAAGCAAAAATATAAACAGAAGGCTTTCTGCTTTATGAACATTTGCAGCAGGGCAGCAGCTACATGTGGAGCCCTGGAAGCACCTTCTGAGCTGAGTTTAAGACCAGGGGAGTGTTATTTTTGCTATCTCAAGGGTTTTTCTGCTCAGAAGAGCTGTTGATGTTATATGCTTGAGCAACTGGAAAGTAGTGCCTCTATCCCCTTTGGCAGAAGGAGCAGAAGTTTACAGATTCAGCTGCAGTTGCCAGGTAACCCACTAGGTGTGGAGCAGCCTGGACTTTGAGTCACTTTGAACCAAAATCTCTCATTTAATTTAAAACAAATCTTTATGGTGTCCTGCTCATCGTGGCTTCCTGACAAAACTGACACAGCTAACCTCAGCCTAGAGCCATCCCAGTTTTCAGGGACATAGTACATATCCCTGCTCTTCATCATTCACCATTTTAACCCAAGGCTGATCAACATAAGAATATGCTGGGCCAGCAAATGCCTCAGATTATTCTGCCTGAAGCTTCTTCTCTCTTCTATACCTTTTACCACTTCTCTGTCCCTTGTAGCACTTTCTTCCATATATATCCTAGAAGTCACCCTTCAGCTGCTTCCACAGAGAGTCCTTTCCTTGGGCATAGCTCTTTATATATCAGAGGGCCATACTACAGCTTCCCACACCACATGACTTGGGAGGCACCGATGCTTTAACAAGTTATTCCTGTGGAAGGACCTCTCAGAAGGTTTTTTGCTAAAAGGCAAAATGTCATTTTACAAGATCAGGTTAATTGCTCTTTTTCCTAGAGCAGCTGGGACAAAGGCTAGGTGAGCAGCTGGTAACCCTTTCAAGCAATGGGTATGGTTAATACAACTGAAAATGGTAGAGCCCTTTGTCATGCAAAGACCTATTGTTTATGGAGGTGTAATTGCCAAGATTGCCTTATGGGCAAAAACAACCCACCACCACCTCTACACTCAGCCCCTTGCTCTACTTTTTCTGAGTCAGGTCAGAGGAAGACTGTTCAATTCCTTTCCTCATAAAAACCACACAGACTCTCCAACAATGACAAGTGGCTGCTTAGGCTAACCACATGCTTCCCCACAGCCCCTACTTTCTAATACACTCTTGGCAAAGCCAAAAGGACACATTGGTTTGTGGTCCTGTGAGGAGTAAATACTAACGGAGGCCTGAAGCCCATTAGCACACATGGAGTAAATACCAGCTGATGTTCAAATAATTAACCTCAAAGGAGGGTAGAAGTGCAGATGTGCAGGGAAAGATTTTAAGATATCAGCCATACTTTTCACAGTATCAATGAAGGTTCAGCTCTGAGGACAGGCATGTTCCAGGTTTAGGTCTGTGAGGTGTGCAAGAAGACAAAATTTAGGTTCAGCCCATAAACAAATGGGCAAAGGTTCAGTATGAGTTGCAATTTCTTCCACCTGAACCAGTTCGCCCAACCCTGAAGATGCTACTCAAGATATTAGATTTGCTGAGTTTCCCACCTGACATCTTTCAAGGAGGGCAGAAGGGCTCAGAGAACTCCAACTCCACCTTGGCTTATAAACCTGCCGAACATGTTTCTTTGCAAGGTAGAAGAGTCATTTCCCCAAAGGCATGATGGGTTTGCTTTGTCTTTTACCACGTTCTAGCCCTGTGGTGCTAGCTGTTGTCACTGGGAGACAATCCTAAACCAAGAAAGCAAAGAAGAAAAAAAAAAGTAAATAAAAAAACCCACCCAAACCCCAAAAGAACCCAACACATTAAGACCACAACAACACAAAAAGAACATGTTGTTGAGCAGACAAAAGCCAAGATGGATGAAAAAAATGACTCACTTCTTTTCAGCAGTTTTTTGCTTGTTACAAAGTAAAAACAAATGGTGAAACAAGTCATTTCCATTGTGTTTAGTTGCTCTCTGTGGTTTTTACCAGTAGCCACAATTGTCTGTGTTGACTTAAGTATTATTTATAAGGTACAAGGAATGAGTTGTGGAAAAGTCAACCAGGGATTTGACAAACTGCAAGAAAGACCTGGAAGTTTTCCTGGTCTTCACTATGTCTGACACTCACCACCATTGGTCTCTTCCCCTTTTCTGCCCTTGAACACCTTTGGAGGAATATATCCACCACCACCAGTGACATGCACTCTTTCAGCAACCAAAAAGAAAACTCTGGCACCTCATTTGAGAAAACATTCGAAATGGAAAAGAAGATCAATTGATTCCCAAGGAGAAGATAAACAACCATCCAGGCTACAAGGAGACTGTCATCCCCCTCCACCAAACATGGTAGATAGAGAGATATGTCAATGTAGTAAATGCAGATAATCCAAGCAGCCTTGGATTACCAGGATCAATGAGGACAGCACAGATACTTCTATGCTGATGGCACACAACCAGCTTGAGTCTGGAAATGACCTGGCCCCATTTCCAGGCACTGTTGTGCAAATCCACTTTGTTTCTGGACAGGCGCAACATGCTGAAATAGCACTTTTCTAGCTGCACTTACTTACTGGCTTATATCTCCAGTTGACAGATCCCCATTTTATGCTCTACCATGGCAAAAACACCTGGTCGCCCTCTCCTCTCTCTCTTACATATCTTGGCTCAAGTATAATTTGAATTGAAATTTCTAAGCAAAGCAAAAATTTTCATTTTAAGCCAACTTTTGAGAACTGCTTAGAAATACTTACTACCTGCAGATACAGAAAAATGTTTTATTTCAAGCAAATATATTACAGAAGTTTTATTCAATATTTCCAGGTCAATGTACTATTTGGTTACAAAAAAAAAAAACAAAAAAAAACCACCAAAAACCAAAACCCCAAACCCTCATTATTTCCCGAATATCTTGACATAATTTCTCCCTCTTAGGATGAATGCAAACATATTGTAGAGATTCCCAAGGGACAGAAATGTTCTTTCCTCTCCAGTTTTGCTCTGTTAGCCACTAGAATATGTTGGCTGCATAATGGGATCTGGAGGTGACTATTTACTGGGAAAGTAGACACCTTTGTTAAAAGGTGCTTCTCATTCAATGAGGCAAAACAGGATCAGAACAAAGAAATCCAGACAATGTCCTATATTATAAAAATGTTCTGAACCTGGCTATTAGAACATCACAGGCTTGCAGAGATTGTAGGAACCTTTTCTGGTTTTGATTAGCGCAAGGTGCCCCAGCTACTTCTTTTGACTCACCTTCTAACATATCAATTTTAGTCTCAAATCGGGGCAGAAGCCAAATACAGGCAGCATGATTCATGTGTCTCTCACTTCAACCCACCCTCTTCTTCTTGGAAAATGAATTGTCATTTGGTTTGAAGTTATATTTCTCTCAAGTTACATTTTATACGAAATAAAACCTGCTTGCTGAGTTGTTTTGGCACAAATTGTTCTATCACTGCAGTGATCTCACTGCAGAATGCAGCAGGGTAGTAACAACAAGAGCTTTCCTGCAGCAGGGCCATGTGGCCTTTTTGCATTCAACTCACTTAGATTTGTTTTATACACAGCACAACAACCGTACTGGCACAAAAGCAGAATCAGAATAGGGCCCCAAACTCTAGCAAGCTTTTGACCTATGCAGCTTTGCCTGCTGTAAAAAGGTTGACTCTGGATGTCTTCAGACAAGACTAAAGGCAGTGCAAACTTCAATAACCTCAGAGTGATCCTTACCTTGTGTAAGAACTGTAGCTAATCTCCTCTATTGTCAATTAAAACAAATGAGAGAAAAAGAGGTCCAGCTCCAAAGTCAAGGAAATCTGGACTAGTTAAACACAGCAACTTGATTTATTATGCATCTTGCTGTGTCCATACTGATCCTCTCCTAAGCTGTCTTGGCAAGACATCTCCAAGCCTCATTTTGAGTATGTCCTTCATTATTCTACCTTTCTAAAGCAAGATATCCTGCCCCAGGCTACCAGCCTCTTTGACTTGTACTGGTCCATCATCAGAATGTAGTAACTGTCATCAAAATCCCTGGCTCCCTCAAGCCAGCCCTTGGTACAATAAATCTTGGACTTTTTGAAATTGCATATGAAATCTTCATTGGCTCAGCCATTCTAAGGCATGATTAATAATCAAAATAATAAAATGTAAAAAGAAAAGTTAATTACACCCATGCTGGTAACTAAAGGGAATAGATCTCTTGCACACAAAACAAATCCCTGTACATCGACTTCCTCTGAGTCACGCCCCAATACACCCACGCCTCGCCTCACTAAGGTATTTCTCATGTCATCATAGCCTAAAGCAAACACCTACACTCTCTCAGAGCCTGCAGAGGAGAGAATCCAACCTTGCAGCATTGGGATCAAAGGTGCAAACACTACCATCTTCCGAAGGATGTCCTGCAATTAGCAGGAGATAACACGGAGATGGTGGCTTGGCCTGAGGTCATTTTTCTCAAGCGAGAGGGAGCATGAAGGTTTCTGATGTAGCAATAAGCTCCAGACATTGGACCAGATGCAACAAAGGAGGACCCAGCTCCTCTGGCTTCATTCAGTGTGGCCCCTCTGAGGACCACAGTTTGGATGGAGTGAAATGAGGCTCTTACACAATGTGCCTTATTTCAGACTGGGACGTGCAGAGGTGCTTAGTCAAATGTGCATGGCTCTGCATTCAAAAAGCAGGTAAAGAGAGAAAGAGATTGAGAAATAGAAGACAGATGCAGTGGTAAAAGAGGAACGAGGGAGAAGAAAAAAAAAGAACAAAAGAGATAAAGACTGAAGTGTTGCAAATGCTTTCAAGAAAACAGTCTCTTGCTCCTCTCTGGTCTGTTTTGTTGTGATTGCATTTGTGAGCACATGCCCATCTGATAGCTCCAGTTTGCTGCTACAAAGCAACTGTGAGCTAAGAGTTTTGCGGGGTCCCACTGCATGGGCAGGGTGTTTTACAAATGAATGCTCTTTGTGAAGTGACTTTCCACAAAGCATCCTTGCATCAAGTCTAGCTCCTGAAGAGCAGTGTTTCCCACCAGACATAGGAAATTTAATAAGTATTCATGTTCTTGGGTTAAGAAGGGCAGGTCACATTACGGTCATGCAGTGCTCTTAGCTTGCTGTGAACCAGCCTAGTTTGAAAGCCTCAGTAAATCTCAGCCCACAGAGTGACCTCAGGTGCCTCCGGGCTGCAGCTGGTTCTCCTCACCGCTGTGTCACACAGCCTCAGCTCCCTGGCGAGCCTCCTGTCCTCCTGCCAACGCTGCAACATGGCTGAACATCAGTTCCTAAAGCTGACAGCAGAACCCATGGTCTGGCCTACCACCTAGTACACCCTGTGGTTGCCCCATGCTGGCTGCAGCTTCACTAAGAAGGTTTATGCATCCCAATAGCAAGTCCCCACACTGGTCACATCTTCCAAATACTTACTGGAGACAAAGCAGAGGACACTGTGAGTGTGTTCTCCCTGGGAACACCAGGCTTGTTGAGGAAGTCTTTACTGGGTCAAGTGCCCACCACCACACCATCTTTGAGCTGCTGCAAATCCCTCAGCCAGGGCTGGAGCTGACCCTCAGTTCGGACTTCTATCATACATGTGCTGTGGGTTAGATGGCGCTTGTCCTGGGCTATTTTGGGCAGTCCAATCTCTACTTATTCAGGGCAAAACTCTTGTAACATCCAAGCCTGAAGCAACACCTTTCATGCCAGCAGGGTTAGCAGTATAACCAACTCCAAAAACAGGGGCATTAGATACAGAAAGGACACTGAGTGATCAGTCTTCATGGCAAATGCTTTATCCGCAAGGCTTGCCATCCTCAAAAGTTAGAAGCAAACGTTAAACCTGAGGTCAACAGGGTGAGTGAAGCAGTATTTTCTTGCCATGCACTACCTTCTCACAGCTGTGACCACCAAAGCAAAGGCTGGGGCCATTGAACTGGATTTTTAACAATTGTTCCCTTAAGACAGACAAGGAGTTGGAATGACACTTACCTCCTTCCCAGCTTACATGGACATCTACTGCATCTATGAATTTACAATGACTGAAAATCCCAGGAGACTAAAGAGGTGATGTGGGGAGCAATTACACCCATGTCAGTAACTGGGCTGAAGTGCTTCCGTACTTGTCCATGCCAGCAGTGTCCCTACCTTTCCTAATGGTATAGAAAAGGAACATAATTAGCAGCATGCAGCACGCTGATGTGTTTCAAAATCTTTGCTGGAATACCAACACCCAGCCAAACAAACAGAGCAGAGCATGCTGCAACGAATATCTGCCCCATCTACAAATAAGAGCTCTCCTGATTTCAGTATTAGTAACCCGCAGTGAAGAATTCAGCCTGTGGACCTGCCAGGTCTATGCCAGGCAGACATACATCAGAGCTTCTCTGCAGCAATCAGAGACCCATAAAAAGGTGATAGTGATGGCACAGTTGGATAGTCCCGAAATACCAGTTTCTCCATAAATACGCAAATCAATTAAAGGTTACGAAATGCAGTAATTTTCTATGGGTGTAGTTACATGCTTCTGAATTTAATGAGCAAGTAAATGAAGTTGGAAGAGAGAAAGCAAAACACACTTTGGGCTTCTACCATTTTGTTCCTCAAAACCTATGAAACTTCACAAACCTTAGATCACACCTGGTGACCCTTACAGGACCTTCCAGTTCTTGTCATCCTGCAAACAGTAACCCCTGCTCATTATCACCTTGGGCCTGATGATTCTTGGGAGGAGGGAGAAGTAGAATTGCCTGTCAGGCACGAATGTCAGGCACTTGGATGGGATAAAGTTCAACCAATTACACAGATGGTGTGGGGAAAAGGAAAGGGATGGAAAAAGATGTCAAAAAGCAAAGACCTGCAGAGAGCATTAGGACTGGAAATGCGCTAAGTCCACTATTGCCCCATTTTCTGTCCTTTGAAAAAAGTTTTAGCACCTTTCCTTTTTCAAAGCCAGATAAGATACCTTAAGCATCCAGAGAGGTGTTACATCTCCTGCAGAAGGAATACCCTATCCCTACAAATGACAGACATCTGCGTATGGTCCTCTCTCTCAAAAAGCAAAAGAGTTTCCCAGATGAACTTCAGATGAACCCTTCATAATGCACCAACTTTGCTTCTTAGCTTATGACCTTATCTCCCCAGCATCCTACTTTTAAAACTAACCAATTCTCTGGTGCTTTAGGGGCAAATGTTCACATACACCTATGAACCTCTCTGTTTCTCTTGCTTCCTTTACACAGTGAAAATTCAGAGCCATGACTGAGATCTTTGCCCTCATTTCACTCTCTGCTGTACTTTTGAGGGGGGTTCATCCTTTGCAGCAGGCCATTTTTCATGAAAAGGCGATATAGTGAGTCATTCCACTGGCTTCCCAAGGCAGGGGGAACAATAAGGACTAGCCCATGCACAGGCAATAAGAGGCTTTCTGAATCATTCTGCAACAATTTCTTGGCATTGCACTTAGGAGATGAGATACACCTCCATATTTCTCCACTCCCCACAATAGAAGATACTGCCATTTGGGCACATGTAGTAATAGAAAATGTAGGAATAGTGCTGCTGTGCCATTAGAGCTGGTCATACAGTTTCTTTATCTTAGTTTTAGGTGCACAGTCCCATATTTGGTTGCAATTTACGTCTTGCAAACCTGCTCCTGGGACCACATTTGTCATGTTACGTGTTTTAGTCCTAAATGTTCCAGCCATTGTTGAGTGCTCTGTCTCAGAATCAGGAACTGATCCTCCTAGGTGTGATCAGATATCTGACATTCCTTCCAGGAGAGGGCAGCAGCCCTTGCTCAGACCAAGGCCCAGAACTACTCAACTCACTGCTTTCCAGTCACCGGCAGCTTTGATAGTCAAAATAAGAGATTTCTGCTGTGCCAGGATGCAGACAGAAGCACGTTTTCATTGAACAGCAGAGATGGAAAGCAAATACTTTGCTTCTGATTAAAACACTTTTTTTAACCAACAAGAGATGGCTTAAAAAATACGAAAGTTCAAACTCTACATGTAAACTAAAGTGAGAAGAAAATTGTTAGATTAAATGTTCTTTTAGCCAACCACCAGCAACTCTAACCGCCCTATTTAGACCTTTTGCAAGCTTATTAATTTTACAGAATTAAAAACAAACAAACTAAAGAATTCAATAGAATTGAATATCACAAACAAGAGAATCTACAGTTTTTCATTAAAAAAAAGAGGAAAATATTTTGCCTGGCTTTTCAATCATTAAAAATATCTGGCTTCCAGCACTACATCTGAACAGGGTGTTCAGCTAACAGATGCATCAGCAGGATTAATATTGACAGTACTCAGGTCCTGGAATAATTTCTGTTTCACTTCAACTACAGAAGAAAGATTGTGAGTGTAATTGTCAACACAAAACCAGTGCTCAGTAATATTGTGCTCTCCCAAACAGGATCTCAGCTTTGTGCACTGGATTCCTCCTGAGGTCAGCTTACTGCTGCACAACCATCCCATTCTCCTCGTAATGGGGCAAGAGGAATTAATTTTACTTCTAATGAAGAACCACTCCACAACCCTTATTTTAAATTTGCATTACACAGAAACCTTTAAAAAGAAGGTGTCGTTAGGCCAGAGGAGCTGGCTCTGCAACATGCTGCTTTGGTAATAATATCTTTCACATTCTGTAACTTCTGAAATATAGGTATGACATAAACCCTATCGAGGCTCATATCACCGAGATACTGCTAACTCAAGCCCTCCAGCCCTTCTCATTGGGTGCGGAGGGAAAACACTGCAGCCAACCACCCTCCCATAGTAAGCAAAGATGCTTGGATACTGTGCTCTGGAGTCACGTTCTGCCTCCAGTGGTAACCCTAGAAAGACTATCTTTTCAGTTTGGTCATTAGATAATTTACAAAAATATCCCATGCTGTGATCCCAGCACAAAGGGCACGCAAGAGCACAGGTGGAGCTCTGCCTTCCCTCGGGAGGATGCTAAGTTAAAACCAAAGTGCAGGTCAGTGCTGTCAAGGGTAATACAACAGCATCTGGCTTTCTGGATAGGGGTTCTGGTGTTTGGAGAACATTTATTGTCACTCTTGGAGACTTGAGCTCAGCTCCCTGCTTTGAGACAGGCTTCTTTTCAATCCAGGAGCACGTATGTTGGTTTTGTGCTAGAGTGAAAAGTCTTGAGGAAAAATACCTTCAAGATAGATTTTCAGCTACTGTGATGACACAACCATGCAAGGATGCCAGGAAATTAGATTGTCTGCTTCCTGTCCCCCTCCCACACTGGTCAAGACATGAAGCTCTGTTGTGTGATGAAGTTGCCGTTTCCTTATGAGCTATTGCACATCATCTGAAATGGTGCAAGTGCTTATGTCCTGGTCTTTGCCTGCAGCAAATGAAACTTGGCTCTCTTTCCTCACACGTTAAATGTAATTTGCTGCAAACTAGGTGCTGTTGTCATACAGCAATGGATATAGTTGAGCTGCTATAATGTGAACAGTGCCTAATGCCTTTCCTGGCACAAAGGCAGGCTTGAACTCACAGAGCACGTAAGCACACGCTGACTACAAGCTGGCCAATTGAAGTCAATAGAACTGCTTTTGTGGCCACATACTTTGCTGGAGCTTAGTCCCTGTGTCAAGGGCATGAATACAAAAGGTGCTAGACCCTGCATTTCACTGGGCCAGGTAAGCTTTATGAGAAATACCACCTGGTGATCAATTCAGCAGGAGGCACAAGCCTTATGTACTGTGTGGTTTGGAAATAACGTCAGATTATGGAGGCAGCATAGTTTATCCTTTTGTTTCTCTTTCTCTTCTCTTATTCCTATTTATATTAGGTAAAGAGGTGAACTGGCTGAAATATATTTATTGCTTTCCTAGGGAGCTACTGCTTTCCACAGTAAGTTTTCATTTAATTTCTTGAATGAAAACTCTGTAAAATGGTGTGGCTTGTAAAACAGGATGCATTTGGGAAAAAAAACAAACAGTGAACACTATGGGAAAAATAAAGCTTGAAAAGAGAAAAGATCACTTGCACAGCTTTGGGAAGGAAAGGTTCTGAAAATCTGAAAAGCAATTAGCTAGAGATTTCCTGACAACTGCTTGTATACTAAGAGTCTTTTTAAGTTAGACACCTCTGCCTTTCTGTGACTCAATCATGGGGTTGTGTGCCTAATGTCTAAAACTCAGCACTGGGAGCCAGGCTCATGGGCCATTGTTAATCCCAGCTGAGCCAATCCCTCCTGATTTTGATCAAAGAAATGCAATCCTGCAAAGCATAGACAAGACTACCTGGAAAACCTGATGCAAAAAGCAGGACAGAAGATCAAGTTGTAATTCCCCAGAAACATTACATTCACAAACTCTTAGCTTTTTTTTTTTTTTTTTGTAAAATACTCTAACTTACAGATTAAAATATGGACTAAATAGTATCTCAGAATTGGGCTGTCTTCCAGATTCCATCTCACATCTCCTGAGAGTCTGACTGACAAACCCCTGGTATTGCAGAACAAGAAATGTTTTAAGGTTGGTGCCTCTGGGTGCTCCTGTGTAGCTTTAGGTGCTTAAAAACCTGCATCTGTGGTCTTGAATAAATGCTAAATTTCATGGAACAATTTTGCTTCAAGTGCATTTACCATTTACTTGGATAAATACTAAATTTCATGGAACAATTTTGCTTCAAGTGCATTTACTTCATGTACAATGAAGAACATTTTTCCTTACCAAAAAAAAGGTGCATGCGTGTTTTCATTTTGGAAGGCTCTTGGAAGAAGACAAGGAAGGTCACAAACACTTCACCCTGCAAGTGCTTGTGTGAGCATCATGAAAATGTTGTGGGATCCAGCTAGCTGAGGAGGAGAAACTGTTCTTCAGGCAGGTGACCGATGAGGCAGACGCTCCTTGCAGTAGCTGATGACTATGGCATAGTCAGAACAATCATTGTGGTGAACAATGTCTGAATAACCAGCAGGGTGGATACATGGCCAACAAACTCATGGTGAATAATTTCATGCAAACAAATCTAAAACTGTCTGTTTGCACAACATGAGCTCATACCTAAGCACAAAATTTGGTGATATGTTTTTTTCTGTTGAGGTGAGAAGTGATGGTTGCACTGGATTTCAGAAACGAAAGGAAATTGTAAGAGTCACTTTTCTATTCAAAGGCCTCCTTTGCCTCTACTGAGGCCCAACCTAACACATCTCAACCTCAGCCCAGTTCTGACTGCTGTTGGGATGGGAAGCGTCATGGTCTGCCAGGTAAGAGCCATATTCCAGGGGCACACTGACTGCAGCAGGTCCTGAATATTGACTACCATGGGCACAGGCGACTACCTGAGTGCCACATCAGGACAAAGCACACTTAAAATAGCCTAAGTAATACATGGAGAACTCCTCCCAGCTAGACCCAGACATCTGCGAGCTTCACGGAAATTTTGGACCTTCACCCAAAGATCAGAGTTTATCTTTGTCTCAGAAAGGATCAAATCAAAAACCACATACACAACGCAAACTTGGTAGCCAGATTTAGGTGATTGGCTGTTACAGAAACTTGGACTATGCTAGGCAGTTAATAAGTACAGGAAAAAAAAAAAAACCTGCTTACAAACTCAACTAAGGCGCAAGAGAAGCAACGGCTGGCCACAGGCAGCCAGCACAGAGAAGAGGCAGACAGCAAAGACTTCAGCATGAAGAAGTGGAAGTCTTCAGTGCTTTTAAAGCGAAATGTGTAAGCAGGAGGGAGGATCTCCTCCCTCCCCTCTTTTGTCTTCTCTGTCAGATTCAGAAAGAGAACATGCATGTGCAAGAGAGACTTCTTTAATCTCCCCTCCAGAAGAGCAGGTAGGTAGTGGTATCCTTGAATTCTGTGCTTGGGGCAACTGCTCCTCTGATCTATAATGATGCCCATTTCCCATCTGTCTGACTCTGGGACTACAGAAGACCATACCATTTTTTCCCTCCTTGTCACATACTCTGTATACTCTTGAGAGGCAGATGTTACCTCTTTCCTGTGATTGGATACTAGCTACAAATTTCTTAAAAACTGCCTGCCAAGCAGTTATTAGCTTGATTTCTTCCCCAGTACGAAAAGAATTCACCATCACCTTAGAAAAAATAACCTTCTTCTAGTCCAAAATAAAGAATAATATAGCCCTTGAAAAACAAAATTCTACAGAAAGACCAGAAAGCTCCTTAAAAAATCCTCTTCTGATGTGTATCAAAGGAGATACAAATGGAAGTTATCACTTGCTCACAAGCAGCAAGGTGGGAAAGTGCATAGTGTCTCCAGCGTGTGAACGTGAGTTAGCCCAGCAGCGTGTTGTCTTCCAGCAAAACCGGCCACTACCTGAGAGGAAAGGAGATCGGTGAACTTTATGTAAACACATGTAAACCTGCAGAGCAAGGGTAGTGGCACGCATTAGGGACATCATAGCTGACTCTCTGCCACAATGAAGGCTCCCAGCATTACAAATCATGGTACTCTTGACCGGGTAGCTTGGAAGCCACGCAGATGAGCTCTCATTGCATCTTCAGAGAAGCACAAAGGATGACAAGCTGCAAATTCACATGCAGGGAAAACTTCTTAATCCTACTGCCCAATGGCAGGAAAACACATTGCCTTGCCACTGAGGGACATCTGGAAGAGCAGTGCAGCAGGAGCCATCAATGACATGCTTTTCTGTCAGCTCTGTACTAAACACATCAATGTGCTTTCTTGCTGTTCAGTTTCCCAGACCCTTTATTGAGCATGTCAAAAACCTCAAACCCACGAACAAGTACAAATTGTGAGGGTGGCAGGTCTCTGAGGGCCAGCAAGCCTGTTAACACCCAGAGGGACTGTAAGTGCCTTCATTAGCTTTTTTGCCAAGGCTGCTGCTGCAAAGGATCATCTAGAGACCAAAGTGAATGACAGCATGGTGTGAAAGATGAGAGGGAAGGAGAGGAGGGTATGCAGAGGTGCCTGGGCAATGCTGCCATCCATCAGGCAAGCCAAGCAGCTGCCAGACCCCTGAGTGTAAAGGGAAAGGGACTTGGGTAGCCTATTTGCTTTGTTTTCACCATATTCCCTACACAGGCTGCCATGGTCCTGTATTGCCATGTACCCTCATGCCCTATGAGCTTATCCAGCACCCATTCCTGTAGGATGCAGCCATCCCCCTCCTTAGGGTGGCTGATTTAGGGCACTTACCATGGCAATGCAGCTACAAAAGAAAGCCTCTGAGCCTGAGTGGCAGGGCCTGAGGGCACAGGAATTGGCATGCCCAGGAGGAGAAAATCCTTTCCTGCCACAGAGGCCCTGACCTATGCTATGAGCTGGCCAGTTCCCACAGGACTCCAAGGCTCCAAATTCACCCTCAAAACATGGGTCTAGCCCTGTCACCCCTGACATGTAGATAAGTTCAATGCAGAAAACAGCACTTATCTGTCCCTTATACCTAAACCTGTTAGGGTGAGGCTCACAGACAGCCTAGACAGATTTAGAGTTCACCAAACACTTATTTGTGCAGAAAGCCCACATGGATGTACTTTACAATTTCACATCATATATGAGGACCTCCTCTATCACATAGACACATATGTAAACCCTTCACATAGATACTGGCCTGAATTTACCTTATCAATTCACATAAAAACACTGGGGTCCCCATTTTCATGCTTTAAGTAGTGATGGGTCCACAGCATTGGGCACAATTCTCTTTACCATCTCCGGCTTCTGCCATGAAAGAAACACTAGAAACTCTGTAGGGCACTGGAGCACCTTGCTGGGGCCAGAACAGAGCAGGATTTTTTTGTAAGATTGTATATTTTTCAGAATATTAGCAGTCTTCACCAGATGTAACACAAAATCCAACTTTCACAAAACTTTCCTTGTGTTGGGCAAGTTTCTAACATCCAGAGCGGGATTTCTGATAACTAAAAGAGGGAGAATATTAAGCAAAAAGCAAGCAGTCTCCTGCTGCACAATGACAGCATGATCATGTGCAACACTGGAAACTCAGGCAGGTCATTAAAAGCTTACATGAGTGGAAGAGGTGACCGAACACATTTATGGAACTTGCAGCTATTAAGTACCGAGAAAGTATCACGATGGTTTGGGAAAATGCTGCTGGGGCAAGCAGCACTACTTCACCTGTTTTCAGACATATTCCAAGCCATAAAAGGATACAAGCAGAGAAAGGGTTTGGGCTACATAAATCCTTAGCCAGTATGGACGTTTCTTAGTGGCCCTGTGGCCTCCTGGAGTTCTCCTCCTGGAACAGCTTCACTTCCATATAAATGCCTAAATTTTCTTTGGATTAAAGTGCACACATTGGGTGTCATAGTTCACTGGTCAGGGCTGGCAGATGGTATGGAAAGCTTAAACACAAGTTCCCTGATTCTCTTTTGGGTTTCAGCATGTGAAAGCTTCAGCTGTCATTGCAGTAAGAGACCAAATGACACAATCTTGAGAGCTCCCCAAAAATTCAATTCCCTTCCAGCAGCTCCAATCCTATGAAAAGCTGAATTTGCAAAAGGTACTACAATATAAGCTGATGATATCACCAAGACACTGGCAAATGGCTCAAAGGTCCCAAGCTCGGCTTGCTGGTAACCATGGCACTGCAAATTCTGTTTGCTAAATACTGACCCTGAAAGGGAAGGCAAAGGTGAGAAGCTTACAGAAGGCAGGCTACGGTGCATGTTGCTAAGCCACTGAGCAATAACATGTTGTGTGTTTCATGGGTGTGATGGCATCAGTCAAACAGGCATGTGACTCAGCCCTACCAACATTGAATTGAACCTTGTAAAGCACATGGCTAAATTTCATTTCAACCTCTTCTCATCTGTAGGGGATACCAGAAGAAGAAAATAAAATCCCAGCAAGAAAACCTTTTCAATTTAGTGCTGTTCAGAGAAACATCAAAAGATCAAACTGCCAAGCAGGCTAATTTTGAAAATGCTGGATATTTTTTGGATGTAAGATAGCCAGGCCTTTTTGAGTTCACCCCTCAATACTCAGTCAGTATGAGTACAGTTAAGTTCCCAGTCACCAGGAACCACCACTCTCAATCACCCCAAGCTTTGGAGATGAGGCTGGTGTTGGACATGAGAGTGAGTAGCAAGCCGAGTACTGAATCCTTGGGGCCTTAGGAGCCCAACTTCCATTAACGTCACACTGAGAAGCAAAGAGCTTTGATATTTCTTAATAAAACTCAGCACAGAGATCTTAGCGTTCACAAAATAACCAACTGGAAGTGTGCCAGCCAGGCTATACCATTACTGGAACCTGAGCCCAACAGCATGGTAGCTGGTTCAGTCTCCCTAAAACTCTGCACTGCTCCATGACAACTGTCCTTTGGCCAAAAAAACTCTTATGTTCTCATTGGGACCATGTGCCTTTGAAAATGTTGCCTGTCTGTACTACAGACTAAATATCATCCAGGGAAAGAGGAGAAAGGAAAGCAAACAGCCACAGAGTGTGGCAGAGTAGGTGTAGTCAGCAGCCACTCTGCTGAGTCATTCCTGTTCTCTCCAGCATGTTGTGGTTTTAGGGCAGGATAAGGCTCTCTCTGTTCACCTTTCCTGGCCACCCTATACAGATGTTTCTTCAAGTATAAGTGTTGAAGAGCCTCAAGTGCTTCTGCAGACACTAAACCCAACATGGTTAGTCCAAGTCATAATTTACCAATACCAGCTGACTCCTGGGATGAGCAGAAACATGCTGGAGTCGGGATGTGTAAAATAACCCTATTAAATTATTTTTCCCTGGCTGCCAGTGCTTATGCTCGCGAATGCAGTTTGCACATAACTCATGAAAAAAGCTGCGGCGAGAGCAGGTGAAAGAGAGGATAAGGTTCATGGTCCCCATGATTTCAGTGTGGCTAGTCTAGGAGGCACCATGGCAGATCCTTTACTGGGGAGACACTCCCTCACTGATACTCAGAGTGGAGGAGAAAACTCACAATAAGAATCCCACTTCTGCTGGGAGGTTCCCTACCTTACAGCTGGCAACGTCTCAGAGACAAGGTCAAGGATCACTGAGTGGATTGGGATGGAATAAAAGCAACCCCATCACTCCATTTCCCCAGCTCCCTGCAGCACATGAAATTGTGCCTTGGAAAAGTTTAAATTCTCACTCTTTAATTCCCTTAATCCCTAAATGCACCAGCTCTGTCCTTTAGAACTGTATTATAAGCCCCAGAGTCCTAGTTAGTTTTGTTTGTTGGTTTGGGTTGTTTTTTTCCCTTTCCAGAAAGTATGCTCTCACGGCATTTTCAGCTTGGTTTAGGGCACCAACACAACAGGTTCCTCCTCTTGTACCCAAAAGTATTAACCAGCAAGTTTTCTTCCCCACATCTGTGACAGTTTCAGGGACAGGTCAGCACCAAACCTCTGCTTTGGCAATTGGCTTTTTTCATAACATACGGCTCAAAGGTCTGCATACAGGATCAAAGTGATTTGGCCTCATTAGGTCAGTTGGCAGCATTCTCATCCTTCATAATGGTTACCTGAGCCATGAGTGTATCACCCACTGCATAAAAACTCAGTTTCAGAGGCTCATTACCCCTGTTATACACCAAATGTCTGAGGTGCGCTCACTGCATCTTCCATTGGTGAATGCCAGTTATGTGGGAGAGCACATGTACTGCTGTACATATGTGCGCTGTGCACAGCTTTATAACTCCTATTTTTCATTTCAGTCTCTGCCTCAGAAGAGAAGTGGCCTTTACCATCAATAAATGAAGTGTTGTCTGCAATTCTCTGTACCTTATAGATAATGCAGGTACTGAGCAGAGTCTGGATGCCTTGAAGTAAGAAGTTACTATGGGCTAGAAATGCTTTTTCAAAAGATGCTATACTGAAGTTTAGATACAGCAAGAGGGACCCCTGGACATTAAAAAGATGGCAGATAGCTTTTCTCAGTGTTTGAGAAAGAGACCATTGGGCCTTTCACCTCTCCACTCCACCAGCAGCATTTTGTGTGGCCACTGCTTGGTCACCTTCTTGCACAGATCCACCTGGTGAATTGAGTGTTTGCAGAAGGGAGGGTAGTACAAAAGGAAAGCCCACAGTCTTCCCTCCTAATTTATTTTCAGGACCTAGTTCAAGTATAATGCCTGTTACTTTGGACTTTTGGGAGAGAAGTGTACTTGGCACAGATTCTGCATATTTTTCAGTCTCCGGATCTTCTTCAACCTCCATCAGATTGCACCCAATATCTGGATCTGTGCAGTCGTTGGAGCAGGGACTCATTGCTTACATATGGCAACTAGCAGACACCATTCCTGTAGTACTGCACTATCAGTAACAGAATAAAGCAATGATTTTAAATGCAGACCGATTACAAACCTGCTTGGTTTTCCAGTGAGAGTTTCACCAAATTAGGACTTCAGGATCCACTCCAAATATAATATATCTTTTGCTAACCACACAAAGCTCTTTTAAAAAACAGTTGCTATATGATGAAAAGCCTTAATCAAGCACACAGAAGCCGAGGCAAGTTCGTTGTATTACCTTGTTGAAGGCACACTAAGTTAATCCTTGTGGAAAGTCCCCTCCAGTCCCCTGAAGTCATTGTAACATACACACAAGTGTGCGTGCATGGGTATAAATAAAAAAATGCATCATGGACCTTGGTCACCAAATCTGGCCTTATTTGTAAGTGCTCCTCTTGCCACAGCCTTTTCTAGCCTTGACTCGATGGGGAGGAGGAAGGAGTCACCTGTTGGTGTCCTTGACAGATGTAAGTGTGGGCACGTGAGGGGAGGCATTTTAGAAACAGGGAAGGAGGGAAAACTGCTCTCAGCAGCAATGAAGGGTCTGGCAGAGCCTGCTGATGAAAAGTTCAACACTGAACAAAAGCTACTTGGAGGAAAAGGGCATTAGGGGCTGGAGAAAATGCAGTGCAGTGCATCTCCTGCTCTGGGAGCAATGGAGAGTAGTATTAATGGCAAAGCCTATCAGCATGCAAACCCAGCCTCCATAAAACCTGTTCAGTCTAGGGATAATGAGAGCTTGCTAAAAAGTTTTTAAGGAAACATAAGAGAAATATGTTTTTTGGACCACATTCATGACAAAGCTGTCACACATGTCCTGTCCTTCATGGAATGTATTTCTCATGTAAGCTGCAAGATCTGAGCTATCTTCTGGCAAAATGTTAAGATTTTATAGTAATTTGGGGGGTTATAATTGTTTGTGCTTTCCAAGGAAAAAAAACAACCAACCCCGTTTGGATGTAGTGATCTTCCCTGAAAATTCAAAACAGGCAGGAGAATTTGTTTCCTTGCTATGCCTGAAATTACTGAAAGAAAAAACATTTCCATATCATTTTACAGATGCTGCTCTCCTCCTTCACCCATTTCATCATCTTATGTTCTCAGGCTTGCATACATATGTAAGCTTCACTATACACAGCAGTGAGCACGGTCAGACCACCTTGCGTTCTGGGCACTGCTGTAATGCAGCCACTAATAAGACTCTGCACAGTTCAGCATCTGGTGTATCATCTGTTCAGGACATTAGAGCAAAGGAATGGCTCCATGAGCTAATATATTAGTTATTTATCTTTGGCTCCTTTAACCAGGAGCAATTGTATCCTTGAAGCATGGTGAAAGAATATTTATTTAAAGTGTGTCTTTATGCACTCATGTACACACACGCGTGCATGTTCAGAGTCTCAAACAGAACTGAAGTCAGGATGCACACAAACCCCATTCTCCCATGTGTTAGCAGTGCCAGAAGGCCAAAGGGAACGAAAAGCATTTTCTACTTAGCTGAGTGCTAAGAACCTGTATTTCAAGTAATTTCTGTTTGCAGAACTAAGCTGAACTCCCCTGCAACCCAGGTGGGAGGCAGAGCAGCCCTCGCTTGCGGCAGGTACGCCAGCTGCAGAGCTCCCCATAGCCCCCACGCATGCAGAGGGTAGCTTGCAGCACAGCCAGTCCCGAGAAGAGGAAACCTCCGCAGCAGCGCATGAGCATGTGCCAGTTCCCCAAAAGCCTGATCTGCAAAACATCAGAGACAGCAGCTCTGCTAACCCCTGCTGAGCTGAAGGTCAGGGAAACAGGACTTTGGGAAACTGCTGCTTAGGTACCAGAGAGCAGAGACGGGTCCTTCAACCTCCTATGCCCAGAGGCATGAGAAGTGCCCAGTACCTCATCATTATTTCAGCAGCATTTGGGCAGCCCAGGATGTTCCAGCTTGGAGCAAGTTTGGACAGCAGATTACAAGTGTTCCCAACACGAGGGATGCCCCATTTTCTACACAACCACACAGCTGCCATACCAGAACTGGGCAGAACTGGAAAATTATACCATATATTAACGTGGCATGTGAGAGGGTTATGGTTTACCTTTTGTTCTTATTTAATGAGAGGGCGGGAGAGGAGGGGGTTAAGGGAGGGGAGAGATCATGATAGATGAAGGGAACTTGCTTGGCTAACTCTCCATAGCCTGTAGCTACTGCAATATTTATGAAAAGGAAGGTGCACCTTGGCAAGCTAACCTGCCTGAAATTGGAAAGTTTCAGATGAAAGGGAAACCCTATAAAGTAAAACTGAGCCGTGCTTGAGAGGAGCATGATGGCAGGGAAAGAAAAGCTGTCTCCTCACCAAGAGTTTCCACTTCTGAATGCTTTGCTTTGCCCCAAGAACACACGAAAGAAAGCAACCTGGCCAGGCATGCCTGCTCTCAGGGCAGAGGAATCAAAGTGCCTACAAACATCAAACTCCCTCTTCCCCATTTGGCAGAAGTCCTCTGGCATGTGCCAACGCTGCACTGGCCACAAAAGTGGAAGGACCCCATCCTGACATTGGCTGATTTCTAATGCATTTTGCTGAATTTTGAGGTTATTTGCCCACACAGGGTGGGGCTCTTGGGTGTCCATTACAGGTCTGCTATTTCACGAGGAAAACCTTGAAGATGCTATCATAATGGCATTTCCTGCTTCTTGTACAGTTCTTATTGAGAAAAGGGCAAAAAGAGGCAAAAAGAAGAAAGCAATTTTCTGTCAATGTTACCAAGATTTCTTATTTACCAAATAGTGCATCAGCATAGGGCTTGGACCTTTTTAGAAGAAAAAGATATCATTTAGATGGAAAAAGTATGAATGCAAAATATTCCCTTGACTTCTTTTTAGCACAAGACATGGAAACAACTCTGAAAATTTTCACAAAAATATGTGATATAATATAGATAAATTTTAATTAAGATCTTGCCTGTGGGCAGACCCACATCTCGACTCTTATCTACCAGCACAAGGCACTCCCAGTATTCTGTGCTACCATGGAAAAAGCAAGCTCTGTGCATGCAGGGATGGGTTTCTTTAGTTGCCAAACTGTTTCCTCCAGAGAGACAGCTCCAAAGCAAGGTGACAAGCCACTGCTGGAATTGGAGAAGGGTTCATTTTTCAATTTGGATTAAAAAAAAAAAAAAAAAAAAAAAAAAAATCTAGATCTTTCTCATTGTCTCCTCCCACCAGAAAGAAAGGTTTCAACTAAACTGGATAAGTAGCTGTGCTTTCATTTTTTAATTATAATCTCCCTAATTATGATCTCAACCTATCAGTAAAAACAAAAGAGAGGTCTGAAAGATTCAAAGAAGAACGGTGTGATTTTTCCAGCAGTTTTTCTTATTGTCCCTTCCTTCCCACGCCAGCCCTGGCACACAGGGGCAGGGGAGGAGAGTCCTTGGCACTCTGGAGGTTCTCACACCCCTCTCCTGTCTAGACCAGGGCTACGTCTGATTTTCTGTCACCCCAAGGCTACAATTTCCAGTAAGAAAATATTAAATTCAAAACCATCTGCCCATTTTGTCTCCTTCTGAAAAGTCAAAACCCGTCAGAGGCCGAATTCCCACATCTGGCATCAGAAACTCTCCCGTCCATTTTGCAGCTTTAACATCATTGTTGCTCAACCCATGACATCAAACATCCACACAATGTGTTTGGGGCAGGGATGGACATTCATATAAAGCAAGGATTTCACCGGGGCATTGAGGAAAGAGCAAATATAGCATGGGGCAATGGTGCTGGGAACTGGGGAGGATTTAACCAATTCACTTCTCATCTGACTCGTACTGCTGTCCTCTGACCTTTCCCTCCAGAGACCTTCGGCTCAAGCCTGCTTGCTGCCAACCAGGCCAGGGTTTTGTTTGCAGCATTAATCACAGGCAGCCCTCCCTGATGTCTCGGTGGCAAGCTGGGGTCAGTGTCGGCATGCTGGAAGGGGAGGAGGAACAAGGCTAGTCAGTCAATCTGCTGCCTGGTGTCACGAATGATTTACGGGCTGCTTCAAACACAGCCATTGATCTGTTCTGCTTTCCCCAGCACACTTGTCAGTGTGTAATAAAGCCAATGGGAATTCCTGTGTGTTGAGTCAAAGAACTTAAATATGCTCAGGTTTGCTTATTTAGAAAAACACACCTGAAGTCTCCCCATTTGGGAAGCAGCTCAAGATTTACAATCCTGTAGAAATTTGCAAGGGTAAGAACAAGAAATACAACCCCAACCAGCCCTTTAGGCAGTCAGCCAATTAATCTTTCCTTTGCTGTCTAGTGCTTGTTCACCTTTCTGCCTTCAGCAGTTTTGGGAGATCTAAGCCAGGCAACGGTGGTGACTTCCTCCTGCCTGGCCTGCAGTGAACCCCCGAGAGCCGTCCTGAAGGTGAACCCAGCAATTCCCTGGGCTGCATCTCCCATGAGGGCTGCTCTGGAAATCACCTGCCACTCTTGGCGCAGGCTACCCTCGAGGCCAGGCCAAACACCGTGCGCTCTCTGATGAAGCACAGGGCTGCATAGCCACCTGCAGCTTACAAGCAAATGTCCGCATAGCTCACAGATGGCTTGAACTGAGAGGACCACCAACCTCACCAGCTCTGGGACCTTTGAGGACCTTTCTAAGAACAGTTCTCTCATCACCTAGGAGTGCTTCAAGGAGGGAAGAGGTACAGAGGTGAGCCAGGTCAGACAAAGTGTGTCTGCACCGCTGGCAATGCAGGATGGTGCATGCTGAAGGACGGCATGGAGCACTAATTTCTCTCCTCACTGCTCCCAGAAGGTTGCCTGAAGCAACCTACATGGGCTCAAGGGCAGACAAGGCGCCTTGCCCTAAAGACAGCACAAATGGTGCCACCAGCCATGAGTGGCTCTGCTCTTCCAGTGTCTGACCTTAATTGTAGCATCAGTGACTCCTGCCTTCCATGACCCATCAAGAAGGAAACATTGCTCTACTGCTCAGCATGGGCTGTGCATTTAAAATACTGAGAGGGTAACACTTTCATCCAGTATAATGAGTGAAGACATCTTATTCTCTTGCCTTGTGCTTGACTAAAAAAACCCCACCCAAAACAAATAATAAAAAATCCCCAACAAAACAAATTTTCTCATGCAACATTTTAAACCAAAAAATTTGCATCTCAGATCAGAAAAATGTTAGCAAACTCCCAAAATTCCGCTTGTCAAGAGTAGTTTTTCTAAACATAGCATTTCCAATATATTCTTCTTTTTCTAATTACAAAACCCTGACTAATGAAGCTAATCAGAAAGAAGTTGATAAGCCCCATCAATTTTTATTCTGACAAAATATTCACTTTCTCTGCAAAGAAAATTCCCATTAACAATTACTAGGCAGCAGAATAAATGAGATTGCAGAGCAGAGCTGTTCCACAGATCTCATTAAAACTGCTAACCTAGGAGCACAGTACGCTCCATTTCAGAGCACTCCTGAATACTTGACTCCTCTGGAAAGGCAGGGGTGAACCATTCGCATCAGGTATCTCAAAAATCGCAGAATTCCAATCAGTGTCCATTTAGATGTTGGCCCTGGTTCAATAGATTTTAAATTTCAGGTACTGTACATGTCATAACAATCTAACTGCATAAAAAGAGACACAGAGAGCAGAAGTTCCTAAGCAATATTAGCGCCAAGTCTGGTTGAGTAATGAATAAAAATGCACACCTATGGGACTTTCCATAGTTCTTATCAGTTATCAAAAACCCCCAAGAGACACACATCCTCCAGTCTCGCTTTTTTCTGGGATGAACTTCCCAGCACTCTGGGGTGGGGGGAGAGGAGCGGGTAGAATACAAAATCCTTACTGAACAAAACATTGAAGTAAATGCCATTAAAACACTGATATTTAAAACACCCACTCACATTTGGACAGCCTGGGAAGGTCTGCCTGCGGTGGGGCTGGATTCCCCAGCCCAGTGCATAAAACAGTTTCTGGTTTTGTCCAGCCAAGCACTACTTCCAATAAAGCCTGTCCTCATTATTGTATCTTCCCACTCTGACACACAAAGGGACAGAAAGAGTGGGGAGGAGGTGAATACATAGGAAAAGAGGCCATTTTGTAGCCAAAATCATAATTGCTAGGGCAGAAAAAGGGATTTCTTGCTTTCTGTTCTTCAGTTTTTAATTGGCCTCCCCAGTCACAACACAGCTGCCACTTCAAGGAGGACAGAAACATCAAATACCCCAGCACTGGGACTGCCGGCATCTCTTGTGTAGATTAGCACCACTAACCCATTCTCCTTTCTAGGGCAGCTTTTGTGGTTTTTCTTGTCCAGAGACAAGTCCTAGGGTAACAAAACTAGCCAGCTTGTCCTACTAGCAGCACAGACACTGCCTCATCTCTGTATGAGACGGAAGCTTTTCCCCAACAGACCCTGCGTGGCTAAATCTTACTGTAGCGACCAGCTGCAGTCAGCATGTAAACAGCACATGCATTCGAAAGCAGCTGGGCAGCTTGTGTAAATGCTGGCATTTGCAGTCAAGCACTTGGATCCCTGCCTCAGTGCAATCCTTGCAGTAGGGAGCTCTTAGCTTTGTGATCCAGCCCAGGAGTAGTTTCCCTGAAAAATCCGGAGACCAGCACAGGTTAAAGTTGCTGCAAAGGAAGGATTTTCCTGGTACACTTTGGCCCTGACTTTAGTGTTAACATCCTCCCAGCTGAGCAGGAATAGGTCAAGAAATGTATGGCATCCCCTCAGTGGGAAGACAGATTTATGGGGATCTGGGGACACTGGTTTATACTGGCTGAAAATCTAGCTCTAAACATCTTAGAAAATTTGGTAGAAAACTGTGCAAGAGGGATCTCCATTCCAGGGATTTAGCAGGAAAAAAAAAAAAAAAAAAAAAAAAAAAGAAGAGGCAAATGTGAACCTGTGACTTCCCCAAAATCAGCCGGTAGAGGCCCAGCAAGAGAAGTGCTTCATTTGAAACAGGCTTATACAGTGCCGAACACTCCCTCACATTCTCCCAGATAAAGGGAGAAGAGTTGTTCTTCCACCTCACAGATCAAGCCTTGAACAAGGCAATTAATTTGAAGATGGCAATTTGATTAGACTCAAATTTGCCTGGAGTAAAATACATCCATTAACAAACACCAGCTAATGAGAAGGTGTTCGGTTTCCCCTGGGCTTCCTGGCTATGTCAGTTGGGAGCATGTACTGTGGTCTATTCAGAGCTAAAGGTGACAAACAGGTGGTTAACACAAGACTCTGTAAACTTTGTCTTTTTCAGACTGCATGTAGGAAACAACCCCAGGATGCTCAGCTCTTCACAACACTGACAGCAAAAAGGGGTGAATGGGCAAATAACACAGAGACACCTGCCTATGTCCCTGCCAGCCCAGACACTCCCAGGACAGGAGGTGCCACACCAACAAAATGAGTGGTGAGGTCGCCTCCAACAAATAGCAGGATAAAGCCATCAGTGGAATGTGCCACATACTGCCACTGTGGGAGATGCTCCCATGATCAGGCCACAGCTAGCTTGTCTCACTGGCTCAAACACCCACAAATCCCACACCTCTACACTAAGGGATGACCTTATAGCCACAACTTCATTTTACCAGTTTGAATGTGGTTTGTTAAACCTATCTTATCACCAAATAACAATCCTTCCTGGAGGACCACACCAGGCAGTTACAGAAACACTTGGTGCAGATGCAGAGCCATCGCTACCCTGGTGCTGTGCTTACTCTCACTTGAGGATGCTGGAAAGCGCAGCTATACATAACTTTCTTGCTCAGTGACTGTATGTGCATTCCGATGCACTCATGTGGGCTCGTTCACCACTCTGCAGTATCTTCTAGGTGCAATCTGATGATGAGCAGTCTACATTGCCACAGCCTGAGGTACACTGCCACGAAGCACATGCATACACATTTAATCTGCCACCAAAACCAGCAATGTCTCTTGAGATGTTCAGTACAGAGTCACTAAGGGGAAAACCAGCTACCCCAGTCATGCAGATGCCTTTGAGAGCATTTGTTAGTATTGCCATAACATGGTATCTGCTGGTTTATGCACCAGCAGATTCATTTTGCACCAAATAGGTAACATTTTGACTAATCCAGTTGTTTGAACCAAGCTTGCACGGGACACCTATGTAACCATGCTACACATCACTCCCCTATTGGGCTTGAGCTCATGGCAGCCCTCTTGAAAAACCCTGGAATATCTGCTTATTAAGCAAATTTTAACAATAGCTTTTGTGCCCTGCCTGTGTGGTAACGGAGTGTGTTTAAGCCAGCGACAACACTGAGTTCCTTGAAGTTGCTAATGGGTTAAAGCTGGGACATCTGGTGAAACATTAGCCTCAGCTGTTCCTCAAATGACATCTTCTTGGGTCAAATTTATCTCTTCTTGCCAGTCCATCTGCTCGCAGCCTGTCAATGGCAAACACTTGAGAGCCTCAGAGCAAGCGAGGCTGCATACAGCAGTGAAGGACAGCATCTTGGAGTCTAACTAGATAGTGATACAGGAGCAAAAATAGCTCCCGTGCTCTCCCCTCCCAGTCATCTTCCTCCCTCTGCACTCCAGGGTCAGGGTCAGGCCAGGGAAGCGGTGTGCCACTCTGAATACAGAGTCCAGACCAGGCCACCCAAGGGCTAACAAGAGACTTGTTTGTTCCCTAAGGCAACAAGGAAAAAGCCACCATACACAACTCAATGAACTACTGTACTTGCCTGTGCCTCGAATGGCCCAGGGGAGTGCTTCATATCCATGCTGCCAGCTGGTGAATGTTCATTTCTTTCAGCAAGGCACTCCAGAGCCTCCTGGTCTTTGCTTGCCACCCTGGGCAGTCCTGCCCACATAGACCAGCCCAGAGCAATGCAGTGGGAGGCAAAGGGAACATGGAGGCTACCAGTGAAGGCACAAGATGAATTTGCTTCTCACTTCCTGAAAAGTCTGTACATTCAAAGGCCATTGCCTCCTTGCCCATGTCTCTAGGAAGGAGACCTTTGTTCAAGAAGGCAATGACCCTCACTTCAGATATGACTGTAACCCTGCACAGACAGATACACTCCTCTCCAAAGCAAAACTTCAAGAGCCCCAGACCACCTGAGGCAGCCTGTAAAAACAACAAGGTGGAAAACATACATGGCTTTCCCTGTTCCTCCTAGGACATAATGTGTCTGAGGGGGAAAATGATATAAAACCTGTCTAAAAGATGAAATATTGCAAGGATTCCTGGAGGTCAACTAGCGTACAAGTGGGCAGGGAGTCCCACAATTAGGGTAACCTGGGCAAAGCAGATTAATCTGCCCTTGCTGTCAGCTGACCAGCAACCACCTCTGAAGAGGCATTAACCTGATGGGTCATGATCTGGTGAATAGATGTTTTGGTTTAAAATGGGCATACGCAGCACAAAGCTCACAGTTTGTCTCATGGGTTACAAGGGCATATTCATGGTTAAACAAGCACTCTGTGCTGTTCTGTCTTGCTACCACAGTGGTGATGTCCCACAACTAGTGAGGATCAGTTTCAAGCCAGCCCTTTTCTATGCAATGAGACATTTCTACCTTGAGTCACTCGGATTCTTTCACAACAGTGTCATAACACTGCACTGTGCTATTGCAGGACACCTGCTCATGTCCCAGTGCTGCCCAAAACACGGCAAGGAAACATCATCATGACTCCCATGAAGCAACGAGGCTTCCTTGCATGCTGTGAATATCCTTGAAGAGGAAAATGCTCTTTCACCCTGCCAGCACTTTCCAATTGCTCTAATGAGCCACATGACTGTAAGAAAAGATTTGCCTTCTCCTTCATAGACTTCTTCATATCCTCAATTAACTACGTTAACATCGTAACTATCCCCCATCCCTGGCACATGCTGGCAGCTGGCAAAGCCCACATTTCAAGACGTGCTTGATGCATTGCTGCACAGCGGATCAGGAGACAGACATTCTAGTGTGCGTCAGACACCACATTTCTCCATCCTTGAAACTGATCCTGCCGGAGTGTGCTCTCTGCAGAGCCAGGACTTTAACCCCACAGTGCTGCTGCATTTTTAAATATCATGTTAATACAGTGTCGTGGTGAGGATTTTGTTCAAGGGAGGATGGCTCTACTCTGACCTTTGGCTCCAGAGGCATGCTTTAAAATTAAAACCTTGCTTCTTGTGTGACCCAGCACTCATTTCTCTCCATTCATACAATAGTGTGATTTTAAGAACTGGTCACATTCTTATCTGCTAGTGTGCATGGCACTCTGTATGTGCCAGCAGAGGACAAGAGAAGAGCAGTACGCACTCCAGTATTTTTAAGCTAAGAAGTCTTATACAGATGTGTTAACTCAGGAAACAGAAAAAGACCTTGGTATTGTCCATCTGAAGCGGTTGTATCGCAGGTCATGAGCTTAGATTCGGAGCCACATAGATCAAGAAATTACATTACACCAACAGTAGAGCCAATCAAAAGGCTCCTCTGGGATCCTGAACTCTGCTAAGGAGAGAGCAAGTAGGATGGTGGCCAGGAAGAGCAAAAGCAGCATTCGGAGCCCTACTCCTGCTGCCACACGCTCCTGCTTCACCGCGGCAAGTCCTCTCCTCACCATGTGCTTGCTTCTGCTCCTGCACTGTCCCCCCCAGGCAGCAGGTAGCCTGGAGGCACCTTGTGTCCACCGGTCTGCAGAGGTCTGTCCATTTGTGCTGCAAATCCCCCAGGACAGCCAGTCCGACTTCAAGAAATGAGACTCCCTTATGCTTTTAATTGTGCTACCCTCTAGTGGCCAATTCCATCCCCTTGAAGCTCAGAACATTGCTCCTTGCAGAGAAGAGTTGGACTGCAAACCTTCAAGACCAGAAAGCAGCTTGGTGCTGTGCAAGAATGACTTGCACATTTGAGAAGAGGCAGAGACCTAGCAAGGTCAAATGCTAGTCCAGGCAGAGTGTGCTCCACCAACTTGTCTCTGCTTTGGTCTTAGGAAGGGGAAAATCCCTCTGCTGAGGCTGAGAGGTCTTGGCACGAGCAGGGTGAAGCCAGCTCAGTATCAGCTGCTTGCAACACAACAACCACCACCAAATTTAGGCTCTAGGCAGGCTTTCCAACAGAACATGCTTCCTTCTGCTTCCCTGCTTGCTTCCCCCACTGTCTCACACCAGGCACTCCAGCAGCTTAGATGTGAGCAGAAACACTCAACATGTCAGTAAAAATGGGTTAGAATTCAAGGAACATCCTTGCAATTACTGAGATAATTGCTGCATTTCAGAACCAAACATTACCTAATGGTGCTCAATTATCTTGTGGCAGGGCCTGCAATGGCAGCAACTAATTGCTTAACTGAAGACTTTCTTCTTTCCACCCTGTGTCAACATGCACACATGCAATTAGGCCATTGGTGCAGGGAGAAGAAGAGATACCTGTTGTGAAAAGAGGGGTTAAGCAGCAGCCACAGCCACGTTTTGAAGATCAGTGGACAGGTGTCTTGCCTCAGACATTATAAGGATGTGAAGCAGAACTGGAAAAGCCCAGGAGGGAACAAGGATACAGATTTTTGCTTTCTGTCTCTGAACAGTGAATTCCAATGACTGCACAATGCGACCAGTGCCACTCTTACAAGTCTATATGCCCTCAGGCTCAGCTGCATGTTAGTAGCCTTTTCACAGTTTGTCTGGAGAGTTCACAGATACTAGCACAAAAAAAAAGAAAAAAAAAGAAAAAAAAAAAGAAATCAACTGCCTAACAAGCTACATTGAAGACTTTTCTTCGGTTACTTTCAAGCTTGTTGAAAACCTGCTTGTTGTTCACCTCTTCACAGAACATCTGATATGAAAGGAAAGGGAAGATAGATATACTTTTCTTGTTATTTCCTATTTCATCACTTCTTCACAATCCTCTTTACTATCTCAATAACTCTCATAAGCAGAGTCTTTCACTCTGTTTCGACCCAGAGCTACTCACTGTCTTCCAAGCTCCCATCACTTCTCCCTGGCTTTTTCAGCATCTCCTCCATCAGAGGGGAAAACACAAGATCTCAGAACAGGCCATTGCCCTTGTGAAAACATCAGGTCTTGGTTTCTACCCCTCACTGCTCATATTTGGTCTGTTCCTCTGACCAGACAGAGCTCACCACAGAGCCAGCCCCAGGCCTTGTCTCCTGAACATTGGGTACCCTGGATCCAGAAGCCATGCCTGTTCAGCTTTGCTCATCCTTTCCAGACTCATGCTTCTCAGGCACTTTGTTGTTCTCACGGCTGCTTTGCTGTTCAATCACCAGCTCAACTCCCTCCTTTTGAAACCCTTCTTCACTACTCTTAATAACATTTTTTTCTACAATTCATCACAGTTTCCACAGCACTAGTAAACAAACTAGAGCTGACTGTCCAGCTCAAAGACCTCCGTGGGGGCCTTCAGTGTTATGGAAAACTGTCTGTTCTCACCCTGGTTTTGTAGGTCTGACAGTTTCAAATTGTAGCAACAGTTTACTGTCATCCTTGAAGTTACTGAATTGCCCTGTAAAGATTTGCGACAAAAGCTTAAAGACCCCCGAATCATATCTTTCAAATCTCCTGTTTCCTCTTTGCTACATTAACAGCTCTTATAGACTAAAGAACATAATTTCCTCGCCAGAATGCCATGGTAGTTTGTCCTCCTTTCTATCTATCATTTAAGTCCCATGCATGATCTTTAGACTCATATTTCAGTTATAAAGGAGACAGGAGCCAGTGGGGTACTAAGGTTTTGTGGACTCAAACTGGTCACTCAGAAGAATCATAACTCAGCAAGGGAGTAGTTACCATCTCCTAAAACTGAGAGCAGTTTTATAGCAGACACTTCAGTTTGCTAGCAACGCACGCTCTCCATTTTCACACGCACACACATGGGCTAATTGTTTCACAGTAGTAACCTCACCTGCAATTAACCACTGTTTTAAGTCTTTGATCTTTATAACTCTCCAGAGGACAGCAGGATTCCCACATAAAAGCCTTTTATCTTATTCCACATGTAAGAGTGACCCTATGCTCCTGTATTTATTAAAAAAAAAAAAAAAAAGTTCTTACCTGATCTCAGAGGTTCTTACTGAACTGAGTGAGGCTGTGGCAAGGGGGGAATCGCACTTTAAGGGATAGCTCTCCCAGATGCTAAGGGTAAGTGATTATAGCCCTATTTTGATGGCCTTCACCTGCTCCCTGATCAGACTGTTGCTCTGCTGACATCCCGAGCATCAAGCCCATCCTGGAGATGGACTTCTTTGGGATATGCCTTGTCTTGCTGATTAATTTCTGAGAGTCATTTTGATTTGTTTGAGCTATTGTCCATGTCGTGGTTTCAGCTGTTCACTGCAGCCAATGGAGCTCTGCTACATGCCAAGGAGAAGACATTTACATCTGCTCCTCTAGCTCACGCTAAAGCAGTAGGGTGCACACGACTCCTGAAGAGCCAGTTGCTGGATTTTGCCTGGCTGTTTTTTCAGGGAAAGGGTTGCAGCAGAGCAGGTAGCTCACAGGCCCAAGCCATAGGTCTGGGCCCAAAGAAAACAAAACGTCAGGGCCTTAAGGCTCTTAATTAACTCTATTAGAATGGTAATCAGGGCCTGCCCAACCCCAGAGGAATGGAAAAAACCCTCCAGTGTAAGATGCACATAAAGGTACTGGACTGAAACATGAATATTTTTTACTCACTGTCAGTGGCTAGAAGGCAGTGTGGAGTAGGGGGAAGGGGAAAAGGAAAGATCCTCAGCTCAAGGAGCTTCTACTTTAGCAGCAAGATGTAGGAAGCAACCTAGAAATCAAAGAGATTTCTGTGAAGTGCTTTTGCTTTTCTGCTTTCGAAACATCTGAAAAATTTAGAGTATATCCTTTATAGTTCATTAGTGCACAGTAAAATATGCCCTTAACCACTTCCTTTTGGTGGTCTTTTTTTTTTTTATTATTATTATTTATTAGATTTGGCTTAAAAAGAAGTCTCTTCTGCATTTCCTCACAAAGGGGCTGATGGGACAGCTTTAGGAGAGCCAGCATTGCTTCCATGCCTATATGAAGAGTTGTGCTCCAGCAATAACACTTTTTTCACCTCACAGGGATGTACTTCCAGAGACTGGTCCGAGGGAGATGTAGAAGTGCCTGGTTCCTACAGCTACCAGAGTCCATCCAGTCACTGGTACAGCAGCTTCGGACACCTTCCAAAAAATTCCCATAGGTACAGCCAGCTGGTGAAGCTGATTTGACATTGGGGAAACGAAGCCATGCTGTCCTACGTTGCTTCCCACTGAAGGAATGAACAGAGGAGTTTTGTGTGTTCTGCATATCAGAGTGTCCCATGGGCCTCATAAGCCCTTCTCCCAGTGACAGATACAATTCTGTCGCTTGGGTGTCTCCTCACTCTCTGGAACCCTTCCAGCAGCCAGGGGAAAACCACCCTACGTGAGGAGCACTCTGGGGCTGCTGTGAAAGGACACAACATCCATCAGGCAGCAGGAGCTACTCATATCACTCAAACTGTGTGGGTTTGGGGTATCACAGGTAGCGCCAATGAGGATGCATAATTTGAGAACCCCAGAAGCTACTTTAAATTATGAAATCAGCTTAATCTGTCTGCCCTCTTTGGAAGGAAAACTTTGCACTACCTTTCTCCTTTCAATAGGATCAGAACAGCATTTTCCCCTGCCATGAGCAGTTGTGCATCTCCAGTGCATGATGATAGAGGATGTTTTAGAAGGCAGCCTGAAATGCAGTGCTGTCAAGGTACAGGCCTAGCAGGCTCCCCTGGCTCTGCATTTGGTAGCAGCTCCTCTTGCCAGCTGCCCACAAGTGTAGTGCTCTAGTGTTTAAGCACATGGCACACGGGTGTCACCGAGTTCAAAAATTCCTCACTCACTAGGCACCCAGGTCTCAGCCCCAAGATCTCTCTTTCATCTTCTTTGGTTGTAAAACTTACAATATTGGCTCATCATTTATAAAATGCCTTATATCACAAAGTCTCTCTGAAGTATAGTTTACCCCAGTTATAAGAAAAATAAAAAATAAAAATATCAAAATCACAAATAATGTGTACTCAAAATCATCAGTTAAAATCATCAGTTAAAGGTTTCCTTTGCTTTCTGGTTTCTTCACTTTCAGCCAACACATCATTCCCCCTTTCAAAATTTCCTTTGCTAATCTGGGAACTTGAAATTCACTTTGAATCTTAATGAACACTGAGATGGGGGCAGAGAAGTGCAAGTGACTGCCTGGCCCCAGCTTAATGCATAACCATTCCCCAACCGCTCTCCCACCCTGACCGAGACAGTTCAATTCAGCTGATGGTGCAGTGGAAGCATGTTACTCTGAGAGTCTGAACCCTCTTCCATGCTTCTGGAGCTGACATGCTATGGGGAGAAAAAGAGGAAAGGGCAAGTAACACGAATTTTCCAATTAAAAATCACTGAACTGTGACAATGGAACTCAAATTCAGACTTTATATTTAGCTTTAACCGCAAAAAGCCACTTGGATGCGAGCTTTCCTGTGTTGTTGCTGGTGTTACTGCATCTCACAGAGGGCAGACCTCATCAGCTGTTTCATCAGCTTTCTCCTTTCATTTCACAGGCCCCTTGCCTTCACACACAACTGGAAAAAGACTGTATCAGCCAGAAAGCATGGTCTGTGCTGCCCTGGTACCTGCAGGTAGCGTTCAATAACAGGTGCTGCAAGCACAGGGCTGCTCTTGCCCTGACCCTCATGCCAGAAGCCCGTCAAGCAGCTGCCCTGTCTAAACTGTACCCTGCTTAACAGAGCACAGTGCCTGCCTTTTTTTCCTTCTTCTCTTCTGGGAGCTCATATTTCTCACCTCCTACTGTAACACTTATCAGAAAGCATATCCTTCACCTCTAGCCCGAGTCCCCATCCCCAGGCTGGAAAGTCACTGATGATGGGGGTGGAGGGTGCCAGCCTGTTCTCAGCTCATCAATCTATCACAAATCTCTGCACCAAGCTGGCTGGCTCCAACCCTCATTTATTTTCAAGCTCAGAGGATGTTTGTGCTTGATTGGAGATGCTGGATAAATGATTTCAAGCTGTGGAATTCATTTCATCACTAATCACAGACACAGGTTGAAATCCTGTTCATGAAGTCAGCAGCTAAATCTCCATTGACCTTCCTTGTCACCCTGAAATAAATAATAACATAAATTAAATCAAAGGGTGCCACAGGAAGGGGATATGCAATAACACATCATTCATGTCATCCTTAACTTTACTCCTGGTCTGTGGTTTCACATACAAAAGGGATATTTGCGTTCCTGTGTTACTAGTACCTGTAATACATTATTAAGGAGTCTCACAATCCCAGCTAAGATAAACCCCAGAAGTCTCTAAACAAGTCCCAAGACACTCTTATAACACTAGTCAGACCTTTAAACTTAGCTAATAGATTTGATATGCATATGGATAAGGGATGGCTCTCCTCAGGGAATGGAGAAATCTCTGCCTGCCTCTGGCAGAAAGCCTTCCCATGAGGCTCCTGCTGTCCCACTGGAAGTGGCACTGCAGGGCTCAGTGCCACTAATTTCTGCCTTCAACACCATTCACTTTTCTTTTCACCCCATGACAGCAGAGGAGATGACCTGGACTCCCTTTCCAAGGACATGAAGGGTCCCCTCTCCAAACTAGTAAATCATTCAGGTGCTCAACATGGAGCTCTTCCCAGGAATCAGAAGCAACAGAGCCATTTCATTTCTTACTTTTTTTTTTTTCTTCCTTAAATAATGCCGAAAACTATATATGAATGCTTGCTCTTTTTTCACAAAGACCCCAGACCCCAAAGTCAGACCAGGGAAATCAGTTTTTAAAGCATCTCTCTATACCTCTACTGTGCCCAAGCAGGCTAGACTGACAGTGTCTTGCATTAAATGAGCCCAGTCCTGCAGTATAGCACCCTCTTTGAACAGGCTGCCATACCAGCTATAACATCACAAAAGAGAGACAAGGGATGAAAAGAAAATGGAGGTAAATGAGTGACAGAAGGAATAGAGAAGACAGCACAACAAAGAGAGATCATGGCAGAAACACACACCTGCATTTCACAGCTTGTAGCCTGTGCCCTGGAGTTGCCCTAAAGGCCCCCCTCTCAATGTTGTGCCATGTCCTTCCCTGTGCACAGCAGGGCTTAGGAGGGAGCATTTAGTGAATAGCTGCTCAGCATTAACAGTAATGCCTGTACTCAGCAGGTCAACATGGGCATCACCTCCCTGTCTTAATGAAGAATGGCCTCAGCAGTGGGACCTTCACAAAAATGCACTTGACCACATCTCTCCATGGTACCCCACTGGCCTCCAGAGCCTTATTCCTGAAATTAGGTACTAGGGCAGAGGTTTTTGGTTTCCAAAAGAGACAATGTGCTGGAGAGTGGCCAGAGGCTGTGGGTACACCAAATGAGGGTGGGGTAATTTGGGGGGAAGCTTTCTGCCTACAGGGAGAGCAGGATGCGTGAGAGCAGGTCTACAGCACTCAGCTGGAGCAAAATTACCAGCAGATCATCAGCTCGATAGCAGGATTTAGTGCAGGGAGGGCCAGGCCAGGTGAGTCATTGTGCTGCTGCTGCAAGCTGTGATATCCCAATAAGCATGGAGTGGGGACCAGCAGGGAGATTGCCAGGTTAGTTTGGAGCCAGGCACTCTCAAAGGTTGGCAGCTGCTGCTTCTGTCTGTGCCCCTCCCCAGCACCAGATACTGGGGAGGACAGAGCACCAGCGCCCAAGACCTGCCAGCTTGTGCCCCTCTTTAACCACAGGGGCTGCACCCCACACACGATGCAGCCGCTCCTCTCCCAGGAATTGGAAGAAGAAGCAGGAATTGCTCCGTGATGAGCTCCTTCTCTGGGGTGCACATGAGGAGCTGTGCCCAACCCCAGCATGGCAACAGCTGAACTTTGCTCACCGAGCCATGGTCAAGCCCTGGGGACCCAAGCCTGTGGCCAAGCTTGTGGGCAAGTCCAGACCAAGGATTTAAAAGAACAGAGAGAGAAAAACAAAAACAAAAAAATGAAACCCACCACCCCAAACCAAGATATAGTCACTCTGGTCATCTTTAAGACCACCAGGCCCTCGCAGGATAGGCAGGTCTGGATTCTGCTGTCTCCAGCTCAATTGCTTGCCACAGCAGATGAATGAGCTCAGATACTTGCTTGTTACTTCAGACCTTGCACACCCAATGCTCTGCTCACCCCAAGCAGGTACTGTCATATCAGCTATCATTTTGACACAGTGGTATCTTACCCTTTCTCTGTGCAGGTCTAAATAGCACTAAGATGGGTTCCCAGTCAAGCTCAGTCTGTTAGCTGGAGACCACATCGTGCCAGAAGGTGTGGAGAGGCCCTTGGCACCAAAATGTTTTGACAATCAAACAAACATTCCCAAGCAACTCTAGGCATTGAGCACAGCTGATGCATGGGTAGCCAAAGCAGCTTTGAACTGTCTGGCGATGCAGCCACATAACAGAGAGCTCAGCAAATCCTTCCTTAGAAGCTGGGTGAACTCTTGCGTTACTGCTGTACATGAAGCCAGCTGTCATGTCTGCACATCCAGTGCTACCTATGCTAGCTAGTCTGATAGCAGGACCAATCTGTCCAAGCTGAAACCCTGCTGCAGGCCAGTGCTGCTACCTATGTGGTTTTAAGGAATTGTATCCATGATATAGAGTACAGTAAAGCCA